>NC_066396.1:84214781-84552148 GCF_013377495.2 Cygnus atratus
TTTTTGAAGGATAAAACCTTTCTGAAGGACTGAAACCAGTCCTGTTAAAGAAAAACAGAACGAAGCCATTACTACTAGTATATACACTAAAATGAGCATATACAATAAAAACTGAGTTGACAGGCTTGAACAAAAAATGAGACTGATTGCTGGCAATGGGTAAGGAGTATTTCACTAAGTTCTCAAAAAATGGCATTCGAGGAAAGCAGCAATACATGGTTACAAATAAGACTGCTTTTAAAATAATTAGTAAATATGTGGGAGGAGATGATAGTCATTACTTGAATGGAAAAGGTAGAAACTGTATAAAATGAATAACGGCATAAAATGACTCACGGTCAACATTTTATGGCTATCGAAGTTTAAAGAAGATAAGGTAGTATTTTTACTAGCATACAAGGAGCAGAAGTAGCCTCAGCGATGACTGAAAATGAAGAAGTCGGTAATAACACAGAAAGGCAGAAACACTCACCAGATCTTTCAATATGCACATAGAAAAACATCCAGGGTGCACATTGCATTATATAATGATAACCAAGTATTTGCCTTCAAATCACTAAACCTTCTTTACACAAATGGCTGAAGAAATTGGACTAGAGGGTCTGTGTGTTCATCTTTATGGTGATCCAGCTGGACAGGCAATACATTTGAGATTTGTACCTCTCACTGGCTAAGAAAAGTGAGCTTAAAATGAGTGTCTGAATTCATGCAGTGAGAGTTAAGAGGGAAAGTAAATTAATCAGCGACAGCCTATGGCATTATTCAGGCTGCAGCAAGTTTTTAAGGCAGCAGAGTTAAGGAACTATACAGTACCTGCAGATGTGCCTTGCATTCACATCCTAATATGCCAGTCACACAGAAATTTCTCCTGCAGGTTGGTAGCAGGCTCTCCTTTCCATCCTCTATATGTTATCTCCAATGGTGAAGACTGACCCAAGAGTATTTAGCAGTACAAAGTGTATGGCAGCAGTGGCAGCTTACTTGGGAGGGAAGGATATAGCAGTGCACAGACATTGCTGAGTTGATTTTTCAGCGAGGTGAAGTAACAGAGGAAAATATGAGTTCTGATTTTGGTGGTATGTGCATTTCATTCACTAGTGTATCGCTGTCAACAAATTAACAGCATAAAAAAATAATGAAAAGGCTGTATTTCTGCAGCCCAAGATTTCATGCAGCATCTCAAACACTACATTTCACAGATATCACAGAAAGAAGAATAAATCTTTCCATACTCCCGTGTAAAGCTAATCTGTGTTATCTTCAGTAAGCTCCTTGGCAATGTTTAGGGATAATTTTCTTTCTTTTATTCAAGATAGACAGCTTTGTGCCCTGCCTAAAGGCCACTCTTAAGCTTCATTCACATAAAACACAGGTATTTCAAGTGTCATTTCACTGCTTTCCTTTCCTCTTAAATCTGAAGTGGTAAATGGAGGAACTGGGAAAGGTGAGAGGGGATGTTTCTTTGCAGCACATGTTGGGTATCCACTATAGCTGAGTGGTTAAGGTGTTTAGAGTGAAATCCAGTCTGTCTTCTAGGGTATGTATATCTTAGATGGATAGCTACTGAGAACAGCCTCAGGTGACAGGTGGACTTGAACACCCTCTCCTAGGTCCCTTTCAGCCTGAATTCACAGCCTGGTAGGGCTGGAGCTTGCAGACATGGGCTCCAGCTTTGAGCTGCCTTTGCTTGTCTGCACTCATCCATGCACGTGGAGATCATCCATTGTCACTTAATCTAACGATACCTTTTTTGCAAACACCACAAAGAATAACATGATTCTTCATATAATTTCAGCCAAGCAAAGAGCAAATAAAAGCTGAGAAATATGACACACATGAAATGCATTTTTGATGTATTGTGCCTCTGAAAAGGAAAGGGGAAGACACAGGAGGACACACAGGGAAAGGGAGGGCTAGAGGTACGGTATGGTAGAAGTAGTAAACACTGGAAGGAAAGGTTATGGTGGAGACATGGTGACTGAAAGCTCCTGAAAGTTTCTTGGGAATGTCCAGACCCAGAGTTCATTAGATTAGGGCAGTGTCCAAGAAGAAGAGACATGATACTACAAAGCACGACAGATAACAAGCATAGTCATGCAGTTCTTGCTGTGTTAAAAGGATGCTCCCATACTTTCCCCTGAAATGATACAACTTAAAAAAGCTCTCCTGCAATTAGAGGTATTTGGCTTTCAAAGAGACAAGGCATGTGGTTGTGCTATGAGACCAGAGGGAGCAATAAGAAGCAGTGAAAGCAGGTGGTGGTGGAACCTGGCACAGCTATAGGCAGGATAGCCTTGTTCCCGAGATCTAACAGTGCATTTCCTAATTTGCCTCCTGTTTACTTCACGTTTGCCTCCTTCTAGTCCCCTGCTTTTAAAACTGCTATATATCTGTATTAATTGTGGGAAGACATGAGAATCCTTCCACTTGCTGCAAGAGGACTACAGTTTGTCTCATGGAATGCGTGTTTGTCTTGTATGCAGGAAGGATTGTTGGAACTCTAAAAATATCAGTGTTTAAAGAATTGTTTGCCACATCCTCCATAGGTACAGACCAGCACCTGCAGAATCCAGCCCATTTCCTTTCCCATAAAACTCAGCCACATCTATAGTGATTTAAAATGTGTTTTGCAGGAGTGCTTAGAAAAGCGGATGCATGGAAGCATGTTCCCCTCTTCTCCGTTCATCCACTACTATGATGATGAATGCGATCTCAAGAGGAGAGCAAACAGATTAAAAAGAAAGATTGCAGGTACAGCATGTTTGGGGAGATCCATTTGGTTTTCAGTTCTTTTAAATGTTTTCTTTTGTGCTTGCTACTTTCTGAAATACTGCAGGATTATTTTTGTGATTTGGGAAAAGCTATAGGAATTTGAAAATGTAGTCTGGGGTAGTAAAAGAATTGTGACTTTATTCACCTGTGTATCACGGAAATTTATTGTGTCAAAGTAACTAGGTGAGTGTTGTCACATGGTTTAATTCTAAAAATCCACTAATATTAAAGTTGTAATAATCTAGCAGGATTAGACTGTAATTTGTTAAGATTCTTGTCTGTTGACAGAAAAAAGAAACACCATGAAAAAAATCTGTCAGAGAAAACAGGTGGTTGTACTGACTCTATACACAGAGAAAGTTCTGATGGCTTGGGCACTAGATTTTAGCTTTTCTGAAATAAGATGATCTGTTTTACAGAACTACAAGAAGCTGGCCTTCTGCCACTACAGTCAGAGATACCATGGCAGGAAGAAAAACATGGGGGATACATCCATAAGAAAAAGAAGAAGCCTTGTAAAGAACATGGTAAACATAACAAAGATTATGAGTATCACAGAAAGACAAGGAAGTCCCAGGCAGACAAACCCAGAGCAAAGAAACACAGAAGTGATGTTGATAGGGGCCACAAGATGGAGGAAGACTTCCCTAGGGGGTATGAAAAGCAGACATCTAAGGGCAGCAAAAAACATCACAAGTCCATTTTCCAAGCACGTGGCAGCAAGACAGAGTATGCTCGGGAGTTTCTAGAAGCTGCTAAAAGGAAGAAGAAAAGGAAAAAACAGAAAGATGCTGTTCCTGATATCAATGAGAATTTATTCCTCATAAAACAGAGGAGGAAAAAGTCTAAACAGAAATCCTTCTGCTGATGAGGAAGTAGATGGGCAGCACTGCTGTTTACTAGCTCTGGCTCTGCCTGATGTTTATTTTTGTCCCTCTTTACACACCAAATTAAAATATGTCTCTGAATCTGGGTGGGCATGCCCATGTACAAGTCACACAAGAAGCATCCATCTCTGTTCCCAAAAGGGATGCTTTGTCTGTTGTGAACTGTTCACTTGACAGGCAGTTTTTAATGCTCGTGTCTGGAATGACTCACTTTTCAGCAATCCCAGGGTAGGCTGTAAATTCATTTTGTTTGCTTCTAATGGGAGGGAGTGGGAAGGAGGGAGGGTGCTCATGCAGGGTTTGGTAGGCTTTGTTTCTTCACTGGTGAGATGTTGCTTTACCTGTCAGAGCAGGATCTGCTTCTCAGGAGTGCAGTCCCTCAGACCTGATGCTGCAGAGAGGCTTTCACATTAGGGGGAGTCAGTGCAGACACAGGGGGATATGGATGTTCTCCTCAGTCACTCAGTCCTCTCCAATGCACAGCTGAGTGCATTCTCAGTACTCCCTTCTGTGCCTCCTGGAAGGTGCTGTGAAATTATAGCCTCGCACTTTGGGACATGACAGTCTCCACCTCACTCTGCAGTGTGATGCCATAAGTCTATCACCATCAGTGCCACAGAACTGGGTGCTGAGCACAGGTGAGGTCTGAGTGAGCTGTCATTGCTGACTAGTCAGCACAGCAGGAGAAAGCAGCTGAGAAAATGGAAATGAATTCACATCTCAAATATGTCCTTGCTCCCCTTGGTGTGGAAGTTGTTTCTGCAGAAATGAGAGCAGAGCATTAAAAGTGTATTTGATTCCAGACTTAAATGAGCTAAAATTTAGTAATTTAAATTTTTTAAGACAGTTATTTTTGTACTCTGGAGTTGAACAGTTATGTTGTTAAAAGCTTTCTAACAGTAAATGTTTGATCAAATGAATAATCCAAATAAAACTTTACATGAGGGATACCCAATAAATGTTGGTTTGTTCTAGGGTGTCTTGCATTGGGAAGCAGAACTACCTAAGAAGACGGTATCTGCTTCTCTTTCTTGATGTGGAAATACATCATCCTTGACAAGAGATTTTCTGGTTTTCAATAAGATATGACCTATATGTGACTGATGTATGACCTATACTATACAATAACACCACTTTTGCTAATCAAGAGATAGTAACTAACAGCACATTTTCACAAAAGTACATGTCATGCCTTACTGCTTACTAAGAAATTGGCCTTTGGCTACTGTTGTGTTTCAAAATTGAAAGAATTTGTAACTTGTACAGATGCAAGGCTGTGTCTGAGGAGAAGACATCTGAAGGGTAACTACGCTAGAAAAAATTGGGGGCAGTCTTTTTGCCAGTGCTATTTCACACTCCTTGAATTCATCAGCTTTTTTTATGGCAAGGTCCCCACCAAGAACACTAGAATTTCAGTGGCCATATCAATTCCTCTCAGAGGTGTTTGGAGCAGACCTAAACTTACATAATACTTGGGAAGCTAATGCCCAATTTTGCCTAAGTGCATCCTTCTTGACAACTGTGATTCTGTGAACTGAAATTTATTTTTGCTTAACTTCATCCATTACTTGATTGAAAACTTTGTTTTGTTATTTAAAAAATAAATCACATTTAGCCCTAGTTTAAAAAAAAAAAATAAATCCACTCCTGAAAAGACTTGCCCCTAACATTGAAACTCATCCCATCTGTTGTGTTCTGCATCCGTTTTTACTTATGAGTTCACTGTTGCATTTGAACAGAAGTCTGCAGCAGCCTTGAACTATAACAGCATGCAGACTGGTAGATAGGGAAGAAGAGTTGTTTTGGATTAAGTATTGAGGTCAACTCCAACTTTTCCAATGCGTCAATTTAATGACATGGCCAGCAAAGTCATCATGAGGTGAGTAAAAGCTCAGGAGACTGTGTCCTTGCAATTCTGTCCCTTAGCACTTCTTTGGACAGAAGTGTAGAGTATTCCCACAGGAAATTCTGCAGAAGATGGATGGCTCAGACATCAGGAGTTACCACTGTCTGGGAGTATGTAACAGGCCTGTACATCAACAGTGCCCTAAGGGTGACTGTATGACTGGTCTCAGAATATTGCGAATTACTGATTGTTCTACCTCTAGAGATAATTAGAAAACACATAAGTACAAAAACAGAGAATGGAGAACTGCCCTTAGCTGTGGTTAGGTATATTTTAGGGAATCCCCCACAATTATTTTCTCCACTGTTTTTGAAGCAAATATTCAGTAGTGTGTTTGTTTGTTTGTTTGTTGGTTGGTTGACTTGTCTTGGCTTGCTTTTGGTCTAACGTAAAAATGACTCAGTGAAATTGTGGCCTCATCATTCCATTCACTGTACAATATTGTGTCCATGCTCTGGAGGCTTTTCAGGTACACCATGAAGAACATCAAGAACAGGGAGTTATTCTGTTTCATTCCCACAAAACTGAAGCAGCTGTGTTTCCAACAGTGTCCAAGAGACAAAGGAGAAAATGGCAAACTGCAATAGCATCTAAGAGAGGGAGATGAGTCCTCACTCATCAACAGAGGTGTTTTACAGGTGCTGTGTTGTGTGTTGTAAAAGGAAGTAGACAGTCACTCTTAACCATGAACACCAGAGGGAT
The DNA here is from genome assembly GCF_013377495.2 of Cygnus atratus. NCBI lineage: Eukaryota > Metazoa > Chordata > Aves > Anseriformes > Anatidae > Cygnus > Cygnus atratus. Next base: position 84,221,049 of record NC_066396.1, read on the forward strand.
GTTTTTCTGGTAGTCACCTGGGTAGCATGCCTCTTGAGATGTTCCCTGTGGAGATCTCTGAGCCTCGGCCTCTGAATACCCTCACTCCGGTATTCAGTTCCTCATTTGCTAAGAAACCTGCTAGGAAGTGCAATGTACACTTCATCCAGGCATTATGCAATGGCCTAATGTGCTGATGTGTTAGCAGTGTCAGAGGTGACTGGCAATGGAACGATGTTGTACATTGAAAACTCTCAACACTTTTATACTCAAAGTATAAAAGTATAAAAATATTAATACTGCCATGCTAGTAAGGCTGCTCTACACCTTCTTTTTTGTATACTTATGTTTAAGTAATTTGTAATTTAATTAATTAATAAGAAGAAGGGAAGAGCAACTGATGTCATCTACCTGGAGTTGTGCAAAGCATTTGATACTGTCCCACTCAACATCCTTCTCTGTAAATTGTAGAGACATGAATGGACGAGTCAGTGGATAAGGAATTGCCTGGATGCACCTCTCAGAGAGTTGCAGTCAGCACGTCAACGTCCAAATTGAGACCACCAACAAGTGGTGTTCCTCAGGGGCTGATACCAGGACCAGTATTATTTAACATCTTTGTCAGTGATGTGGACAGTGGAACTGAGTGAACCCTCACCAAGTTTGCCAAAACCAGCAAGCTCTGTGGTGTGGCTGACATGCTGGCAGGAAGGGGTGGATGCCTTGGCAGGCCTGAGAGGTGGGCCTGTGAGAACCTCATGAGGTTCAAGGCCACATGCAAGGTCCTGCATCTGGGCTGGGGCAATCCCAAGCACAAATCCAGGCTGGGCAGAGAATGGATTGAGAGCAGCCCTGAGGAGAAGGACCTGGGGGTGTTGGTGGACAAGAACCTCACCATGAGCCAGCAATGTGCACTTGCAGTCCAGAAAGCCCATATCCTGTGCTGCACCAACAGCAGCGTGGCCAGCAGGGCGAGGGAGGGGATTGTCCCCCTCTGCTCTGCTCTTGTGAGGCCCCACCTGGAGCCCTGCGCTCAGCTCTGGGGTCACCAGCACAAGGATACGGAAGGGAGTCCATCGGAGGCCATGAGGATGATGAAGGGCTGGAGCACCTCTCCTGTGAGGACAGGCTGAGGCGTTCAGGGTTGTTCATCCTAGAGAAGAGGAGGCTGTGGGGAGATCTTATAACAACTTTCCAATACCTAAAGGGGGCTATGGGAAGGGTGGGAAGGGACTCTTTGTCAGGGAGTGTAGGGATAGGACAGGGGGTAAGGGCTTAAAACTAAAAGACAGTGGGTTTAGATTAGATATTAGGAAGAACTTCTCTACTCTGAGGGGGTGAGGCCCAGGCCCAGGCTGCCCAGAGGAGCTGTTGCTGCCCCATCCCTGGCAGTGCCCAAGGCCAGGCTGGATGGGGCTGGGGGCAGCCTGGGCTGGTGGGAGGTGTCCCTGCCCATGGCAGGGGGGTTGGAATTAGAGGACCTTTAAGGTCCATTCCAAACCTAACCAAACTATTCTACGATTCTATGATAATGGAATATTTATATTTGATATATATAGTATATATACACTGATATACAGTATCAGGGACAGCATTGTGTTTAAGAGATATAGATGTCTTCAGGTTGCCTGTGTGCAATTTAAGGTGGTGTTCTGGTGTGAAATGACTGAGAGTGTTCTGTAACTCTTCCCTCTAAAATTAAGGTGCGTGGCTACTGTAACTGGCGTTAAATCAGCGAAGAGTCCATGCTGAGTTGTTTCTATGAGGTTCATTGACCTCAGCCAACTCTGTTTTACCTTGGGACTCTTTTATGGATTTTTTCAAATTCGTGTATGTGCTATTGAGCCTGAAATGTTTTGGGAAGCTAAGGGTGAAAAGTTTAAGCACGGTTGGTAACTTATGCAAGTGCTTGGGTGAACCCACAGAAGCCTGGTAGTAGACTGTGTCCTCTGTGGCAGAGAATATTGCAAGCATCAAATCATATATTTGTGTGGAGAGCATTTCTGGCTTTCTCTATGACTACAGCAGCTGCCCTGTCATGCAGATGTCTAGCCTGGCTTTTGCTGTGGTAGATGTCTGTTGTGTGCGGTTGCAAGACAGTGAGTTAAAGCACAGAGAATGTAGGATATTTGGGACCATGGGAAGAGAAAAAGGTGAAACAGCAAAATTTGGAAGCAGATGGGAGCTGGATGAAAAAACTCCCTCTAGCAACAGTGCAGATTGAAGGCCAGGAACTGACTGGGAAGTGAGGCTGCAGTGAAGCTCCCAAGCTGAACATGAGACAGAAAAGCTGTAGCAAAAGAAACAAGACAATACAGCAGTGTATACAAAGTGGAGTATTAACCACAATTCCATTTTGGTCATGGCAGGTTAAGATACCAGCCCAAGGACTGACTTCTGTCAGGCATGGCACTTCAAGACAGAGCAAACTTGCTGCATAGTGGCTGGAATCAGAGGGTCCAGATAATGCAGCTAGCATAAAAAGACTGAAATGGATGAGGCACTTTTATTTATTTTTATTTTTCCCTAGAGAAAAGGAGGTGTGTAAATAACATAAAAAGGAAGACAGCCTTTCTTAACATGGGTGAGTAGGACAACAATACACAGTCTTAATATACAGTGAGAAAGGTGTAGATAAGACACTAGGAAAAAAGACCTTAAAATGGTAAATAAAGGTAGCAGAGGACTGCAGAGGATTGTCTGAGTTGGCCATGGAGTCTTGCTGGCATGGTTGAAGTAGGAGTTGAAAAAACATACGCTGGAGAAGACAGAGATCATTGAGGAAGCAGATGAGTGAATGGACTGCTGAGAACCCTTTCTTCAGTAGTCTCTCTGAGCAGATTCATCCTGCCCTCTCTTCCACATCAGCAGCAGTGTCCTGCTCTGCTGCTGGGCAGAGTGGGGTCAGACATGTCCATGGCCAGATACTACTGTAATTAATAGTAGTAGAACCAAGACAGTTTACATCCCACCGAGTGCATTGGACTGTCATGTCTGCAATAATTGGTCTCCAACCTACGGTAGCACCGGAGTGCCTCAAACTCATTTCCTTACATATCATAATCAGTGTATTGAGCTCCAGCTTTGAAATCTTCCCTCACACTGAGCACTGGAGCCTTATTACATGTGGAAGAATGTAATAAGGCAAGAAGGATTTGTCTCATGCCAGCCAGCAGGACTGTAGCAGGAACCATACTTGCCAGGAGATCGATGTGTTGGATGCTGTATACACCCAGCCATGAGTGAGTCTGTTCCCCCACAGTCAATAAACTATGTGGACAGGTAAGGAAATCATCTTTGCTTACCTGCTGGGGAACCCATACCAAGAGTGTCCGGTCTACGTGCTCGGCTTTTCGTGGCTGTGCTGCAGGGCTCCACTCATGGGTCTCTTCCTTGTGCTACTTGAAACAAAATAGTTTGCATTCAGCACCAGCAGGCTGTCACTGGTAATCCGTGCCTCCCGTAACTATCAGTAGGTTTTCTGTCAAACAACAAATGAATTTTACAGAACTTAGTGCAAAAATAATAAAGGTGAAAATGTTTTTGGATTAGATGAAAAGGACACGATAAGGAACATGACAAAAAGGGTTGATGTAATTTCTACCACCAAAATATTGCTACATTAGGGACTAGTGAAAGGAAAGCACAGCATTAAAATCCTGTTCTGTACCAGGTGACTTGAAGATTGGGCTACTTTCAGCAAGCTCCATTTTATCCTATTAAACTAAAATGTACTTCAGCCTGTCATTCCTCCCACCTGCTATTTTTCCCCTCCTTAAAGGAACTGTCACTCTTTACTCCAGAGATGCCTGGGAGTGCAAAACATGCTTATCCCTGGAGAGGATAGTGTATCAAGGTCACAGTTGATGTGCACTGGTAAAGCAGCATAAGGAAACCTACATTGCGTGAATAAATAAATGGCTGTAGCTCAGCCCAGACTGTGTGGAGGAGACAAGATGGATGGATCAAAAGGTCAGAGTCTTGTTTGGTAATGGGGGTAGTTGTCCCAGGAGTGACGAGGGGAGAAGAGAGTATTTGGTATAGCATTTGTTGCAGTCACTGCACAGCAATGTTGAAGAAGGAAGGACTACTGTGATTTGAGGTGCACATCTCCACAGGATACTTGTGTGCATTAGAAAATAATTAAATATGTCTTTGTAACAAAGTCAAACAGAAGGTTGGCTTCTTTTTCAATCTTTTTCCCTAAAGTCTGCTTAAAAAATGTTGTGTGGGTATGTATAGATATTTATATATTTATATATGTACATAAAAGCATGAGCTATCTTAGAATCTGCTGGGAGTCATTTAACCAAGCAAGTCTGAGCTACACTGTGACACTCAGCTGCTGGGAGCAATGACCAGCATTTCAGATGACAAAAACCACCCCATGTGCCCGCACACCACTGGTGATGCCTGGGGTATTGTAGCTGCGTCCCTGCCTGGTGCTCACATGCACAGCCCCAAAGTCTGAAAGTAAAGGCTGAAAGGTGACCCGCTCTGATGTCACCAGTGTCATGTGTGTCTCCAGCCAGGTCATCGGGGAAACACCAGGCATGAGCAGCGTCCTTCTGGAAGCAGTGCCAAAATTTGGAGAACTAAACTGCTGAGGTGCAGTCACATCATGGCCTGACCTGAGCTGTGCTGCCTCCTCCAGGCTGGCACTGTTCTGCCAGTGCCATCACTGAGTAAATCACAGTAGTCTTGGCCCTGTCTTGGCCCTGTCTTCTCCAGAGCAACATCACATTTGCTAACTCATAGAATCATGGAGCAGTTTGGGTTGGAAGGGAGCTTACAGACCACCCAGTTACAGCCCCTGCCATGGGCAGGGATGCCTGCTGCTAGACCAGGCTGACCCCAGCCCCATCCAGCCTGGCCTTGGGCACTGCCAGGGATGGGGCAGCCACAGCTTCTCCATGCAGCCTGTGCCAGGGCCTCACCACACTCAGAGGGAAAAATTTCTTCTGAATATCTAATCTAAATCTTGCCTTTTTTCAGTTTAGAACCATTGCTCCTTGTTCCATCGTTATTGGCTCCCCTCCATCTTTGCTGTAAGACTTCTTTCTATGTTGAAAGGTTTGTAATGAGGTCTCCCTGGAGCCTTCTCTTCTCCAGGCTGAACAACCCCAGCTCTCTCAGCCTGTCTTTTTAGGAGAGGTGCTCCAGCCCTTCATCATCTCTGTGGCCCTCCTCAAGACTCTCTCTAATAGGTCCATGTCCTCATGGTGCTGGGGGCCCCAGAGCTGAGCACACGGCTCCAGGTGTGGCCTCACGAGAGCAGAGCAGAGGGGGACAATCCCCTCCCTCACCCTGCTGGCCACGCTGCTTTTGGTGCAGCCCAGCGTACAGTTGGCTTTCTGGGCTGCAAGCACACGTTGCCTGTCCATACCTGATTTTGCAGTATTGCTAAGTCATTCTCTGCTGGACTGCTCTCCATCAATTCATCATCCAGTGAGACTGTTTGCCCCTGGGAGGTCCCTGCATCAAAGCTTTGACTCCTGAGCGACTTGCAGCATCAGGGTATCACAGCAAGGAGATGTGTCCCAGTCCTGCACAGGCAGAGACTGCAGTGTGGACCGGTGGGGTTGAGTGTCCTGATGTTGCCCAGATGGATGCTGAGGATGAATGCTGGCCCCCTCCCAGGCTGGTGGGATGAGAAGGGAGGGATTATCTCCCTGTTTTATTGGTGCAGAGTCAAAGCCTGGTCAGATGCTTGCGCCCAAGGCCTGTCTGCATAGCCAGGAACCAAGAGCAGACATGGCCCCAGCCTCTGTTAATACCATCACTCAGGCAAGAGCTACACCTCTGGCTCTGCAGACTTGGCTGAGCACACAGAGCTTTCAGTTCTCTGTCTCGGCCAAGAAGTAGTATCTTTCTGAGAGTGATTTGCATAGCGTTATGGGGCTTTGCTGTGCCTTGCAATGGAGCTCACTGGCTTTGGTCTTCTTCATTAAACATAGCTCAGAGGACAATGGTGCCTCCCCGCTTCAGAAACCCTAAGACCTATTTGTCTGACTAACACTTCATTTTGTTTTCAGACTAGCCAAAAAAGAAAAGGAAAAGGACTATTTCCCACCAGAGCACAGTAGGACAGGTAAAAGCCATGCTGTTTCAGGACCATTTTCTCACTATAGCACGAAAAGTGGATCTGCTGCACTGGTTTTGTCCTTCTAAAGCCTACATGCTTAATCCCCCCTTCAGAGGCAGCAGAGTTGGGGTCTGGGTCACCTGGACAAGCTATTGAGCTGATCCCAATAAGCAGTGGGTATAATTGCACAGTGGTGTTGCAGAGAGCAGGGCAAAAATGACTGACTTCACATCTTGTCATGTTGTTTCCTCAGCTGCTCTGGACTAGACCCATGACAAGCAAAGTCCTGCCCATGGCCACCTGGCTAGCCCAGCAAACCTTAGGACTGATCTTACTCTTACCAAATGACAGTTTTTGTCCCATCTGCAGTCAGTCAGCAGCTCTTCCAAGAGTGCTAAGTTTTTGCCCTGAGGTCCAACCAGTGCAAAAATCAATCCAAAATTCAGTTATCATGGGTCGGTGGACTGGGAGGCCTCAACGCATCAGGTTTAACCAGTCCAATCAGCAAGAAAGGGCACTACCACACCGCCCTGTTTCAGAGGCACCTTTTAGACAGGAACGCATATTTCTGCCAGCAAGTCAGCAACAACACACCAGAGGCTGTCCCTCTCCCAGAGTTAAATCTGCATTGCCTGTAAAGAGATTTTCATCTTCCTCGCCAATTCCTTGCAGATGCTCTTCCAAACACCCTCACCTCCCTCTCTTGCTACATGTACTGCAGTGAGGGTGCAAAGAGCATGATCCAAAGCCAGCAAAGGGACTGTTCTTAATTTTAAAGCAGCTGAATTTGGCTCACACTGTGTGCATCTGCTTGGAAGATTATTTGAGGAGTGAATTGAAATGATAATCTGAATTAAAGATTGTCCCCTCTTTTGCTTCAGTGAAAGCATCACCCAACATTACGGAGGACAGGCAGCTTCTTTTTGGATCTTTGGCAGAATGAGGGCTGGCCACAGGTCTCTGGTTATAATTATAAAAAATAATAATAATAATAACAATCAGCATATTTTATCATCTACAATTTCCAGCACCTAGCATAGCTTATTGTTGCATAGAATTTCTAGAACTACACTAGAATCACTAGTTACACAAGCTTTTCTGTCACCTAGACCCCTGCAGATTGGGTTAAATTCTTATCAACTGGTGCAAGATACAACCATAACCTAGACTCAAGCTTTACATAAAAGACCAGAAGTCACTCAGTCACTGCTCAGAGGAGGAAGACAACAGCGGAGGTGCCCCTGTTCACCAGGGGACCACAGGTTTTGCTGTCCAGCAGCAGCAGCTCCAGTCTAAGACCCCCTTAGGGCTGGTAGCTGCCTGCTTCTATAGACAGCGCTCCTGGAGCTGTTATGCTTCCCTGTCCCAGGACCAGTGTCACCATCTCCTGGCAACCCCACATGTGGGCCTTGGTACCGCTAGTGGGCCCAACCACCCTGTCAGTGTGTGCTCCCCATACCTCCTGTTGGCTCAGCACCTGCATCTTGATAACACTAATGCCCTCTGTCACCCTGACAGGGGGCATCCCCACAGCCTGGAGCCAGAGAGGGGGGAGAGAGAAGGGGGCAGGGGTGTATGTTAACAGCCTTCTTACATAATATGGATATTTGCTTTATTGTTAGTCATGCTAACCACACTGCTGGTGTCAGGAGCAGGGTTACTGGTCATGCAAGCCTTCTCAGGTGTCCTCTGGGTGGGAACCTCTCTGTTCAGGAGGTATTAAACAAGGCAAAATACCACACTTCAAGCTAACAAACGAGTGAGGGAAGCTGCCCACATTGATGAGGCTGCTCAATGAATTGCTGCTACCATTGTCATTGGATGCAGTTTCTAAAGCAATGCTAAAGCAAGGGGACTAACATCATCATGAAAGCTTGTCTCCAGCACTGTGACTTCCTAATCAGTAGGTCCTCTAAAAATTCATTTTTATCATGTTCCTTAGGGCTTAGGAAGAACATAAGCTCTAAGAAACCCACTGTGTGAGAAATTCAGTATATGCTGAAGCAGGCCAAGCAAAGCTTTTATCCTTCCCATCCTCTTTGCTTGCATGTTAAGAGGTTTCTATTGAACTCCTGGTGGATTTTCTATGCACTATGGTTTTTCATTTTGTCTTACAATTTTTCCTTTAATGATTTACTTTCAACAAAAGAACAAAGTCAACATCAAGTTATAAAATAATAGCAGTATATTTTTAAAAACACACCCACACATTCTGCACTTTAAAAATTTTTAAAATATGTTTGAAAGGTAAAGGTAAGTGTCACTACCTAAACTGCATGCTGTGTGAAGATTATACCCCTCAGCATTGTTGGAGTGCTGATTTGATGCCTAAGAAGTCCTGCTTCTTTGTCTTTCACACGGATGAGGAAAAGCCACAGGAAGTTAGATTAATGCTTAACCTGTGAGTGCCTTGACAGGTAAATGTACTCACAGTAGTGTGGGTGCCTGAGGAACTTCCAGAAGAGTGCCAGTGCTGCTTCATCCACAGTCTCTACAGAAGACTGAACCAAGAAGACACAGGCTAGTGGCTGCACATCACCTCTACTTGTGGCCTCTGGCATGGATGAAGATGTCCTGGAGAGGGAAAGAAAAACTCATCGCATGGGTATAGTCTTCCCAAACCCTTTGCGGTAACAGGAATTCAACACTGGCAGTTTGCGCAGCTCACCAGATTGCCTCACCCTCAGCAGTGCTTCCCAGGTAGGAGAACCACTGCAGCAGTGGGAAAACCAGCAGCCACCCAGGTGGCAAAAAGAGCCCCACAGCCGGCTGGAGGGGTAACCGTGGCAAAGCAGAAACCTGCTTAGTCCATCTCACAGAGACCATGGCACAGCTGTGCATCCCCCCCCAGCTTCCAGCTGGGTGTGCTGGGGACACAGAAGGTGCCAACTGAGAACACGCAATCCCCAGGCTCTGCGCCGCCACCCAGCTGGCCTGGGTTTTGTCTCTGTGCCCCACGTAATGCTTGGCTGTGTTCACTGGAAGAGATGCAGACTTTCAGACAGTTACAACTGGCTGGGGCACTGCGAGGCACGGCAGCCAGTAATTGCACTTTTTTGCATTGCAAAATGATTATTAGCACCTCAGTTCATTATCAAAGCAAATTTAATTTTTCAATGTAAAGGAAGCAGTTGTATTCATAAAGGAAACACTGTTTATATAGCCAGAAAAAATTAATTCATGACAAATGTAAGGAAAATTAATAGTCTTTAACCAGGATAATATTTGACTGTGTCTAATTGTGCTTTGCCAGTTAAAGTACACTATCATCTTTATGAAGTCCTGACAGAGATTCTTGCAGAAGAATTTTACACTTCTGATGAAACTGCATTTAAACATTTTTTTTAATTAACCTTGTACCAGTCTGGTCGAATCATATAAAAAATGTTGTGGAAACTCAAAATTCTCTAGTGTATTTGTGCATTGGCAGAGGCATTGTGTACATTCAGGGAGGGCTTGTCTAATCCAAACCTGTTCAGGCAGAAAAAGAGAAAAGGGAGAGGAGAAAACAACAAGGGCAGAATGGCTCATGGGTGTAAGTGCACACTGGCAGATCCCTAGTTCTTAAAGAAGAGGCATACATGTGTGTGAGAAGGAGGGTGGTAAATCAGAACAGGAAGTTGCCAACATTGGGGGTGGTTCTGCACTTCTCTTTGAATGGGAAGCCGAAGAACTGGGGTGAGCTTTTCCCTGTGGGTTCTGATGGCCCCAGACAGCAAGAGTCCCTGCACCTCTCTGTGGACTCCTGCTGGCCCTGCTGTCTTTCTTCATACTAAACAGGAAGGGAGAGCACCACCACATCATCACAAAAGCCCAAAGGCTCCTCACCAGGCATGTACCCAAGCACATTCAGTCAGGGCAGGACAAGTGCCCAGGTGATTTCACCAAGCAAGGATCCCCTGGCAGATCTTTCTCCTTAGTCTGACCTCAGTGCATGGCACCTACAGACAGGGGTGGCAGCAGAGATCCCAAAAGTGGAGGATTCAGCAGGCACTGTGGGGATCGAGGTAGGGTGAAATCTCACAGACACATACATGCAGGGATTGACGGTTGTCCCCAGAAATTCTCTGGCAAGCACATGCTGACACACAACATTTTGAACGATAGGCTGCTTTCACATAGGAAGAACAGGTTCGAAAGACGACGCACAAACACAAACAAGGTTTGACATGCTGTCTTGGGTCAGAACAACCGAGAGCATGTATCTGCCTGGTTCTGTGAAGATTTCCACAGCCCCGGCTGGGGCCCAGACTCTCTATGGCACCAGCTGTCCTCATCTCTTGGACATCTTTTGAGCAGATACAATGCCCAAGAACAGGAGGACAGCTGCATCCTTCATGTGCAGAAATCCCAGGAGCAGACCCCGAAGACAAGCTATCAGCTCATTAATACATTCCCTGTTACGCTTGGGAGCAGGTCTGTCAGAGAAGCTGGTTACAATATTCACACTGGTCTCACTGGGTCTGTGTAGGTACTATGGCATTCTCCAACACTTTTCCACCAAATTACTTATCAGACCTTAGGGTGCCCAGTGTGTTTACAGGGACATGGAACTCTGAGCGAGCCCTGGGCCACAGTTGCATCTCTACCTCTGTATTGTCTGCTGGCTGCCACTGCTGCCCAGTGCCTGAGCAGGACACCACTTGCCTGGGTCTTCCTGGTGATGTATTGATGCTGCCCATGCAGGGAAGACTCTGAGGCCTGCAAAGAGGAGCTCCAAAGCCGTACTGGAGAGCCTCCATGCCACACCTGATGAAAGCACTGGGAAGGCAGGACAGAACCCTCACTTTCTTTGTGGGATGTGGATGGTGCAGAGAGAATATCTGTCCCCTGTGCCCTACCCTCAGCCCCACAGACAGTCCTAGCCTCCCACCTTGCCACCATGCAGCTTGGCTCAGCTCTCCTCAGGACAGCTTGGAAACACGCCATCTTTTCAACTCAGCCTGCCAACTTGAAGCCAATTTGCATTGGATAATTATTTTCAATTAAGTGATAACAATCCTGTTCTGAACAGAAATAATCTTGTCCAAAGGCCAAACAGTTTATCCTGTCTCGGAGATGAGGCTGCAGCTTTGTGAAGGTGCACGTCAGTGTCAGTGCCGTTATCATCTCTGCTATGCTGAAGGGTACGGCCCCATGCTCAGGGAGGGCTGCACTAAACCCCATGCGCTAATTCAGCCTTCTTAAAGTGGCCCACACTGGTAATTGGTTCACGCGCTGGGCCTTTAACAGGACCTGCTTCTTCCACACAGCAAGCATGCAAGGTGACCCCTTCTGCCCCCAGGCACTGCAGTGATCTGAGGGTTTTGAAACCGTGGTGGGTTTATTCATATCACCAGGTGGGAGCAGAGCTGTTTTTCATTTGCAAGCCCACTGTTGTCCTCTGCTCACGCCTCCTGCCGTGAGGAATGCAGGCACATGCTCCCCACAGCAAGGGACTCCACCAGCCGCGAGGTGCAGTGACAGGGCCCGAAATCCCCACACAGCACTCCTGATGGAGAGTACTGCATTACTCACCTGAGAGCCATCTGCTCAGCATCCTCCTCATGAGGAACACCTGAACTCTGCAGAAGCTGGCAGCAGAACCTTTCTCTTGGTGCTGGTTGTTTACAAGTGTCCTTTACATTGGGCAGCAGCCCAACACACAGTCTCTCACTGCAGCAGGCAGCAAGGTGAACGTTCCTCTGAGGAGTCTGCATGTAGACTTTCAATCCGTAGGTCAGCATTACTGTGAAAAGACCAGTGAGAGGCTCTGCTGCCACCAAAATAGAGCATAGGCTGGGCTGCCTGCCCTTCCCTCTCCAAACCTTCCATCAGTTAGAGGGAACTGCCAGGGGTCTGTTCTGGGAGTCTTGCAGCTTCAGCAATTTGGTTGACACTGGCCAAAGGATTTAATAGGTGCTAGGCGGGCTAGCAGTCAAGCAGAAAGACAGACAGATGAAAAACCCAATGTCATACACCATTTTCCTCAAGGAAACAGACAGACAACTCTGTCTGCAGTCCTCTGGGATTGCTGCGGGCCAGCAGAAGGGGCCGAGAGGCTGGGCAGAAACGGCCCTGAGCAGCGTTGCCAGCTGTGGCCATGGCTGTGGCTCTGTGGCTACTCCATGGCTCCCCCCCATGCCCTCCCAGCCGTCAGTGCTGCCGTCTGCAGCGGCACAGCAGGGAAGTGGAGATGCAGGGGTCATCCTGAGCACAATGGCTCCTGTGCTGCGGTTTGCTTGATAGAAGTTGTTGGTGGGTTTTTATTTATTTGTTTATTTTAATCCACCACAGCCCAGTCAGCTGGGAAGATTGGACTCCAAAGCGTCTGCAAGTGAAAAAGAGCAAATCCAATATCTTTTTAGTGGTGTTTTTATATTCAAATTAGACATAATCTCCATGAATAAAATTACTGTTCCCAAAGGGATCATGCCCGATTTAAATGTATAAAATGTCATTAAAAGGGCACTGGTTTGCTATTAAAATTAAACTCCAGCAAACCCCCAATGTCCTTTGTATTACAGTTTTACAATTAACCCAGAGATGTTGGAAATAATAGTTTAGATGTACAATCTGGTACTGTACAGTATAGTGCATTGTTTCTAAGACTGCAGCCAGTCTTACATCACCATCACCACACCAGAGTGGGGCATGACAGGGCCTGACGAAACTCCCTGAAATGGGGCGTCCTTTGTCCTGGAAGCAGGTCCAGTGCCACCCCCTGCCCTTGGATTCTGCTGCTGGGGTGGTCCCATCCAGGACAAACTGACACAGCAATACCACAGCTGGCACAAGCTGCCATCTCCCCAGGTATGTTGTGGCACACCCTCCCCTTTTGGGCCAGGAAAACTGCCCTGGCTCACACCAAGCAAAGGAAGCAGATCCCCTTCCTTAAAGTCTGGCCACCTCAAAAGCAAAATGCCCTGGGGAAAGCATGAGGGAGGGGGATCAGCACAAGCAGTGCATTGTAAGAGAAGATTGGGTTCAAAATAATTGTGAGGAACCCAAACATACAAAACTCCATGGGACCCAACCTGATGCATCCCAGGGTCCTGATTGAATTGGCTGATGCCATTGCTATGCCATTGTCCGTCATATTTGAAAACTCACGGCAGTCAGGTGAAGTCCCCGGTGAATGGAGAAAAGGGAATATCATACATATTTTTTAAAAGGGTAATAGGGAGGACCCTGGGAACTACCAGCTAGTCAGCCTCATCTCAGTGCCTGGTAAAAGCATGGAACAAGTCCTCCTGGGAGGTAGGTCAAAGCATCTGGAAGACAGGGAGGTGGTTAGAGATGGCCACTATGGCTTCACAAAAGCCAAAACATGCCTGGCTACTCTAGTGGCCTTCTACAATGGACTGACTGCATCAGTGGACAAGGTAAGAGTAACTGGTATCATCTACCTGGACTTCTGCAGGGCCTTTGATACAATCCCCCACATTCATGCCTCTACATGGGAAATACATGATTCTGATGGATGGATTATAAGATGGATAAGGAATTGGCCAGGTGACTGCATCCAAAGAGTCAAATGTTCAATGTTTAAACGGAAACCAGTAACAAGTACTGTCCCTCAAGTGCCTGTGTTTGCACCAATACTATGCAATATCTTCATTAATAAAATAGATAGTGGGAATGTGTACATCCTCAACAAGTCTGCCAATGATAACAAGCTGAGCAATGCAGTTGATATTCTGGTGAGAAGGGATGCCGTCCAGAGGGAGCTGGACAGGCTTGAGAAGTGGGACCATGTGAACCTCATGAAGTTCAACAAGGCCAAATGCAAGGTCCTGCAAGTGGGTTGGGGCAATCCCCAATATCAATAGAGTTGGTGAAGAATGGATTGGGAGCAGCCCTGTGGAGAATGACTTGGAGGTACCGGTGGATGAAAACCTCAACGTAGGTCAGCAATGTGCACCACTAGCCCAGAAAGCCAGCCATATCGTGGGCTTCAACAAAAGCAATGTAGCCAGCAGAGCAAGGGAGGGGATTGTCCCCCTCTGCTCTGCTCTTATGAGACCTCCCTGCAGCCCTGTGCTCAGCTCTGGAGCCCCCAGCAGAAGAACATGGACGTATTAGAAGTCCAGAGGAGGCCACAGAGATGATGACGGACTGGAGTACCTCTCCTAGAAAGATAGGCTGAGGGAGTTGGAGTTGTTTAGCCTGGAGAAGAGAAGGCTCCAGAGAGATCCTATTGCAAACTTTTCGATTCAGAAAGGAGTCTTACAAGAAAGCTGGATAAAGACATTATACTAGGGCCTGTAGTGACAGGACAAGGACATGGTTTCAAAGTGAAAGAAGGTAGGTTTAGATTGCATGTAAGGAAGAAATTTGTCACAATAAGGGTGGTGAGGCACCGGCATAGGCTGCCCAAGGCCAGGCTGGATGGGGCTTTGGGCAACCTGGTCTAGCAGGAGGTGTCCCTGCCCATGGCAGGGGGGTTGGAGTTAGATGATCTTTAAGTTTCCTACCAACACAAACCATTCTCTGATTCTTTGGCTTCCAAGGTGAGGTAACTCAGTTTTTGCAATGGCTTGCATTGTGAGGATGACAGCTATCAAGGCAGGTTGACGTCTTCCCCAGAGCGACAAAGAGCATGTGTGTTGCCCACACAGCTCTACTCCTAAATGTGTGGTGCTGCAGAAAATGCCCCACAATGCCTGGCCCTCCTGCCTCTCCTGCACACCCCCAAGTGCTGTAGTGCCCTGTCACTGGCACCCAGGACCTCATTTGGCTTCCCAGAGAGTGAGGCACAGCATCTGTGGAGGATACTGTGCAAGTCCTGACTGCCCCTTCCATGCCATGGGAGAAGGCTGATGGCAGCAGTGGTGGCCTGAGAAAGTGGGAGAGGCATGGCCAGCTTGGGAAGCAGCATGGGGAGCTGTCCCTATGCTGTCTGCCCTGCTCTGGCCACAGCAGTGGCACAGGGAGCCTGGTGCTGCTCCCCAGGGCAGGTCCTCCCCAGAGTGGAGCAGTTTGTGCTGCTTAGCAAAGAGCTCAAAGTAGAGGCACAAGAAGTGGGGTGGGAGGAAGGAGGTCTGCCTGCCCAGGTCTGTCCTGACACAGCCTGCCAAGGGGGCTTCACATCACCGCCCGCAAGCAGTTCACCGTGAGGATCTGCCTCACCCCCAGTGAAGGCATCATTCATTTGCTGGCATTTATGGTAACCCCAACGGCAGAACAAGGTAATCCTGAAAGGTCAAAGCATTAGCAGGAATGGCCTGCTCTGTCCTAAATGCTGGTGGTCTTGCTTTTCTTGCCTGGGCAGATTGGAGCTTTTACTGGATATTGATCAGCATCACACAAAGCTGCTCCTGATCCAACATGCAGCTGGATATGGCTGGCCATTTTCACTCCACCAAAAGTATGTGACTGTAATTTCCTATAAGGTCTGGAAGAACAGAGAGGCCAGCTAAGGTCAGCAGGAGATGCTCTTTTGGAAAGCTGACCACTGAGTCACTGGTCTACACTGAACTCAGGTGTCTGAAAATTTCGGCCTCTTTTGCTCAGATCTGGAGGGAAATAAATTACTGGACACTTCCCAGACAGCTGCTGCTGTTGCAGAAAATGCACATCTGGCCCCCCCCTTCCTCCAGGAGAAGAGCCGATTCCCAGTGCAGTCACACCAATGGCAGGATGTCTGTCACCGACCCTGCTGGCCCAGCAGAGATGCAGACTGAGACCAGCACTAGGCATGGCCATGGGACCATTCCCCTTCCTTTCACCTTCAAAACCCAACCTGTTGAAAACCTAGGGTGCTCGTCCTGTAGCTGCGGCTCACACATGGGAGAGCTGGGAGGGCAGCTGCAGGCAGTGTGCAGGCAGAAGGGCGTGGGCAAAGCTGCAGATGTCCAGCAGCACTGTGATGGATCTGGCAGCACACTGCCAGCACCCCAGAAACATCACAGTGTGCTGGGCCAAGGCCCATTCGCACACTGTGACCTTACAGACCTGAAGCAGTCTTGCTCCCAGAGTCAGTATTGTGCTGTATACATAAACATCTATTCCCCAGGAACGGATTTCTCAGAAAGAGTCTTTTTTCTCTACCAAATAATTACTATGCATTAAAGGGTATAATGCATATTTAAATACGCATTTAACTGTCAGAGTAAGCAGGTGAGTGAATACGCATTTTGTAAAAGTAAGTATTTAACTAATGCGCAATTAATGGGGCAAAACATTCAAAACTATTTACTACTTGTGGGAACAGAACACCTTCCAAAGCATTTTAATTACTGCAATAGTATTCTGAAAGCAAAGACCACATTTGATTTTCCTTGCTCTCTCTTCTTTTTCACAAACAATAGAAAAATCATGTTAAAATCTATTTCTTACATGTGTAGAAGACAGATGCTGGGCTCCTGGAAAGGTTGTGACCAAGCAATCATCAGCAACAGCATTTCAGAAGCGAGTACCCCAGGTTTGGACATTGCAAAAACAAACCCATCTTCTGGCTTGTTCTTCTATGAGATGAAGCTGGCAGCCTCTGGGGGACACACAGAGAGGAGCGCCATGAAGAGGGGTTCTCCCTAGCAGGTGTGCAGGGACATGAAGGTGCTGCAGTGCCAGTGGCCTCAGAGCACTCCTCCAAAAGCTCGCCATCCCAGCTACCACCTTGGGAAGTGAGAGGCCCTGGGCATGCACCCACTGCAGGCATCAGTGGGAACCAGCATCACAGTGCTGTTGGCCAGCTTCCTTCTCCTGTCATCTGTCTGGCAGTTGCCTGAATTACTGCTGCAGCTCATAACACACTTGCAAACAGCCTGCATTCATCTGAGGGAGGCATTCATCTGAGACATGCAGCCCAAATGCCCTGCTTGTGCTTCAGATTAGCCTTGTCATTGTGTTTATGAGGGTAAGAGAATTTTTCACTGCTGCGATGTATTCCCATTAGTCATTACACAAGATGCTGCTGGAGAGAACAGGGAAAAGGCTTCTCCTATGCATGACTGAGCTGCAAAGGCCAAATCAAAGGGACAGTAGTGTCCTGGGTAATTCTCACCTTGATGTTCATGTCAACGCTTGATAAGGCATGTAACAAAAAATCTGTTTCCATTCCTGCATGCTACTGGACCCCACCCTGAGCCCAGCCTCACAGCCATGAATGCCACCAAAATTTCACTGATACAGCATCTCTGCCAGGTGCCTTGCACCTGCAGCAGCAGAGCTGGTGGGACTGGGGGTCTGGTGGCTCACTCTGGAGCTGTTGGTGCAGGGCTGTGGCAGTGGCCGGCAGCAAGGCACACACACAAGCAAAGACAGCAGGGCTGTACCACTAATGACCACAGGTGCAGCAGGCTGAGGCCATCCTCTGGTCTCCCTGACTGGTGCCTCCTCCAGCACCTCCTGGGGCTCTTTGTAAGTGGCCAACATCTGCTTTTTCACCCTGTGGAGAGACAGGGACCTGTGGGTCCGCGGTGCTCCTGCTGGCTGTGCAGGAGGCAACTCCTTGTGCACCAGGTGGCAAGACATGCGTGGCTGTCCCAGGGGACCCTTATCACACTGGTTTGGTGGAAGGCTTCCCAGGGCGTGCCATTGCTTATCTGCTGCTTGCCTGCTTTTCCCCTCCACAGGGGAACATGCGGGTCTGCCAGTGGCTGCTGCACTCAGAAACCCATGTGAGGACCAACAGGAGCCTGATGTATAGGTAGCAGCCAAACGTGGTGCTAAGCCTGCATCTTTACAGGCTTCTCCTAATGTGCAAAGCTGCATTGAACAGCTTGCCACGACTTCTGCGTGTACCCAGAGACCAAGAAACAAGCATGCATTCAAGATTCCCCCCCCTCATTGTTTGCACTGCATGCCCTCCCCAAGCACTTTTTGTACATCTTGCCCCAGGGAGGGAGTTTTGCTTCTATTGTCAAAGAGAAGCAGCAACGTAATGAAAAATACATCTCTTTTTTAAAGGAAGTTTCCAAATTTATGCTAATGCCTGAATGCTTCTGAGTCATTAGGTGACTGACAACACACCAGGTCATATTTTGCTTTAAAATACATGAATCCAGAATGGAAATATTGGCACATTTCGCATCTACCAGTCTAGTGGGGAAATGCCCCCATCCGGGCATTTACAACGATAGATTGCATCTAAAACAGTTCTGAGTTCAGTCCTGACCACTAATGCTCTGTTCAATCGTATGAAAAAAGCCCTTTTTAGTTCTTAAAAGGAAAACAGTTTAATCATTGTAAGAAACTATACCTTCAGGGTATCATTTCAAAAATACAGGCAGAGATTAGAAGGGATTTGTGAGATTGTGTTTATTCCCAATTTAGGTGCTTTCCATAAATTAATTATAAAAGCAAGCCCAAGCCAGTCAGAAGTACACTGGGAAATTCTCAGAGTGTTAGTCATTTTCATGCAGTAATATTCATGCCATCTGCCTGCCTTTTTTCTCTTTTCTCTAAGAGCTCCATTGTTAACTGCAGCTTGTTTTCTTTTGCTGCATTTAGTCCCTCTCCCTCTCACCCTACTGCAGGTAGTTACCCTGGGCACACTCTTATATTTTTACTGAAAGAGCATCAAAAAGAAGGTTTGTTTTTGTAGTTGGCATTGAAGCACAGCAAAATGCTCTTCAACAAGATACAGCCACCACTCATTCACATTGTTCCCGTTCAGAGGATTCGCTCCTGTGTGTGTGCTGTCAGATTGCTGAGCTCCCAGTTGTGGCCAGTTTACAGAGTGCCATGGGCTGGAGACTTCCTCCTAGACTCTCCAGTGGGGAAGCATGGGGATGGTGCCAAAGCTTGCCCCCGTTCCTTCACAAAGCAAGGTTTTCAGTCCTAAAAACAGCTTTGAATGCAGTGTGTGAGTGGGAGAATCTCTGAGAGGAGTGGCACTGCCTGTGGCTGTGGGATAAAATAGGACAGGTTGCTGATGTCTACATGTGTTGTATCAATTTAATGCAGTCAAAGACTGATTTTTGAGATCAGTATATAATCAAAACGATAAACAGATGCTGAGTGTCTCCCAGCTGAGTTTCCAACAGCCGTCATCAAATCTCTGAAAAACAGTCAGCAATATAAATCTAGCAACATTGTCCAGGATGAAAACTCATCCGGTAAGACTTTGAGACAAAAGATAATCAACTGAAATAAATAAATAAATAAATAAAAAGGGAAGTGTGAGAAACAGTCTGCAGCCAATAACACAGGCTCAGCTAAGGATGTCAGTGAAGTAGTGTTTTTATATTTTTATTCATGATTGCAATGACAGGTGTCCTGCAAGCAGGAGCACGCAGCAGAAGTGTATTATAATCTGACAAAAGTGTATCATAACCTGATTGCTCCCATGTCGTCATTGACTGAGTACTACAGGTTCACAAACTACTCAATGCTTGTTACTATACCATATATGTACAATTTTATTTGACCAACCTTTAATTTCTCCATTTTCCTTTTTTTTTTCTTCTTCCCTCATGACTGGAGGGGACCAAGATTTTTTTGTTGTTGCTTTTGCTGATTCTGCAACTGCTTGTCTTGGCTCCTGCTGGCTAAAGACCTAGTGGGCAGATGGTGTGCTCCATGTGCAGTTCCTGCCTCCCCTAGCCTAGGAGGGGTCCTGGACATCCGCAGGGAGCCAGGAGAGTGGGGAAGTACAGGTCCCTGGTAGAGCAACCCTAGTAAGGGCTCTGACTCTCCATGGGACAGGGCAATCCTTGTGTATGTAGGAGCTGAGGGGCAGCACGGAGCACTGCTTGGAGCTGCAGAGTGAAAGGCAGGAGGGATGGCTGCTGTAGCCTTATGAGGGGCCACAGGAACACACTTTAAGGCCCTACCGTGGACCAAAATTCTTCTGTTGTAAGAGGTACGGACAATGACAAGAAGGATGACTGATGGCACAAACAGCCCCTTCTCTCAGCATGCCTCTGTGGGTCCTCGCCTCCATGCTTCATCCCCACTGTCCCTCCAATGCCTGTAATATCTTTAGGGTGCTTTGCAAATCCCTGAGCCTACCTGAATCTAGCATTCACAGGACAAAGTGGCCAGAAGATGGCAGAAGCAAATGCTCAGCAGATTAATCCAGAGGCTTTGATTATCTGATCCCTTTCACAGTCGTACCACAGCTGCCACAGCTACCACATCAAGATGTGGGATTCTGGTGACCCTAGTCCTACCCATGGCTACTAAAGCAAGCTGCAGGGATCACAGGCCTGTGCCGTATTTTACTTCTGGAGAAGACAGGCAGTGCAGCCCTGGAAGCAACAGCTCTGGTCTGCAGGTGATGCAGAGCTGTGCAAGACCACAAGTCCTGCTGTGCCAAATCAGACATGTTTGCTGTTCTGTTCTGTTCTGTTCTATCCTATCCTATCCTATCCTATCCTATCGTATCCTATCCTATCGTGTCGTGTCCTGTCCTGTCCTGTCCTATCCCATTCCATGACCCTGCAGCAGTGGAAGAGCTCTTAGCACCACTAGAATGTTTTTAGCAAGGAAAGTACCTTGCACTGAGGCAGCCAGTGAATATAGGTCCCAATGACAAGGCTGAGGTAGGTCCTAATCTGCTAAAGGGTTCAGGATGGCCACCTTCTGCAGCATATTCCTGGTTTATATCAAGATTAAACCCAAGCTATGGGTGCAAACCACCTACTCCACCACCGTCTGACTTGCAATGGCAGGACCCAGTCTGAGAGTGGTCAGCACTCAGCAGCATCTCAGTAGAACATGGCTATGCTTCCCTCACACAGCCACAGAAGAGTTGAGGAAAGCACAGAGCCATGGCCACAGGCCCAAAGGCCACCTTGAATGGGCACCCTCTCCACCAAGCCAGCCCTTCCCAGCACCACAGGCTCAGTAAGCTGGTCTCAGCAGTGTGCACCCCAGCAGCTCCAGACAACATGCACAGCTCGCCCCCAGCCCCTCTCCTGTGGAGCTGACCTCCATGCCTCCACGTGCCCAGGCCCCATTGCTCCTGGGGACAGGTTTTTTTTTGTTGTTGTTGCTGCTGTTGTTTTTCGTTGTTGTTGTTTGTTTGTTTTTTGTTTTCCATTTTTCATCCCTGGTAACATACAGCATGTCCTGAAACAGCAATGCAGCCATTCCCCACAGCTCAGTTGTTAATTAGCCCACCAGGCCCAAACAAATAGTGTCTTCTTTTAGAACTGACTGATGTCTTGTTTGGTCCCAGCAGCAGCCCTCTGGGAGGTGCTTTTCTAGTTTGGGTTCATGTAAAACCCCAAGAAATCATTTCTCACTCCCAGCACCTCCTGGAGAGCCACAGCTTCTCCCCCAAGCCCCGAGCTTGTCGCTGGGCCAGGACAGTGACCCAGACATTCTGCTGACATCTTGCAAGGAGCTGTCAGATCTCCACATGCCTGTATTCTCTGGAGAGATGTAAGCTCTGTCACGGGTGATCTGTATTTCAAAGGACATCACCTTTCCATCCTGAAAGCCTGTGATTGTTTTTGCCCTGCACTGACATGCACTCCTAAGACCCCATCAATCTCCTGGCGTACTCAGGTGGATGACATTTCCACCTCTTTAGGTGGACCAACATACCTCAGAGGCAGAGGCAGAAACGTACAAACAGTGCTCTGAGAAGGTACTGCAGTGGCAGGGCTTCTACTGATGAGGTAGGATAGATGTGCTAGCTGCTGAGGCAAATCCCTGTGTGCTTGCACAGGAGGAAAGGAAAGCCGGCCCCGGAGCTGGCTGGGAGGCACTGGCGCCCCCACTGCCCCAGCAGCAGCCCTGCCATCCGCCAGCAAAGCAGAGGAAGATGTGGCTCTCCTCTCTCTCATTTCAATTCTCAGAAAAGTTTTGCAGAACTCTTCAGAGCTTCCCTGAGGTACAATCTTCTGCAGGTCTGGCTGACACAGAGCAGATGGTAAAAACGGAATTTACAGATCATGTGCTAAGGTGACAGAAAAGATGCCAGGTCAGGCAGGTGTATGTTTATACACACACATGCATGTGATATGTCTAAGAAAAACAGAAACGGGGAATTTCTGTCCAGTTTGTCTCATGGAACAAGAAGAAGAAGAAAAAAACCTTAGGTTGAATGGCATCCCATGTAAAACCGAGGAGAGGAGCCTCTGCCTATGGCTGTGGCTCATCCTCAAGCCAAGCAACAAAATGATCACAAGGACTGCTGGGCTGCGTGGTATGCCCTGAAGGGCAGCACTGGTAAGTTAGTGGCTTTGGGACTCACGGTGGGGCTGCAACAGCCCATGAAGAGTTAGTTCTACGGGTCTGTGAACAGAACTGCCCAAAATTTCTGCACTGTGAGACCTGGATCAGCCATATCAAGAGAACATAGATATTTCAGTAGAACCAAGGCTGGTCTAAAATCTATGATTTTTGGAATTAAGACAGGCAAAATGTTGTTTTCAAAACTCTTCAACTCTGAAACCTTTATATTTTTGTAGATATATATATGTATTTTTTTCAATCTCTATGTATTTGTTCATAGATATATGTATTCATGCCATTTCCTGTTAAAAAAGATCTGGCCAAAATGTTCTTATTTTCAGATTTCAGTGTTATCCTGAGTTCCTCCAGGAAAAAATAAATAAATAAAATAAAATAAAATAAAATAAATAAAATAGCTGGAAAAGGTTTTGTTTCAGATATATAGCCATCTTTTAAAGCAGTTCTAATAAAAATAATAATAAAATAATAATAATAAAAAAAAAGTGCAGTGATTCCACTTTGTGGTTCCTTCCATCCCAAAGGGATTGAGGAGTGAACACATTTCCAAAAGGCAACGGGCATCTCACCACTGTGGGCTGTGATTCGGGAAGCTAACAGGCATATAGAGCTAGACAGTGCCCAGCCCTCATGACACAAAGGATTTTGTCACCAAATTGTGCAATGACTTTATCCAAAGGAGCACAGATCAGTCTGCAAGTGAAATACATCCTGCTGAAGCTGCCCATCACCTGCATGCAGGGAAGCACATGCTGCCTTGTTCCTGCCTGGAGCTTGTTACCACAAGCTTCTGCCATCAAGCAGTGAGTTTTTGAGACATCCTATACCATGTCCTGGGAGCACTTGATGGCCAAGTCCCAAAAGTCACTCTGTACCTGTGGTGGAACTGGTGGCCCAGGATGGTGGTGTCAAGCCATGGCACTTCAGAAAAGTGTTTTTGCCAGCTTAGAGCAATTCCAAGCCACACAGGCAAGCAAACAGTTTATAGACACTCTGTGGATTTTAGTGTAACAAGGAACACACTTTTTCCAGCATTATTACTATTATTTTTTTTAATAAGTCCTCTCTCAGGGAGTGTCTTGCTCATGAGGGTGCCACTGGAGGCACTGTCCAGGCATTCAGATGTCTCCACTGTGCACTGAGAAGTGACTCTGGGAAGACTTGGTACCAGCACCTTCCAAAGGAACCACACCACTGCATCCAGCTGCATGAGCAGGAGAGGGTGGAACGGATGATAAAGGGAAAAAAACCTTGCCACCACCGCACCGCACGATTAGAGCAGAGATGTCATGCTGGAGAGCATATACTCCTGACACAAATCCTTCAACGATGAGAAAGGGAGATAAGATGTCAGCACTAATGATAACCCAGCTCAATATAAAAAAATAAAATTTCAAGCAATTATGAAAAAATAAAATGGCCTCTGCTGGCATAATCTGACAGCATCCTGATGGTGGGAGAAGACGTGCATCATGATAAAGAAAAATCCCACAGGTAGAGTACAGTCTTATTAGATAAGTTAATACCTCATATAGCACAACAGATGATTTGTGCCAGAGAAAAGTACTGTAAGTCCCTGGCCTCTGAGTTTACTATAAAACTCCCATTAAGATCAGGTGGTTACACACTCTGGCTTTCTTTAGGCCTCTTATTAAAGCTTTCATCAGATAATGACAGCTCATATCTCCTAGGCCAGTGATGTAGGGGAGAAGCCCAGAGGCTGACTCCCATCATGGGAGATGCAGTGAAGCACAGTGACCAAGTCCAGGCTTTGCCCAGTAGTCACACCACAGCTGTCAGTCGGGATGTCCCAATGCCTCAACCTCTGCATGCAGAATGTCATCCCATTAAACTTAAAAACTGTGGTGAGTGCATGCTGCAAATCATTCACATTTGCTGGTACACACCTGTGGAGCACCTACTGTGTAGCGGCAGAAGGCAACCCAGTTACACATTCTGGGATGTTAATCCCACTTGCCCTCTGTCCATTGATGCATTATCTTCACTGTTGTGACACCATGTTCATTCCCAAAGGGAATGAACTCCCTGTTTTACCTGACCTTTTTACACAAGAACATGTCTTATTTTCTGTCCCCTACCCCCTGCCCTGCACACACCCACTGTTTACATACCTGTGTTCATTTCATTGTCATAAAGCAGATTCAGATCAGATCTCCAGCACATTTAAATCCCACAAGATAAGGGTCTGGCTACTGCAGTTTAAAGAGCAAAGTCTGTCTTTAGCACTGGGAGAGGATTTAGTACCAATTTCTAGACATTGGAGACCTCCCATAGTAGTCACTGGAGACTCTGAGGTGGAAAATCCCATCCTAAAACACTACCCAATATATCTAGCACCAAGTCTCTGCTAGTTGTGGCAATACTTTTCCATCAATGAAACTTGGGCAGCCATCTCAGCCTGTACCGTTGCTGTGTGGGTGATGTGTCAGAACTGGGGTGCTCTGTCGCGTTGCTTCAAGAAAGTGAGCAGAAAGACTTACAGGGGATATATGCTGTTCCTAGAGCTGCAAGCAGTGTTGTTTGTTCCTCTCAGCTAGCAAGTTCTCAGCCCTGTTTTGGGTTAGATGCACTCTGCTTAGACGTACAGGCTGGGAGCCAGCTGGCTATATCACCATGGCTCCTACGTGCCTCCGTGGCCAGCAGAGAAAGAAGTGATATCTGACAAGCTACACGTGAAAGAGTATAGCTTGGAAAACAGTTTTGATCAGAGAGCTTGCTGGGTGACCACAGCTCACTGTAAGCAAGAACAGAAATCCACCACCATCTCTCATCAAAAGCAGTATAGGTCATCATCAACCTAAAATGAATGGCATTGGCATAAAGCTATGCCTCAAAGCCATGCTGGTTGATGTAGTTTCCACCCCAACTTACTTCCTTAGATTAGCAGGCCCTTGGCTGATTGATGACAATATTATACAGCAACACACATTATATAACATTAGCAGCAGTCCTACTTTTATGAAGATATGAAATTGTCATCATCATCACTAAATGGTGGACAGAGTTTGATGTCATAGCTTGCAATAGCTGGTAGTAGCCTCTCACTGGTGCTCCACGTGTGCACTGCATTGGATCCGCGTACCCACAAGAGCATGAGAAGACAGCTCCAGCTCCCTGCCTGCCATCCAGGAACAGCATGCATGCAGCCAGCCATCCTTCCAGAAGTGACCTTTTTTAAGGTGTTCTTGCTCTGGTGAGGGGGGCAGAGGGCTCATTAAAATTATCTCTATTCTTCTTCACGGGCTACGCAATCAGAAGCAGAGATCTCTCATCTATTTGCATTTGTACAATGAGCACATTACCGAAATAGCACCTCTGACATTTTTATCACCCCAGCAATTCTTTCAGGGTTTGTTTTTCCTTAGAAAATTCAGGCCACGGTCTTCTTAACACCGGACCTTCCAACACCGGGTTAAACAGGTACTCGAGGCCCCTCTCTGTGTCCAGAGCACTGACAAAGCTGCCCGGCGCAGCAGGAGCGCCCCAAGGCCCGTCACGGGCCGGCCGAGTACTCCTTCCATAACCCACCACCCCAAGCCGACTGCCGCCGGCCTTCCGGCTCTTCTCGCCCGCCTCTGGCCGCGCGGCTGTCCGGGGCCCGGCTGCTCACACCGCGGCGGGGGCCGGGCCCGGGGCAGGCCGAGGGCCGGGTCCGAGCCGCGAGCTGGGGCCGGGCCGGGCCGGGCCGCCCGGCGGCGCTGCGGCGGCGGGCGGGCGATGCGCCGGGCCATGGCGGTGTTCGTGACGCGGCGGATCCCGGCCGAGGGGCTGCGGGTCCTGGCGGAGGCCGGCGGGTGAGCGCGGCGGGCCGTGCCGTGCCGTGCCGTGCCGTGCCGTGCCGGGCGGCGGCAGCCCCGTGAGCTCGGCACCTGACGGCCGTGTCCTCCGCAGGTGCCGCGTCCAGCAGTGGGACTCGGAGGAGCCCGTCCCGCGGCCGCAGCTGCTGGCGGGGGTGGCGGGGAAGCAGGGGCTGCTCTGCCTGCTCTCCGACCGCATCGACCGCGAGGTGCTGGACGCCGCGGGTGGGTGCGGGCGGCCCGGCGCGGGGCCGGGCCGGGGGGCGAGGCGCGCCGGGGGCGGCGGGGGGGCGGCTCTGACATGGTGTCTTGCAGGGCCCAGCCTGAAAGTCATCAGCACCATGTCCGTGGGCTTCGACCACCTCGCCTTGGATGAAATTAAAAAGCGGTAACCTTTGCTCCCGGCCTGCGCGCTCCTAAACGCGGGGGGGGAGGCCTCTCATCGCTGTCGGTAAATGCGTGACTATGAAGGGTGGGGTGGAAGCAGGGATCCGGCTGGAAGGAAGGAGGCAGAGACAGACGATGAACCTCAGAGCTCGTCCTCCACCCATCACGGCGGTCCACAGGTTGCTTCAGTGTGGACCTCGGGGGTGGATTTTCACAGAGGTCGGTGCTGGAAGGGGTCTGTGAAGCACACTGCCCTTGTACTGGGGAAGGGTCCCAGTCAGAGGGGTCTTAGAATGAAGGGGTGAGGAGGAGTCAAAAGGGATGTCCTTCCTTGCATGGTACCGTAAACACCTAGGAAGGAGTTACATCAGCAGCTATCCCAGCAATTTACAGGTAGCACGCAAAAGTCAGCACTGCTGGTCCCGGAGACCTGAGCGCTGTGTTTTCCTTTCAGAGGGATCCGTGTTGGATACACCCCCGATGTCCTGACCGATGCCACTGCAGAGCTCTCCGTGGCTTTGCTTCTGGCTACGTGCCGCCGGCTGCCGGAGGCAATAGAGCAGGTGAAGAAGTGAGTATTTGCAGCTGTGTGCTAGAGCAAGGGCTGGCTTCTGAGTCCACCAGCCCCAGAGTCAAACATTGCAGGAGCTGGACAAAGTGAAAAAAAAATACCAGCGCTGGACAGATGAAATGGGGCTGAAGCTAGAGTGTCACCAAGCTAGTGGAAAATCTTGCTGGTTACTGTGGACTCCACTGCAGTCCTGTGATTTTTTGGAGGCATGTTATTCAAGGGCTGCAAAAGGGACAGAAGTCTCTTCTGAACACCCCTGTGCGTGCTGTAGATAGAGGATCAGGGGTGAGAACTACTGAATCAGCTCTGGACCCCTTGAGATCTGGCCAGAGTTCACTGGTCCAAGGCTATGCTTAGTAGCATACTAAGTTTGACCAGTTCTGAGGCAGCTGTTGCATACCCAAGGTTTGAGCAGAGTCATGCAGGAGACCACAGAGTTAGCTTGAAGCAGGAACCTCTGGCTATAAGATCATCCGGAGGGGCTAGCCTGCTGCAGTGCTTATGGTTTGTGGTGTACTTGCCAGAGTGCTGGGCTAGGCTGTGTAGGCTCTATGCTGCTGTTTTCTTAACGTTTCCACCTGACTCTTTCTGCTAGTGGTGGCTGGACAACATGGAAGCCTTTGTGGATGTGTGGCTATGGTCTGTCTAATAGTACGGTGGGCATCATAGGTCTGGGAAGAATAGGTAAGTGCATGTCACGTGCAAGATTTGTGTGCGGCTGCTGGTGGCAGGGTGCTTTTGGTTTTGTCCCGTGCTCACTTATTTAAAATCTGTTAGAACAACCAGAAGGGCCCAGTAGAGCTTCTCTGAGCGGTGATCTTGACCCATCAGGCTTAGACCTTAAAGTTTTAATTATTCACGTGCATCCACTGTACCTGAATGCCACAGCAAACTGGACATTGTCCTCTTGGTTTTCACTTAAACAAATACCCTTGACAAAGTCCAGGACAATGTGCTTTTCATCTGATCAGTTGTTGACTTTGTCAGCTGATGGCTATTTCTTTCCTCGCTTTTTGGTTTGCTCTCTAGGGTAGCTTCAGGTTTATTATCCCGTGGCTGAGAGTTCGTTCCTGCTCCCTTGAGGAGCAGCAGAAGACATATACCACTCACCCCACTGGGAAATGAGCCTCACAGGAGCAATCCCAACCAGGAATGCCACAGCAGCCCTTTAGCAAGATGTATATTCTTTCCTTCCAGCTAAACCACATGCACGCTTGCCAACAGATGCATAGGATGGAGCAGCAGCGAGGCTTGTGTGACCCCTGTGGCCAGGTGCTAGTCACTGTGCTGTGTGCCCCTCCGCAGGCATCAGCACAGCAGGTAGAAGGTCTTCTCTTTCATTTCTAGGACAGGCAGTTGCCCGCCGTCTAAAGCCATTTGGGGTCAAGAACTTTTTGTACACTGGAAGTCACCCAAAACCAGAGAGTGCTGCAGAGTTTCAAGCCACGTTTGGTAAGAAATACAAATGAAATGAGAGAAACAGTGAGTCTTCACTTGTGGGGTAGAAAGCAGCAAAGCTGTGCTGGCCTTAGGAGAGGCCACCTGGAGTGGGTGAGTCATGAGGGAGCAGAGGTGTTGAGTAGGGTATTCAGTACAGCTGGGCTGAACAGGTACAAAGGCACCAAAAGGAGCTGTTGGTGAATGCCGAATGTTTCTTGCATAGTAGCATTGGATGGAAGAGAGGGAAAACAGACTCCTTTGACCCAGATGGTTTCAGATAGCAGGTTTGCTTGACACATTTAGGCTTTAACTGACAAACCAAGATAATAGTGGGCTATGGGTTTTTTCATTGTTTTGTCCTAACCCTATATCTGTCTGCTTATAATTTCCAGTTGGTTTCACTCTTAAAATAAAGTGAAAGGTAGCTGTGCTATGGGAGGGGACAGTGGCAGCTGCTCCTGTGAGGGTAAACAGTGGGAAGGGTCTTGTTAACCCAGTGAGATACCTTAAAGTCCCACAATGGGGCAGAAGCAGGGAGGAGGGGAGGGGATGGGACTGACTGGAGATTATTGCTGATAGTAGATGTTGGGTGCTGGAAACAAACACGGGCTTTAACCTTCTGCTTTAAAATGAATGTCATAATCCAACAAAGCCTAGCAATATTTTTTAGTTAGTAAACAGTACTTCTCTGCAGGCCTGTTGGAGTTCTGAGTCTTGCATCCAGTGCTAATTTTTCAGTCCAAAGCCAGTACATTTCCAGTTTGTGTTTTTTTTGCACAGTCATTGCTAGTCCCTTGCGTTTTCCTCTACTCAGGTCCAGGAGTGGAAATGGCAAGAGCTACATCTGTAGGTAATGTAGGGAGAGATTTAATGTTGGTATGACCTGTCACTGCAGTATTTTGCTATCTAAACATGAAATACATTCTAGAGCCTCCTTTTGGCCAGATGACCAAAACATTGCTAGATTTCCCTTTGGATTGATTATAATTTAAAAGTGAAACAAAACACTACAATAGTATCTGTAGGTATGTGTCTCTGTGTAGTTTGTTTGATGTTTGCCTATCCTTGTGTCTCTCCTTCTGTGGAGAAAGGTTGACAACGTTTTTCCAAGGCAAAACTTGCTTGCTTGGTGATTCTTGTGAATTAGGAGGGTGGCTGAGAGATCCTGGTGAAGCCTCTGACAAGAGCTGTGACCTTTGTTTCTCCACTCAGTCCCACTCACGAGGCTGGCTGAAGAGTCAGACGTTGTTGTTGTGACGTGTGCTCTGACTCCTGACACCCAGGGAATGTGCAACAAGGATTTCTTCAGCAGAATGAAGAAGACCTCTGTGTTCATCAACACAAGCAGGTAACAGTATCCCAGTCTCCCGCATGGGCAGCGTGACCCTGGCACCCTGCTGACAGCTGTGGCTGCAGAGGGATCCCATCAGCGGTGAGATGTGCTTTGCCTGGGAGTCTATGCAGGATGTGAAATCATCATGACTGCAGCCACAGGAACAGTTTGTCCACGCTGTGGCCTGCTCCCTCCATCTCAAGGTTTCTTGGGATCCATCCAGAGTCAGGATAAGTTGCTTAGGGGGCTACAGCTTCTGTCTCCTGCCCAGGGCCCTGTGTCTGGCCCTGGGGGGGGTGGAAGACCCCAGGGTCTTGTTTGACCACTTCGGAGCGGTGTGAGCCCATCTCTCTGCTTTTCCCAGGGGGGCTGTGGTGAACCAGGAGGACCTGTATGATGCGTTAGTCAGTGGCCAGATTGCAGGTGCAGGCCTGGATGTCACAACGCCAGAGCCGCTGCCCACTGACCACCCTCTGCTTTCCCTCAAGAACTGCGGTAAGTTGCTGTGTCTGCAGCTGGGGCTTCCCCTGTCGCTCTCCTGGCCACCTGCTGCGTGGAGTGCCACCTCTGCTTAAGGCAAGGGACCTGCTAGTTGAT
This sequence comes from Cygnus atratus, assembly GCF_013377495.2. Classification (NCBI taxonomy): domain Eukaryota; kingdom Metazoa; phylum Chordata; class Aves; order Anseriformes; family Anatidae; genus Cygnus; species Cygnus atratus. Next base: position 84,251,390 of record NC_066396.1, read on the forward strand.
TTCAGAAGGATTTTCTGTCCGTGCGAGCTTGAAAATGGTGAACAAGAACTGAAATGTCTTTCACAGGCAGGAAAATCATGTGTTTGAGCAAATTGTAGGTAACCATTTTGTAGTGTGGGGAGCTGTTAAAGGGAAAGACCTTATTAATGTGATATAAAACAAGTATAAGTGATATTTTAATACTACAGAAAGCAGTTGAGATTGGCTTGTCTTATAATGTCTTCCTGATAGATCTGCATTCAAAGAACTGAGACATGAGGTGAAATTCAGGAAGGGGTTTGATATTGGCATGTGCTGGAATGTGAAACCTCTGGCTGTGCCAAGTTCTGGTATTCTGTAAGTTCCTGGGCATAGATTTCTGTAAGATAAATTTCCCGTGCAGCTAAAAAGCTTGGTGCTGAGTCTGCCTAGAGGAGTCTGAGCCTTGGGAATGCTCCAGCAGGGCTGACTGTCTAGCCCATCCACTATGAGTTTGGGTTGCAAGGTGTAGGCTCAGCAGCGTGCACAGGAGCACAGTTAATTAAGTGCTGAGTTGTCTGATGTATGTCAGCAAACCAGAGAGCCCCCAGCTGAAGAAGCCAGTAAGAGCTTGTGCTGTGGGGATGAGCAGAGGTTTCTTTGCAGGAACACCTGAAAACAGGGACAATCGCTTATCACTATTAACTTCACCAGTGCTTTCCTGAGAGCTGCCATGCTGGGCAGGGTGATGTTTTAGTGCAGCAGCCCCTGGGCTACAGGATGTTAGTGGCCCTCAGCATTTTCCTAGGATATCCTTGTCAGAGAAGGAGCTGGCTATGCTGGGGGCTGTTTCCTGTGTCCTTTAAGCCCTTCCATGCTGCTCTGTCCTTGTAGGCACCACAGGCTAGCGAGTAGCCTGAGAGAAGTTAGGGACAGCCTTTGGCGTGTTCACTGGCTTCCCTTGTGTGGCCTTCAGTGATTGCTGAGCCCTTCCCCTGTGCTTTCCTTTGGTAGCTTTCCTCTGCTTCTTCAGACAGGGAAGCACATGGATCAGATTGGTTACTGAGAGGGACTGCTCTCAGGTACAAGCAAGGTAGACTTGCTTGTAAACGAAGAGGCAGAGATGGAACACAGAGGAAATGCTGGTTTCTGGGCAAAAAGTAACTATGGTTGTCCACAGCTTCATTGCTGTTAACTTGTCAGGGTTATTCCTACCTGGCTGCCTCTGCTTCACCTGGGCAATTTGCCCTGCTCTGGAGCCAGCGGGCAACTCTGGAGCCAAGGTCCTCTTGCATACCTGAGCGCTTTGGTTGATGAAGCTGCAACCCAAGGATGAAACCTGGTGCCCTGCCTTCATCTGAAGGGGCAAAATCCAGTGTGATGGTGTAGCAGGTGGCAGAGTGTTCTCTGCCATGGAAGGATGTTTTTTTGGGTAAGGAAAAATCTGTTCTGTGGAAAAAATAAAAATAAACAAAATGTTGGAAGGTCAGGGTGAAAATGTGGACTTGTCCATGACTGGGTGTCCATTTCTGAAACAGAAGTTCATAGCTGTTGCTTTGATTGTCATTTTATTAAACACTATTTTGCTGTGTTTTGTTTAGATCCCATAGTAGGTAATGTGAGAAATGATAAAAGCAGAGAAATATTTCTGGAAATATTTTTGGTACTTCAGAGACCTTAGAGCTTTGGAATAACACCAACCAAGACAAAAATAAATACATTTTGTTTTGTTTTTTAAGTGGAAATGAGGCTTTGATTCTGAAACTATTGACAGATTTCACCCAAAACTGCCAAATAATTTTAGCAGTTGGAAAAACACGGGATAAGTAGAGGAGGAAGTGTTGACATTGCTTCCACAGCAGAGAACTCACGTATGGTTCTTGATTGTGAACAAAAGGACCTACATGTCCCCACAGTTTGCATTACAACCTTCCCCCCCACCCCTCCTCCCGAAGTCAGCTCCATGTCAAGTATTTGGGCTTCTGCACTTCCCATAGGTGTTGTGTATTATAAAGTCAACAGAGACTGCAGTGCAGGCGTTTCACCGTACCTTGGGCAAGTACTCATTCATTACTAATGTAACTGTATACTGTTAAAGCAGCATTGGCTTATTTCTTTACATTGCATAAAAGGAGTGGGTTGCACTTTGTGGGTGACAAAGCGGAGGCACAGGCTGCCCAGAGAGGCCGTGAGGTCTCCTCCTTGGAGATCTCCAAAAGCCGCCTGGACATGGTGCTGGGCACCCTGCTCTGTGTGGCCCTGATAGAGCAGGGATTGGGCCAGATGGACCCAGGGGTCCCTGCCAACCTCAGCTAATCTGGGATTCTGTGAACTTTGTCAGACAGGTAGATAAAAATCCCTGCCTTTACGGCACTGTAACTCTGCAGATTCTGTAGGGGCTGTTTGCCTGCACCGAGGAGTCTGTAAAACAAATTTTTTTCTGAACAATTTTTTTGGCTTTTGCTCCAGTATGGATTGGTTCTTTCCTGTAGGTGAGCGGAACTTCCTACAGCTGTGTGGTAATGAGACCACAGTGTGAGAATTTCACTGCATGTTTCTCTGTCAAAGGAATGTTTGTTTCACATCTACCACTGACTCTGTCCATGCAGGAAGTACCAAGCCTGAATGTAGAAAGGAGGACCCACTCTAGACTGCCTGTCTTCACAAATAGCTTAGTTAGTTAGTTATCAGATGTGCTTGGCAGCAGTGTGTTTTGTGTCAGCTCCTTGCAGAGAGGCAGCTAAGGGAGGACCATGTCTTTGCCCACCCCATGGGAAGACCCCTGGGAGGGCTGGGGCAAAGGAAAGTGGTACGAGGTCAGTGAGCATAAGAAATCACACAGTAACCCTTCCTGTCTGTGCAGTGATTCTGCCACATGTTGGGAGTGCCACCTATGCCACCCGGACCACCATGTCGGTGCTGGCTGCTGACAACCTGCTGGCCGGTCTGCGGGGGGAGCGCATGCCGCATGAGCTGCTGCTGTGACGGCCCAGAGCCAGCCACCTCTGTGGGGTCACTGTGCAGGACGCAGCATCGCCCTCCAGCCTGGAGAAGCTTGAAAGATGGGTCTGGTGCCTCTTCTCTGCAGCTAATGCGTCAATGATAACCACAGTGAGAGAATTGTAGCTATTAAACCGTGGCTATTAAAGAGAAGCAGTGACTGTGGTGTGTCTTTTTTCACACAGGAAGGGGATTCCTCCACACATGTTGTTGTCACGTTTGTAAAGTGGGGAATATAAAATTCTGGCTCTTTGGGTCAGTTTGAGAGGGCCAGGCAGTTCTGTGCTTGAGCTCCAAGCTCTCATCCAGAAACAGGAAAGAGAGGTTATTAGGCAATAGGCAGAGGCCCACTGCTGCCATCAAGGGAGCTGCTTCCAGCTCATTGCCAAGCATGCATTAAAAGACCTAGCTAAATGAGTGCCAGTGCATGACTTTTCTGTTTTTCAGGTGTGTAAAGATGAACAACGAAAGTCTTACATGGCTCCACTGGCATCTCCAGCTTTGCCATTTGTATCCATAGTTAATTCTGGGCATAGCTGCAGTTGCTGATCTTTGAAGTGGGTTGTGAACCAACCTCAATTGTCCTCCCTGTTTTTTCTATTTTATTTTTTTCAGAAATGCAGTGATGCATGTTAATGCAAAGGAAAGAAGTCACAAGTCTCAGGAAAGGCTTTGATGAGCACATTTCAGGGATTTGGAGGGGGTTTGCTCTCTCTCCTGTAGTCTGTCCCACTCACAAACGGGGAGTGGAATGCACCTCTCCTGCTCTTTGTCCTGGTAACTTTCTGCTCAAGCTGATGAAACAATCAGTGAGACGTGCTACTTATCATGCCCTCTCTGAGGAAAGCATATCAAGATGACACTGTTCCCATAAGAAAAAAGAAAGGTGGCTATGTCATTGTGTGACTGTGGAAGGAGGAGTTTAACTTGTATTTAAACATTTCTCAAAAATGCCACTTTGAACGCGTGTGCATATTGGGTGTTCACTGGGGTGTTTGTTCCTTCATTGCCAGCTGCCACCGTGGTACAGTGCCCACGATTTGGGGCAGGAACGGGATGCAGCATGGTGCACGTACTATTAGGCTACTTAGTGCAGTGCATGCTTGCTAGTGGATGGATGCTGAGCTGCTCTGCAGAGCCTCAAAGGAGGCACATGGCAGGTGTGCCTATGTGAGCAGTGTAGGAAAACTGCTGCTGGCCTGTCCAAAATGAGTGGCTGAGCAGACCTGCAGACCATTGGTGTGAGCACAGTTCCATGAAATCATTAAAGGAGTTCAGTTTGTTAATGAATGTGCTTGCTATGCAGCCTGAGTTGTCCTCAGGGATGTTTGCAGTTGCACAGCAAAATGTAAATAAAGCCAAGTTATTCTTAGCATTTTTTGAAGTCCCTAATTCTAGGGAAATTTGAGTAGAGTAAATGTTACTTAAAATGCCAGTGTGACAGACTGAAATTCTGACAAAGAACTAGGTAGTAGTAAAATAATGTAAAGGAGCTGCTGTGAAAGAGCATGTGTTCTGGCTTCCTGACCTATCGTGCAGCTTTGAATAAAGAGGCCTTTGTCCCATGGGGATTTTTTTGGTACTGAATTATGTACATCTTAATTTTTAGGTCATTGGGATAAGGGAGAGCCTGAACAGCATTAGGCTGCGTCAAGTTCCCACTGCCTATTTTGGGAAGAGAGCACCGAGGGGCTTGCACCTCAACGAGGATGCAGCACTGTGGGCTCCCGCAGCATGGAAGTGCACTGGCCCGTGACCTGCCAGACCATCTGGGAGCCATCGTCACAGCTTGTCACACGGCACGTGACTGTCAACATCCAACCTTTTGTGAGCACTTTAGACCAGTGGAGTTTCCCCACCCTCCTGTGCAGCCAGCACTTACGGAGTATTTCTGAAAAGGTCACTGCACAGCAAAGGACAAAAACGCTTCTAGCATTTTTAGAATAAATGGTCAGGATTGAATGTATAGGAATGCTGCATTTTGAAGCCTCCAGCAAAGAGTGTTAAATGAGCACAGCAACATCAGTTACAAAGTACAAGGTCTTCAGGTTTCTGCTGGGGCCCTACCAAGGATTTGCCCTGTCCCTAGTCTTGCAGTGACAGCACTGGTCACATCTGTGAACTACAAATTTGTCTTCCCCATCTATGAACACCTGTTGATGAAGGCAGTTCCATTTAAATTCTTTTCTGGTAATACCTTTACACACACACACACACACACACACATATATATATACATGTATGCATGTAAATGTCAGGGGGTGGTGAAGCCTCTGCAAGCACAGCCTGTGCTGGGGCTGAGGGGAGCAATCAGGTTTGCCTTGCACTGCCTGGCAGCAGCATGGCTGTTTGAGGGGCACGGGTTGGCCCTGTGGTGGTCCCATCCCCTCCTGCTCTCCTGGCACCTGCAACCACCAGATGCAGGTGACAGCTCTGCCAGCAGTGATTTCCTCAGCACCAGCACCTAGGCTGCTCTGCAGTTATCTCCATTCTGCATTTCCTCAAAAGCTGAGATCGGAGAAGCTGTGTTGGCCTGGCTGGCACAGGAAACCCCCACTTGCTCCATGGCACTACCAGTAAATGTAACCCAGGAGCTTGTGGCACTGGATTATCCATCTTCAGCCCAGAGTAAGCATGGTAAGAACTGGTGGCTTGCAGCTTGAGACAAGGTTGAGAAACTGTCCTCATCCCAAGGTGAAGCACACAGGTGCCTGAGCAGTGCATGGGGATGTGTGCACACCCACACCCTGTTTCCAGCCATGCAGGCTCCCATGCTATCTCCTGGCCATTTCCTGTTGGAGTCCAATACTCTGACCAGGTTCTTTTTGATGATCTAAACAGTGAACCCTCTTTGTATAAAGTGGATTTTATTTATTTATTTATTTATCTATTTATTTATAGGTCTTTTGTGTTTTGGGTGGGGTCACAACACACATGCAACACCCATCACGAGTCTCTGGATGCTTACCATCACCATATTGGGCCTCCCCAGTCATCAAGAAGGTTGGAACCAGCTCAAGCCTGTTGCTGTCATCAAAGCTCTGTTTTCTCATTGTTTGGTGTTCACACACTGCAACAGGCTGAGCCAGGTGTGTGTCCCCCCATGCTGGCCAGGCTTGCTCAGGAGGAGGTCTGAGCTCCTTTAATGAGGTCCAGGGTGAACAGTGACACAAGCAGTTAATCTGCTCAACTGAGTACTCTGTGTTTCTACAAGGGCTCCCCTGTCCCCTGGTGTGGAGATTAGCTCACTATCTCTGCAGACCACCATGGTCCATCAGCACATTGCCTTTGCCCATCACCTTCGAGCCTTTGTCTTTGCAGGGGTTTGTTGGTGGGCCCCAGCACTGGCAGCAGGAGGTGGCACGGCCTGTGCATGCCTGAGCACGGGCTTAGTGTGGGCCCTGGCTTGTGCCCCCATGCTTACCACTCACACAGCACTGTAGCCTGGTAAATGACCTTGGGCTCAGTGATAGAAAGGCGCTCTTCTACTTCAGGGAGTTGTATTTTATGTAGTCCCACCAAACGCAATTTTTCAGCAACACAGCAGTGTGAAAACCCTTCTGTGCCAACTCTGCTGCTGGTCCCTGGCCCTGTGTCATCCTCCAGCTGGATCAGCATTTGTCCCGTGTGCCTCATGGGCATCCTCTGGCTAGCTCCATCCCTGCCCACACCTCAGCTGTGCCAGTAAGAAACCCTGCTCCTACGCTGCCCACCACCTCTCCTGCTGTGGCCTTGCATGGCTGCACAGAGCTGCCAGCAAGTGCCTCACCCCAGAGGAGGAAACAGCCTTCCTCCTACTGCCCAAAGGCATGCTGCAGGACCAGGCAAGAGCAACTCCTGTCTGCAAGAAACATGCTGAAAAAGACTGCGCATGTGACAGAAAGCCTTGACTACTGGAAGGAGGTGTTACAAGTGCTTTTCTGAAATCACATGCCAGGGAGAGGGAGAGGGGGTGGCAATGTGGAAGAGGAATGCTCCGTGCTTGCAGCTCAAGTGCGTGTTTGCAAGGCTCCCAGGTAGTGCTGCCAACAGTTGAGATACAGTTTGGTGCTCCCAGTGCCTGCAGGTCAGGAGGGGGAAGAGCTGCATGCACCCCCGGCAGGTGGTTGCCATCACAGCCCTGCCAGAGCCCCTTGCACACTGTGATGAGCTGCCGGCTCCACTGCACGGGCTTTTCACCAAGGCAAGAAAGGAGGGTAAAACACAAGGCATGCAGCGAGGACATGCTGCAGGCACCAGCAAGAGCCTGGAGCCATGCTGGAACGGTGGTGCTCTGTCCAGTGGTGCTCTGTCTGGGTGTATAATGACGCTTGGAGGAAAAGTCCAGGATGGGAGCAAACCATAATGTGCCCCAACTGCTCAATTTACTCTTTGTTATTGTTCAGCTCTGGAAGGATTCTGGCAAGGGTGAATAAAAGTTCTCAAGTCTGTATCTCTGAAAGCAGCAGTGTGCTGTTTTCTCCAACTTTCATCCTGTATAAAAGCAGAGCAGGGTGCTGCAGAATAGTTCAAAACATTTCTTGAGAATGAGAAAGGAGGGGAGAAAGGCAGCTGGCAGTGTGCTAGGCCTGCCTGTAAAAAAAAGCACACATGAGAAAGAGAAAAGCCTGTGCTTGGGAATTCTTTTAAGTTCACCTCGTGTGTCCTGTACTGCTTGTTCTGTCCTATGGAAAGTATTCTCCATGCTGAATTCTGTACTTAATTTTCTCTTGATGCTTAATGAACCATACTCTGACAGCAATAAAAGCTATATGAAGGTGTTCATTAATTAGTTATCAGTGCTGGCTAGAGTTAAAGAAAGACCTGTACTTCATGCCTCAGAGGGTATCTGACATATTCATCAATACAGTTTGATTCACAAGCCTTACATATTACTACATACCTGCCCACCAATACTGGAAATACCATACCGGAAAGTATTTGGGAAGCTTCTAACAAGACCTCTGCTGACCAAGGAAAGGTTTGTAGCTGTGGGGATAAATAGAAAGGAAATGGGCTTCTAAGCGTTTTAATCGGCTGGAAAGTTTCCAAATGACATAGCAGAAATCAACAGGATTTACTTTGCTGCTGAAAACCTTTGATTTATTAAACAGTCAAAAGTCAGATTAGTTTGTTGTTCTGTACAATTTCTGAGACCTTTATAAATATGCTGATATTGGTGCAGTTCTTGTAACACTGAAGGATGCTGACTAAGTATTCAAAAAGTTATTGTGACCCCTCTAATGATACGAGAAATACTTAAGTGTAAGTGAACTGCTATTGAAGCACTTCTATTAGATTCCCCAAATGTATTAAGAAATACACATGAACTTGCAAATAAGACTACCTGAGTGATAGAAGCACATTTCCGGAATTTCTTCAAGAGCAGCACCTTCTGCAGTTGTGGATCACTTTGTTGTGCCAGCCATTGAAATTGTCAGTTTTTCTTACATACATACCTCATTCTTCCTGACTCCCTGTGATATCAGAAAGAAAACACTGTTCCTTGGGAGAAATTCATTTTATGCAAGAGTAACTGGTTTAGCAAACATCTTGTTCAAAGCCAAGATTGAAAGTGTTTTCACCAATCACTCCAACTGTGTTAAAAACAAACAAAAAACCCTCAAAGGTTATAACACTGCTTTAAAAAAAAGCAAACAAACAAGTAAGATGTACTTGAATTTTTCTGAAGGGAAGTAGCACCTTCCAGGAAATGCTACTGCAGGTGTGCTGGCAGCATCTCTTTCTGTCTTTGATGATATTACTGTTGTTTCAATAACAACCTTAATTACAAGCTCTAATGAACAATATATTCTACCAGAAACAATTAAAAAAGTAATTGTACAGGCTTGTACAATTATTTTTTGCTAAGAGTAAGTATTTCTTGTTCAAGACTGGCATAAAGAGTAGGCAATCACTCGAGATGCCTTATAAGTGGCCTGTTTTGGTGGTTATTTGGCTGATGGTACTGATGTAAAACAAGGAGACTCCCACTAGCTCTGCTGAAGAGGAAACGGCATTTCACACCAGCACAGTGATTTCCACATTCATCAACCACATGAGTCTAGAGGAACAGAGCCTGGACCACTGGAGCACAGCAAGGAACAGGCAGAGAAAAGCAGTCACCCCTGGACAAGCAACTGGTGGCTGTGAAGCTGTGTGTCACGTTTGTTATTTTCAGCAGTCTGCAAGGGTCAGGTGCAACCACATAACACAAAAGCAGTGAAGGTAGTAAAACTGAGCACATAAGTGACAGTAACTGCTGTACTAGAGAACCTCTGAAGTACATACTGATGTTTAAATGACCACTGCCAGGGACAGCCCCTTGTCTTTGCCTGCTTGAATAGAGGAATTCATTCTTTGGCATGACAATGTTTTACAGGGTTGAAGTATGAGCAGGAGATACTGGCAGACAAATTCACTGAGATCGAGGAACTCTGTGGAAGTCTTCTAGGTAAGACCCAGCCAATTGAATGTGTGTCCTGCAGTGGCCACTGACAGAGGCAAGCATAATATCATAGTAAGCTCCAGACTGAACTTATTTGCATGTATTATGAAGAAAAATTAAGAGAACAATATAGTAAAGACTGCTTTTATGCTTTATTTAAATGTTTACACCACTGCCTATTCAAGACATGAATTGTGCTATTATACATAGTTTGATCTCCTCAGCATTAATACATTTTTTGAAGCAAGCTACCAAACCAGCCTTCATTCCCTTATATTCAGATACCTTAGCTGTCTTCTGCTGTAAAAGCAGGAAGGTCAGTGTTGGGCATTCACATGTTTTTATAAAAAAATAATCCTGTCACTACCCAGACACTTACTCATGGTCCCTTGCCAAGAGGGGATTCCAAGAGGGAGCTCATCCAGCTGAAAAATGTGATTAATCTCTGAACAAAAGCAGGAATACTTCCAGAATCCAAAGGCTTTCCAGACATCCTTTGGCCAGCCTCCCTTTTGGGAGGGAGATCCAGGCAATGGACCATTTCCCATCAATGCTGTGGCAGAAGCATGAATCCCTGAAAGTGGTTCAGGCAGCAGTAGGGCATTGAAAATGATTTGGAAGGGACATCCTTAAGTTTACCTCTGGAGCACAGAGGTAGCCAGAAGGCAACACACCATATAGCTACAGTGGCTCCATGCTCAACCACACCCAGTGTGATCAAAGCATCTACGGTGAAGTGCAGTCACACTCTGTCAGTTCAGAATAGTTCCTAAAGTGTTGATCATAGATTCATAAAATTATTCAGGTTGGAAAAGACTGCTAAGACCATCACGTACAACTGTTAACCTAGCACCACATCTACATGTCTTCTGACTACTTTCAGGGATGGTGACCCAACCACTTACTTGGGCAGCCTGTTCCAATGCCGCATAACCCTTTCAGTAAAGAAATTTCTCCTAATATCCAACCTAAAGCTCTCCTGGCACAGCTTGTGGCCATTTCCTCTTGTTCTATCACTTGCTGCTTGGCAGACTAGCCCCCACCCTGCAACAACCTCCTCTGAGGTAGTTATAGAGAGTGATAAGGTCTCCCCTGTGCCTCCTTTTCTCCAAGGTGAACAACTGCAGCTCCCTCAGCTGCTCCTCACAAGTCTTGTTCTCTAGAGCCTTCACCAGCCTCGTTGCCCTTCTCTGGACACCCTTCAGCACCTCGATGCCCCTCTTGTGGGCCGGGGGGGCCCAAACTGAACACAGCATTCAAGGTGCAGCCTCACCAGAGCTGAGTACAGGGCGACAAACACTTCCCTAGCCCTGCTGGCCATGCTGTTTCCGATACAAGCCAGGATGCTGTAGACCTTGTTGGCCACCTGAGCACACCACTGGCTCCTTGTTCAGATGTCTATCAACCAATACCGCAGCAGGTCCCTTTCTGCCAGGCAGCTCTCCAGCCACTCTTCCCCCAGCCTGTACCATTGCATGGGGATGATAATGACTCAAGTGCAGGACCCGGCATTTAGCCTTGTTGAACCTCATACAGTTGGCCAGGGCCCATCGACCCAGCCTATCCAGACCCCTCTGCAGAGCCTTCCTACCCTCATGCAGATCTATATTCCCACCCAACTTCATGTCGTCTGCAGACTTACTGAGGATGCACTCGACCCCCTTGTCCAGATCATTGGAAAAGACATTAAACAGAACTGGCCCCAGGACTGAGCCCTGGGGGACACCACTCGTGACCGGCCTCCAGCCAGATTTAATTCCATTCGCCACAACTCTTTGGGCCCAGCCACGCAGCCTGTTTTTTTACCCAGCAAAGCTTTCGCCTGTCCAAGCCATGAGCAGCCAGTTTGTCCAGAAGAATGCTGGGGAGGAGTGTCCAAAGCTTTACTCAAGTGTAGGCAGACAACATCCACAGCCTTTCCCTCATCCATTAAGGGGGTCACCTTGTCACACAAGGAAATCGGGTTCATCAGGCGGGACCTGCCTTTCGTAAGGCCATGCTGATTGGGCCTGATCACCCGGTTGTCCCGTCTGTGCTGCGTGATGGCACTCACGATGATCTGCTCCATCAGCTTCCCTTGGCACCACCATCAGGCCTGTACAGCAGGCCTGTAGTTCCCCGGGTCCTCCTTCCAGCCTTTCTTGTAGATGGGTGTCACGTTTGCTAGACTCCAGTCAACTGGGACCTCACCTGATAGCCAGAACTGCTCATAAATGACAGAAAGTGGCTTGGTGAGCACTTCTGCCAGCGCCCTCCATACCCCTGGGTGGATCCCATCTGACCCCAAAATAGGACAAAATCCTTCAAGACTATATTGGCTCAAATACTGCCCTGCTTCTTGTTGATCAGATACTGAATGTCCTCTCAGAAGTGGTAAAACCCCAGCATAATGGAGGCCTGCCAAAAGCAGTACTATGCACTTTGCCTCATCTGACAAACATGTCTGTGCGCCCACATTTCAATTTTGCACTGCAAAGTGAGACAAAGAACTCAAACAGCAAACACATAAAAATTACCTGCTTAGTCAATTAATTCTGTTTTGGCAAATACACCACAATAAAAAGTAAATCAGGTCAAAATACAGCAGCACAAAAAAATATTTTCAGACGTTTCAAAATGCTAATTCACTGACATCTTCACACAAGATCTCACTGTAGGGTCCGTAAAGTTTAGTTTTGAACACGAGTCAGGGTGATAAAGCTCTTTGGCAATTTTAACATGTTTTGAGATGAGCTACTTCTCATTTTACAATAAGGGACAGCTAAGTGGAGCTGTCATTCTAAGGTACTGCGTCATACTGGAAGACTAGGAAGGCAACAAGTCAGCCACAAGTTCCTGGATTTGCAGCATGCTCCTCCAAAAGCACAAGATGTCAATGAAAACAGAAAATCAAAGTTGCTACTTACAAGGATGCCGCAAGTTTAATTTTTTTCTTTAAGAAAGGAGAGGAGTCCTCCCACACAAGGTCTGGTATTTCACAACAACATGAAAATTTATTATAAAAGAACAGATTTTGAAAAAGTACAGTTTAATACGTTTACCTGATCACATTAGTTTTTAATTAATCTCCGTACTCACACAGCTGCTTTATTCCTACATGCTGTAGGATTTCAGATGCATTGTAGGAAACATACAGAAAATGTATATTAAAAAAAAAAACTAGTTTTTAACAGAATGGTAGAAATGCAAGAAAGATGAAACAACCAGCCAGAATGCTACCAATAAGGCAAGACACCAACAAGAATATACTGAAGTACAAAATATTGTATTTTATTCATGTTTTAGTGAGATTATTTAGTATCCCTCAATGCCTTCAGTCCCCCAATATCAAAATGGTTATAAAAAAAAAAAAGTGGCATATCCTAAAGCTTTTAAAAATGTCACATTGTTTTACTTCTTTAAAAATCAAGAGCTACAAATATGACCATTAAATAAAGAATTTTTAACTTTTTAAAGGAATCAATTCAATCACTCATGTTTCCATGTTCCTGTTTACCTTGGATGCTCAAGGTGTAAGTGACACATTGACAGACATTTGGCAATTTTCTTTTCAGCACGGAGAGGTGTAACTAGACATTTCTTCAGTAGCTGACTACTGTTTCACATAAAGCCAGGTACAGAAAGCTTTTTATGTTTCCTTTGGTCTGACAATGAATGTTTGGTTTGTAGTCTTCAACAGTGTTCACAGTTCATCCTGGTAAATGACCTATGGGAGTGCGTATTAGGATTTTATTTTCTGTTTAGCAAAACACAAGACCAAGATGTTTAAGATTAACTACTAGGAACACAAACTCCTTAAAACTGCTGAGTATCATCACACAGGATATCTTGGCTATATAGAATCAAAAAAAAAAAAAGTTTGCAAATTGTTTTTGTATTAACAGAAAGCAGTTGCTCTGTGACTTAAATGCCAGGAAACATCAATCATCTGTCTCTCCAGAGTAGCATGGATGTGCTGAAGCCCTGACCCAGCTTCAATATGGTAGAACAGCATTTATCAGGAGAAGCACTCCAAATGTAGAAACCCAGCATTCTGAAAGCTGGTAGTTCACATGCATCCAACAAAGAAAACGAGACACTGCAAATACTATTAGTTACAATGGTATCAAAGAGGAGGAAATTAAACAAGATGTATGCTGTTCTCTCAAAGAACAAAGATCACTGAATTTCTGCTTTACAAAGTGTGCAGTGCTATTTTTTTAATTAAATTTATGCTATTCTCTTTTTTTAACTTTATGTAGAAAGGTACATTTATGACTACTTTAAACAAAAGGATTGGATTTGTTTACTACACTTTACATAGAAACATAAATAAATATGGCAAGCAAGGACCATTCCTGACTCCTCTGATGTAAGAAACAATTCATAATTGTGAGGGAAAGTAAGCGTACAGAGGAGAAAATTAAAGCCTGAAGAAAAGAGTACCAGAAAAGAACAACGTGCTTATGCAGTAAAGTGGATCAGACTGACTATCGGCATGTCTGGGAATAGCAAGAGACTATCTTAAACACTAAAAAAATGCCATCACAAATTCTCTCTCTCATTCAAAATAACAAAACAGACAAAGACAAGCTCTTTTCAGACTGTTGTGTATATGGAATTTTAAGATAGGAAATACAAATTGGTTAAGATACTGCTAAGAATAGCACAAACAAGAAACAGTACTTCACTTATCACTTAATACAAGTTTCTTCTACAGAGAAAAAAAATCAGTGAAACATCCAGATCTTGCTGTATTCCAAGTATATATACAAGTGGTAGTCCAAAAGTTACTTGTCTTGGATTTAATTTAAGCACCTTCATTACACAGTGTTCTTTACTACAAAACAAGCAAACATACATTCAGAACCCTAAAACTATTTTATAATTAGCATATTTTAAAGCATTTTATGTCAGACAGGTGCATCCAAAGTTGTTTTTCTTCTAAAGATATGCAATCTGCAGTAAACAGCTCTTTGCATTACCATTCACACATAATGCAACAACTTGATTTTTGCAGATTATTTATTTAAATGTTTTCACTTTTACAAAATACTTCAGGAGAAAAAAAAAACACAAGAAATTAGCACTTCAGTTTCTCGTTCTTGAAACGTGTTACTTCATGAGATCACTCTCACTCAATCCTGACCCCCTCTGCCATGCAAAGGAACTTAGTTTTAGGGGCTGTATCCCTGTAAGCCCCAGGCTTGCATGTACGTAACAGTAACATTTCACACATCTACAGACTGTGTAGTGCTGACTTCTGAGGACCACAAAGTTCTTCACTAACAGTTGCTTAAGCCTCACAACACCCCTGTGAGGTAGGTATGGTATTATCCCCAATTTACAGAACCAAGACTTTTGCGTGTGGCACAACCACACACAAGTGTTCACGGATCTATGAGAGCAGCTTCTTAGCTTGAGCAAAATAGTGTTAAAGTTCCTGCAGTGCTTCAGAGAGTTAAAGAGTTTGTACTGGCACTCTCATTCAGGCTGGGGGGTGGAAACGGTTAAAGCAAAGTGCTAGGTAGGTTGCTGCTCTGCCACCTCAGACAGGTTGTTTTGGAATGTTTGTACAGGTGGCTGGACTGGCTGAATCGTTTGCCACACTTCAGACAGGCGTAAGGCTTTTCTCCTGTGTGCACACGGATGTGTTTCTTACAGTCTGTTAAGGTCAAAAAAGTCTTGCAGCAGATCTTACATGCATATTTGCGTGCACCTTCTACAACCAAGACGTTGTGCTCGGATAAGGCTTTCTTACATTTTGAAAGAACATCTGCAGATGCCCTTGTCAGCTGTGGTGGACCAGGTTGTGAAGGATGCCCATTATCAAAAGAAGTGGTCCCATTCATGATCAGCTGGGAACCGGATGAGTTATCCTGCAGCTGGGAGCTCCTGACAGAGGTCACAACAGGCATTTTGGGGGCTATGCGGCGGTAGCCAGGAAAGCTGCTGGCTCCCCCTCTTACAGAGCCTATCATAGCTCTTGAGAGAGAATGGAGGCCCAAGCCCGACCGTGGAAAGTCCATGCCAAACTGTTCTGCAGCCCGGTACCCCGAAGTCTGCACACAGGGAAGACCCATCACATCCTGCATTGGTCTAACAAAATGAGACTCTGCAGGCTCACTGAAAGGATTCTCAACATGAGAGACCGTGGCAGATGAATGACCACTAGCAGGCCCTGATTCTGGACTCATCAGGTAAGAGGCATCGCTGTCCATTCTGCAGTCACTTGTTGTATTTGGAATGTTGTCATCATTATTTTGACTAGCACCATAGCTGCCACCCCTGCTTTTATTCAGAAAATTTGAGATACTGAAAGATGACTTGTGTTCCAGGTTATTTGACACCTCCATAATATGGATATCTCCCACCCTATCAGTACTAGACTGCGGATCAGAAAAGCTACGATCACTGCTCTCAGGACTTAGCTCTATCTTCTCTGCGCTGACAACAACTCCTTCCACTTCAACAGACTCGCTGCCTTCTGCTTGGGATGTGACATCACTCACCTCATCCTGAGGCTCTGGGGAGCTCAAGGGCTCAGATTTAACCACCACCCTCATGTGCTCCTTTTCGTTTAAACTGACCTCTGGATTGTCACATGGGAAGTTGTTCTTTTCAGATGCAGCCTCCTGGTCGAAGCTGGTTTCCACTTGTGTTGCCTGGGATGCCATGGACATCTGTGGAATGTTTCCTCCACTGTTGTCAGACTGGCTGGGCACTTGAGTATCTTCCTGAGCACTGAAAGACTGATCAAACATAATAGTACTATCCTCCTGGTTATCAGTGATGGCATCAGCCTTTGAGTTGTCCACAATCTTCAGTGAATCTGCTGAAAAGAAATCCTCCCGTGAATGAACTACTGACTGCGCACTCTCTGGAGTCACATCAGAAACAGACTCATCTATGGCAGGCCTCATTCGCTGCCTGGCCCGATCTTCTGAAGACTGCTTACGCTTGTGGAGACGGCGAATCGGAAAAGTAGTGCGCTGTTCTATGTTACTTCTCATCGTGGAGCTCATTGTGTTTGGTTGCTCCTCTGAGCTCTGACTGGAATTTAAGGCAGAGCTCACAATACTCAGCCCAAGCTGCTGAAGCATGAAAGACCGCTGCATGCGTGCATTTTGCTCTTGAACTCTATCAGTCGGTGGAGACATTGGCAGTGTCCTGGTAGTAAGGTAGTGTTTGCATGCTTTAACAACAGAGTTCAAATGTAAGTGAGATGCAGCCAGCAAGACATCCATAACATTGCTCTCTCCAAGCATTAGTGTGGAAGTGTACATCATGTCTATGAGAGCAGCAAAAGCTTCTGCTGTCACCACTTCACTATCCAGCTGAATCATATTCATGGTTTGATCTCCTTCTGCTACAGTAAAGAGAGCTCGGAAATGCGTGCTACACGCTGCCAAAACGGAGCGATGGGCTTTGAAATGCCTGTTTCCCACTACAATGACGCAGTCACAAAGTTGGCCATGAAGCCTCTGGTAGTTGAGCTGCTGAAAGATTTGCTCAAAGTGTCCTGGAAAATCCATGATCCTATAAAACAAAGCAGAAGTAACTATAATATTAAAAATGGATGAGGTTCTACTTAGACCACAGTGAGACTGGTTTTAAAAAGGAAGGATGATGGCTAAAATACAGATGAACAATAACTAGATCTTAACTCACCACTGCTACACTCTTACTGTATGAGAACTAGCAATCTTGCAAAGAGCACAAGGGAAAAAAAAAAAAACTGATTCTGTCATGGAGGTGGCCTAGTACAACAGCGACCTAAGCATCAGACTTGTCACAGGCAGCTCCACTGCAAACTGAATAATGCAGGTCATTTTACCTCTGTTAATTTCCGTCCAAACTAAAACATACTCCATAGTAAAACATCAGATCCTGGTTATATTAAAAAAGTAAAAACAGAAACAACAAAAAGTAATTGTGAAGAATCCACTGGAAGCTTTGTTAAATTGCTTATGGTATTAGATAAACTCCCACTGAAGTCTGAACTTTAATGCCAGTCTCATTCAATCCAGCTCTTGCCTTCTGCAAATGACTTTCTGCAGTTTCTCAGCTACTGCACTGAACCATCAATCACATACCCGCTTTTCACACGGACACTCAGAAGAGGCAAGACACTCCTGCACTGGAACAAGTGGTCAGTTCTTATCTCAGACTGCAACCTTTATCTATCAGAAGTGTAACGCAATTTTCATATCCACTATAGCATATAAACTGGGATGCACTCCTCTCTTCTTTCTAGGAAATACATAAAATGGTACTAAGAAAAGTTTAGCAGACATTAAGAGCTGTCTCTATACTCATTATTTCTTACGAACCTTCTTGGTCCATAAGGAAATTATAGAGAACTTGTATAAAACGATGCACTACTCAAGACAACTAGACAAACTCAGGGGTGTTTTTTTTCCAGAAATTTCCAGCAATCAAACCTAAATAAAATCTTTGTACTCACCGTAAGACTCATGAAGCGTCACCTCAACTTTTTCTCATAAGAAATCAACAAAGTGCAAAATCTGGGCAAAGGAAAGGTTGCTTGGAGGGAGGGGATGTATGTCCATCTACATACATACTTGTGTTAATGTTTGTTTTTCAATATCAATACCAAAGTATCATGTGGCACAACTGTAAAGTAGCTACAATAAAAGGTCACACAGAATTATTCTTTTGAAAAAGGGTCAAATATGAGTCTACTGGTACAGAAATTTTGTCCTCAAATTTACATGTTTACTTCACTTATCACACAAATTGTGAACAAACCACGTGCTGCATTTGCATATGAGCAGTCATGACTAATACGAATAACATGCATGAAGAGTTTCTGATAGACACATCCTATCAGTAAAGAAAAGTAAAGTCTGCCTAGAAATAATGTTTGTATTTGAAACTCATCTCCACAGGTGGTTCATTTTACACAATGGCTTTGCTTAGAAGCTACATGGAGGCTGGAGACAGTACCTGCGAAGTACACACACTCATTCAGAGAAAAACTGGTAGCATTTGGTAACATGGATGTTAATCACTTTGCAGTTTTATTCACCTGGATATATAGTAACCATTTACCTCCAAATTAGTGGTTGTGCAGCATTCTACATTATATAGTGTACTGCATATCATTAAGTTGGAAGGATCACCAGAAAAAGCAGTATCTCAGAAACGCAAAGCCCATCTCCAGAGATCCTAGGCATGAAGCAGCAGCACATGATCACAAAGGCTGTCTGAGGATGGAGAGGCATGAGGGCCCTAAGCAGCTTGAAGCTCTGTGCTCTTCTTTGCTGCTATGCAGAAAGCAGTAAGCAAGGCAGGGCAGATATGGGACTACTACTCTTGAGACACGTACTGCTGTAAAAAAAAAAACGTTGGCAAAGGTCAAGAAGGTATGCAATACACAAAAGGTCTCAACCGATGGGTCTACATTTGTGTAACCAGGCAGCTACAGAATAAGAAAGACCTGTGGGCTTCCAACAGCAGCTCAGATGCAACTTTGATGCAGATACTCTCCATCGTCAGCCTGTCACGAGGCTACTACAGATGTTAGCATGTGACAGCAGGTATCATTTTCTGATTCAGATTTATGAAATCCCTTAAAGGCAATCCGGATAAAGAAAGGGACCTGCTCAAGTATGCGGATTTTGCTGCACGCAGGCAGACACTGGGCTCTATCAAAGGAAGGGAATCAGTAATGGAGTAGGCCAAGAGATCCAAATCCAAGGCAGAAGAGGTGGCAAACTAATATAAAAGGACAAAGACTAAAACCATTGGCTGACACAAAATCTGACTACATACCCCCTGTCCGCTCCAGCTGCCAAGCTGCAGAAGAGCAGCAAGAGGCAGCTCCCAAGGCAAGGTGCTGCTGCCTCCCACTTCTCCCAGGTGCACAATGCACACTTTGCAGGTGCTAGCTTAAGAAACATTTCACCATATAGTACACTGGACTAAGAACCCTCTCCTTGTCAAAAGCCTACAGATTCACAAAGAAGCAGAATTTATGTAAACACCAAAAAAACAAAACTTCTGCTGACAAGAATCAGAGGCAGTCGAGAAGCATTTGCCTCAACCTTTAATTGGTTCCTGTGTATTTTGAAAGCAGTAAGAAATTGCACTCTATGCCTTCCAGCAATGCTGGGGGTCCAGTTTTTAGTGCATCAAGAATCCCCTAATTTGGCAACACACAACCTATGATGCATGAATGCATGAAATATGCACTGTAATAAGATCCAATTAAGTAATATGTCACAGTTCCAATCATCTCTACAGATGGAGATATAAAAGAAAAGTATGAAATTAAACTTGTTGTTAAGAAACAGAAATACAGGTAATAGGTGATTTTACTTACATTCCACTACGAACACATATTTGAGAGTAAAACAGGACATTTTCAAGTAAACAAAAAAAAAAAAAGGACAGACAATCTTTGGAATTGCACAGTTTTTATTTCTGCACACTTCCTCTAAGAGAAGTGTAACACAAGGGAAAGTGAGGAAATCCTTCCTAGTGGTTACAGAATGACATGGAACAATAGTAGACCCTGAATCCCAGCAACCTCAGGCAGCAGGACAAAAGGATCACAAGGAGACTGAAGAGCCACAAGTCCCAGCAGGAAGTATTTGTAATTTGGTAGAGGTCAGGGCTGCTCTGTGACCAGTGCTGCTGCATAGCTGCCTGCCTTTCCAGCTTTTGCACGTCTAGTTAAACAAATGCCTTCCTTTGTTTCAACAACCACAGCACATGGACTTCCTCCTCTGTAAGGAAAACTCCCCTCAAGCCAGGCTTCTCTGGAAAGCTGAAAAGGGACTGTGAAACAATTTCTTGTTTGTCTCTATTTGCTCGGCTCTGAGATGAGCCAGGTGTTATCTCTGGCATAACACTCTGTCCTTGGCTTCACGGGACGGAAAAATAAGATTTAGGGAGAATTTAGGGAGAGGACGAAAAGCAGACAGGGAGGCCTAGGAGTTGCCACAAGCTCCAAAGAAACTCCTTCTTTCCCTCCCTTTGGACTACCATCACTGCAGTATGTTCACTTGTGAGGGACCTTTATGTGGGACAGCCTTGCTCTCGACTCACTCCCCACCCAGGAGCAGCAGCTCTAAGGCTGTGAAGTTTCACATCCCAGGCTGATCTGCACTGTGAACGGTGCTGCAGTCTACAGGCAGACACACTGACAACACCAGGCATCTACTGAAGGAGGACAAGGAGAGGATCTCTTTTTCCTACAGACTGCAGCTGAGTAGTGGTACTAATCACAAGTATTTTAAAAAAAAAACAACAGTGCTGAACCGTAACTACCACCACCTACAAAGGCAGGAGAGCTTTACTGTGCCACATCTGCAACTGAGAACAGAATTGTTCTATCTGCACATTTGCTCCAGAGGCACACAAAGTGCAAGGCCCTGCATCAGCTGCTTCAGCTGCAAAGGGTCATCAGGAGCAATGCCATACCCAGACAGTTGACCACTGCCCATTCAATGCACTCTACCTCAGGTCATTTTACAGTGCTTCAGGCACTATAAAGCAGATCAAATACTGAGAGCTTGTGTACTGCCCAAAACAAAACAGTTCCAGGAGGCAGTGTCCTTCAACAGATTATGCAGTAAGGCAGTGTCCTTCAACAGATTATGCAGTAAGGCATTCTAACCCATGCAGTGTAGATTGGTTAGAAAAACAAACACAGGACAGGATTCCACATCAGTAGAGAGGTAGAGCTGGACTCCAGAAAGGAAGATGGTCCTTTCTGCCCTGGCAGCAACATGTGCTTGAGCATCAGATAATAGGCAAGACCTTCTGTTTTTGATCAGTGGTCAAAAACTGGATTTCAAAATTCAGAAAGTGATCTTGCTTTAAGTCACCAAGGAATGCCTGAAGCCTGGGTGTACCTGGGACAAGACAACCACCAGTTCTGCTTCAAGTAACACTGATTTGCCTTGGTATTTCACATGTACTACACCGCAAAGGCTGAAGTCCTCAGACCAAAATCAAGAAACACAGAGTAGCTGAGATCTTCTGCGTGACTCGCTTGAAAACCAGAAAGCTAGTTTTGAGTTGTATACTACATACAATCCACGTATGGTATTAGGTGAGATATCAGTTACTTCAGGTCACTAAATATATGCAAAGCATCTAAGTCAATATCAAGAAATTTCCGAATGGCCTATATCTAGACACACCCCCTTAGTCTGTCTTTCTTTTCCTGGCTCAGTGACAGCTCAACTTTCAGGAATAGCTGGCCAAAAAGACTCCCCTGAAACAGTCATGTGCTGCATACCCTCATCACTTCCTTTACAACAAGCCAAAGTCTCAAAGTCTCTACGTGTCTCTATGACCGAGCCATGTACACCACCAAATGCTGTGCAAATGCCTACTTGGCTGAAGAACACAGGTGCTTCCAGCTGTGTGGGGTGGTTTCAGCAGCCAGTTTCGGCAGCCTTCATGAAGCTCACAGACCACTTCTACTCGACTTTCTGGGTACCCAGGGAACTTAGATTAATGCTTTGCTAAATCACACTGTCACTGGGCCTCAGATTAGGCATCACAGAATGGTTTGGGTTGGAAGGGACCTTAAAGATCATCCAGTTTCAGCCCCCTGCCATGGGCAGGGACAGCACCTGCTAGACCAGGTTGCTCTAAGCCCCATCCAGCCTGGCCTTGAGCACTGCCAGGGATGGGGCATCCACAGCTTCTCTGGGCAACCTGTGCCAGTGCCTTGCCCTCCTCTGAGTGAAGAACTTCCTCCTAGTCTCTAATCTAAATCTCCCCACTTTTAGTTTAAAACCATTCCCCCCTTGTCTGCCCAAGTAAAAGTTGCTATCTGTTTTATAAGCCCCCTTTAGATACTGAAAGGCTGCAATAAGATCACTCCAGAGCCTTCTCGTGTCCAGGCTGAACATCCCAAACTCCCTCAGCCTGTCTTCATAGGAGAGGTGCTCCAGATCAGCTCTGTGGCCCCCCTCTGCACTTGTTCTTATGCTTCCCTGTCCTTCTTGTGCTTGGGGCCCCAGAGCTGAGCGCAGGGCTCCAGGTGGGGTCTCACAAGAGCAGAGCAGAGGGGGACAATCCCCTCCCTCGCCCTGCTGGCCATGCTGCTTTTGGTGCAGCCCAGGGCACGGGTGGCTTTCTGGGCTGCAAGCACACCTTGCTGGCTCATGGTGAACTTCTCACCAACCACCACCCCCAGGTCCTTCTCCTCAGGGCTGCTGTCTATCTACGCATTGCCCAGCATGTATTTGTGCTTGGGATTGCCCCAGCCCAGATGCAGGACCTTGATAAATATAGTTGAAAGATGCTACTGAAAGGTGCCCAGAAACTTGGGTTTTCCTCATAAAATAAAGGACAATGTATTTGTTGTATCTCAAAGCCCATTCCCGAAAACCTATATTTAATTTATTGCGATATCATAGGTACCAAGACTGCGGGAATCCCTGGAAAACAGCCAACACCTGAAAGTTTGTCATTACGGTATTAATAACTCTTGACCAATTAGCCATAACTATGTTTTACAAAACACTGCAAGAAACTCATACTGCATTTAACCATTGTATTAGAAATAATACATTTCTTAAAAAGCTTTACTGAACTCTGAAATACACATTGTATAATATCCTTTCTACTGTCTTTTTTTTTTTAATAGGCTATCTAGATGGGAGTAGGGTAGAGGCAGGCAGAAAGGAAGCCTTAACGTTCTTTGACATTTTGAGCAAGTTTTATGACTTAGAAAAATGCACACTAACAACATTTTCAGACTGAGTAAAAGGTGGATTTTTAGTTAACAGTAGTTTAAATGATTTCTGGTTGCCCCATACAAGTGAAACAATGAAATAGCAGTGCTACATTGCCTTTACATACACTTCCATATGGTGAATGCCAGCCATGAAAGGTATTCTTCACACGCCCATGAAACGTCACAGAAAACATCAGCAATGAGCAACTCTGACTGATGCTTGAGCTTAGAGCACCACATCTGAGGTGATTGCTTTGCCAGGTTTTATACATAGTTCAACTCAGAGCATTTGTCTCCCCGTTGTCAGGGAATGTGACTTACAGCTTGTCTATGAATCAGAAAGGATAAACTGCACTGCAAAACCTGCTGCTGACTGCACCAGCCCTCCAGGGAAGAGTAAGAGGTTATTATATAACTTAGTACTCTTTCATCTCCTGAAAGGTACTGGAAGTAGGTAGTCCAAGCTATGGCAACACCAACTCATTAATAAAGAGTAACAGCATAGTCTGTCCGCTGCTAAGAGCATCTTTAAGAGGACCAACTGCAAGCTTCCAAAGAATGGATAAATATATCTTGGACGCTCCTGGTTATCTGGAGAAACTAACGTCACCATGATGGCAGCACATGTGGCTATTCACCTGCTTCCTCAGGTTTCTGTTCCCCACATGACAGCCCCGTGGCGCATCTCTTGGTCTCTAGATCCTGCAGCACAGTATCATACTTCACAGCAAGACACACAGTAAGAGCCCAGAACGCAGCACTCCTGGGCTCTGATGTGCCGTCTCACCCAGTCACCAGGTTGTTTTCCAGGAATCAATAAAGAACAGGACAAGTAGATCATGGACTCTATTTGTGGTCTTAGGAAGCTAGAAAACCATCTCGGTATGAGAAAACAACCGTTGCCAGGAACACAGAAGTTTTTTAGGCATGACACAGTGACACAACTGAACAAATCTCTATCAGTAATATCACTAATTGATTCATTCAGAAACAGAGCAGCAGGGAAGGCTGCTACACAAAACTGACAATAAAGCCACTTAAAGGCAAGGAAAGATAAACTGCATTCAACAAGAATAGATCTGAATTCTTGTTGTGATCTGTTAACGTGCTCTATTATCACATTATCGGTGCAGGAAGCATTCCTTCTGAATTCATGATACTAAGGCAGTATTTATCAGTGGCCTTCCTCTCAGAAGAACAGCCTCTGAAGAGTAAACTGACTTGACAGCTTCTCTGTTTATGATTTTCCCCCAGTTCACACATGAAATTACAAATAATATGGAGAACTGAAAAGGTGCACAGAAACACCCTATTGGAAAGAGGAGGCACAGACAGCTCAGCATCAGCATGACGTCTGCTTGTTCAATATGGCAAGAATTTCTACATCTAGCTCTTCAACTTCACTATTTACTGGAGGATCAAGCATTTTAAACAAACCCTGTCCAAATACCTTCCTCAGTGATTCTGAAGCTGAAGAGGTGGGAGGGGACACCACCACGGCAGCTGACCTAAAACAACTGAAGGGATATTCCATACCATATGGTGTCACACTCAGCAATAAAAGGTGGGGAAGGGGAACGAGATGGGGGGCCCTTGTTATGAGGACGTCTGTCCTCACAAAGAACTGCTACAGATATTCAGGCCGTGCTTCCTGGAACATGGCCAAACATTGCTTGTTGATGGGAACTAAGAGAGTAATTTCTTTTCTCTCTCTGTGTGCTTCCACATGGCCTTTGCGTGTTTTGTTTGTTTTTTTTTTTTCTCTTTTTTTTAATTAAATTATCCTTACCTCAACTTGTGAGGTTTTTTTTTTTTCTTTTCTTTGCAGTATACTTTCTTCTCCCAAACCTCTTTTGAAGAAGGGGGGGGTGGGAGAGAGTTTGCGGCAGAGTCTGGCTGCCCAGACGGGTAAAACCACCACAATTAGTATGTTATATCTTCAACCTATGCAAGTATCTGCCGCCACATGACCAGTGCAATGGATGACCGCGGTATTTCATCCAGGAGCAGCTGAACTGTGTGCTCCTGCTCTTCAGAAACTCACTCCAAGAACGAATGCTCTAAACTGCGCCATTCCATACTCAGGCAGAAGTCTACATGGACGCTCTGCGGGGTTCTGTAGATGTTAGCACATACAACGAGGAGGTAAAACGGGAGTATTTTGTTAATCACTGCTAAAAAGTCGCAATTTAAAGCCGCAATTGACAGCGACTTTGTACACACGCTGCAGTAACCGAGTTCCCTCCGAGCAATTCCGGAAGGGCCGGGGGGGGGGGCGGGAGCACGTCTGGTCAGTCCCAAGCCCGGACAGGGCTCCGGCTCCCGCTGCCACCGGCACCAGCGCGGACCTACCTTGCTCCCGAGGCGCGCTGCGTCGCGGCAGAACGCCACCCAGGCCGCTGCGGCGGCGCGAGCGGGAGGCAGCCCGGCAGCACGGCGCCGCCGGGGCCGGCCGGGGGCGGGAGCCGGGGGGGGCCCCGCAGCGGGGCCGGTCTCGGTGCGCGCCGCGCCGCCGCCCCTGCGCCGCCCGCCGGGGGGGTGCGGGCGCGGCCCCTCCCGGCCACCATCGCCGCGCACGTCACGTGACGTCACGGCCCGGCCCCGCCCCGCCGCCCGCGGCCCCCCCCACCCCCGGCCCGCTCACCTGCGGTCCCCGCCCGCGGGCCCCGGCGGAGGGGAGGGGAGGGGAGGGGAGGCGGCGGCAGGGCCGGGCCGGGCCGGGCCGGGCAGCTGCGGTGGCGGCCGCTCCTCGGCCCCGCGGCGCCGTCCCCGCGGGTCGGCTCCGCCCCGCCTGCCGTACGCTGCGGCGGCCGCGCGGCCGGGCGGAAGTGACGTGACGGCGCCGCCGGGCGGAGCGGCGCCGGCGAGCCAATCGGCGGTGCCCTTACTGTGCGGCGGCGCGGCCCCGCGCTCGGCAGCAAGGCGCGCGGCGGTTGGGAGGCGCCGCGTGGCGTTGCGGACGGCCCCGCGACATGGCGGCCGCCACCTGGCGCTACCGCGGGGACCCCGAGGCGGAGCAGCCGGCGATGCTGGGTGAGGGCCGCGCGGGAGGGCCGGGAGGGCGGCGGGCGGGAGGGCGGGCGGGCGGCGCCCCGGTGTGACGGCCTCTCCCCGCCGCCCGCAGTGACCTTCGCCAACGGGCAGCTGCGGCGCCCCGCCGCCCTGCGCTTCCGCCTCTACCGCAGCAGCGACGCCGCCGACCCGCGCAGGAGGCGCCGCCGGATCCTGGTAAGGCGCCGCCGCCCCCGGCCCCGGCCCGTCCGCGCGAGCCGCTCGTGGTTCTCCCCGCGGGGGGCCGGAGGCGCGGCTCTCCCACGGAGCGCCCGCAGCCCGCCCCCCCGGGGCGCCTCTGCTCCTCCCCGGCGCCTTGCCCGCTGCCCTCATCCGGCCGCTTCCGTTGCCCTGCAGCGGCCGAGGCTCTTAAAACCTGCCCGGAGATTTGGGTTGTAATAAAAAAAAAAAAAAAAAAAAGGTTAAAAGTTAAAAAAGCGCTTAGGCTCCGCCGCTGCATGACAGGAAAACAAAAAAAAACAGGAAACATTTCACGGAATCTCTGGGATTTTCGAGCAAGTTGTGGCTCTCATGGTGCCCGTCGTTGTGGTGGTGGCTGCGGCAGAGGAGGGAGGTGTGTAATGCAACGACATTGACAAGCGACAGCAAGACGAACCACGCTCGTGTGGGGGTGTGAAAGGAAGAGCGGGCTGTTTCCGCACTGTGAAGCCTCCTCGCGTGCTCTGCAGCAGCTCCGCACAAAACCACACGATGTCTCTGTACTACAACAGAGCCTTTCCCGATGTCGTGGCGCTGCCCAGTCTCGATGCGTTGCAGTCTTCCGTTGATCATTTCGGTTTCAGAATGTGCTATCTCAGATTTAACATTGTGCTTGGAATTTTCGGGTGGAAAGGAAGGGTGCCATATTGCATATTGTGCCTGGTCACATTGAGAATGACAAACAAGTTGCTGGTCTTTTACTCTGAACTGAATGCACCCTTATTGGAAAAGTTCTTGTTGATACACAGTAGCGTGTTCTCAAGGTGGCATTGATTTACCACTGTTGTGCATGTCCTGATTTATTTTAATAACCTACAGGAAAATAAGGTTTGAAAATTAAAAGCTGTTGATGACTATCAAGGTCCATATGATCACAAAATCTGTTGCGTTATGTTTATACGGTGACCCTAAAATCTTTATTGAAGCTTTTTTTTTTTTTTTTTTGAGGAACTGCGTTATGCTACAAGGAGGCTTTCTAACTCTTTCAGTCAAGAAAAAACCGAACTTAAAGTCAAAAAGTGCTTTCTGCTGGCATTGCTAACTGTTATGATTGTCTGTATGGATGACTCACTGAAGGAATAGGTTTTCAGCCAAAATCTTCAAGGGAAATATATCTTAATTGACACACAAATATTTAAAAATATAGTTAGCTGGCTGAGCCATTTGTGTCAGCTTTTTTTTTTTTTGTTAGTTCATTGCAGCCAACTGGCTGTACTAGAGTTTTAAATATATCATTCAAAATTTCATTATAAACTGAGTTCCTCTGTGTTGTAATGATGGCTTTACCCATTTTTTTGCCTTTGACCCAGGCCGACGTCTGTAAGGTTTGTCTTGTACACTTACAGAAGCTTTAGGAAACTGTGTTAAATAGCCTACAGCATTGGAAGTACCCTCTGAACCAGAGGGCTGATCTCTCCAGTCTATTGACTCTGAGTAAACCCACCTTTTCTTTCACAAACTGTTGCTCCTGGTTTAAAGCTTGGTGGTCATGGCAGTATAGAGATTTGTGGCACTAGACAGAAGAAAATGAACACAGGAAAGGTTGCTTAGCCCCATGGTCAAGTAATTTCTCTTTGTTTTTCAGGTCTCAGAAACTGAAAGGCTTTCATATGTGGGAAATAACTTCAGCAGTGGAGTTATGAAATGTAACTCACTGTGCAGGTATGGGTTCCTGACGATACTGTGGCAGTAATGTGGGGGTGGAAGTGGAGGAATTGCTCTGATGCCACATTTCTTGTAGCTTCCCTTAAACCTGGCTCAGACATTCCCATTGAGACCACAGTGCGAACGGAGAGGATTTCGGCACTAGATTTGGCTGTACCACACGGTGTAATAGGAAGCATTGGTGAAGTCACCAGCCTTTACATGTCCTGGCTTAGGAATGTGACCTTTGTAGCCTTGAGACAGATCCAACTGGCCTCCCAAGAAGTGTTTTGTGTATGAGATCTTTCTTATTCTCTGATTGAAGATCCTCTTCAATGGGCAGAGCGACAATGTAAAATAATTTTGCCTTGTTATACCCAAAGATGTTTTTTTTTTTCCTTTGATGCATATTACTGCTCCTACTAGCCTACAGAACTCTGAAATGCGCTTGATGTGTGTGTCAGCCTCTTGGTGCGATGTGCTCTGCTCTTTGAATGTACTCCACTTGTCCTGCACTGTTTGCTCTTGTAGCTTCAGTTGTCTCACTACTCTGACTCCTTAAATTATGGGTAGGGTGAGGCAGTGAAGAGCAGAGTTGCAAAAACAATTAGGAAGAGGAAGTGCTTCCAGACGTTAGCGTTCCAGTGCTCCTAGTTTCTGAATAATTTATTTAAAATGAACTACTTGCATCCCTGGCAGATAGTACTTCAGAAGATGCTAAGCTTAGTCTTTTCTGTCTGAGAATTGAAACTAGAGAGCTGGCCCTTCGACTTCAGCAGTCTTAAGATAGCATACCTGAAACAAGGCTTCAAGGAGCTTTTTCTTCTTGAGGTTGGAGAAAGGAGTTTAGTTTACTGAATGCAGGTAATGCTCCATATGTTTCTGATATGTGCACCAATGTAGTAGTATTTCTGTACAGCTTTGGCACTCCTATTTCTCAACACTTCACATCACTTTATATTATTCAGAGAGAGTTTTAACTGTTTAAGTGGTACCTGCCTGCACCTCTGAAGATCCTGAGCTGCGGAAGCTAACAAGGCAAGCTAGCTGAGATCTGTTTGGCATTAGGTTTGCATATGCCTCAGGATCGCCAGACATGCAGGCAACAGCTAATTAAATTGTTTCTTGATTTGTTTTCTAATTTTTCCACCTTATCCATGTAACCTGGTTTGTTTCCTCCCACATCTGCCTCACCTGCATTCATGATAATTTCCTGCGGTGGATCCATTCTCATAGATCTCAGCAGCTGTCAGCCTAAGACCGAATTCGCAGTTGCAGATGTTGGTGTAACAGCATAAATCACAGCTGAACAAACAGTCTGGTTTACTCTGAGTGCAAAAATCAACGAGGCTGCCAGATCCTCGGGCAGCACTTGTTTCACCTGTTTCCTAGAGCAGCAGGCACCGCTTAGCAATCCTTTCTAGCCACTGAGATTCTGTGATCCCCACAGGACTTGGGCAGCTCCTCTGAGAGCAGTTGCGTGGAGCCTTGCACACACTGCAAAAGGCAGCTTCTACAGCAGGCCAATTTTTTCCTTTAGGAAGTGTGTCCTGATTTTTAGGAAAACATGTTAAAAAGCTGCGCAAGTTCAGGCACCACTCGGTAGGCTTCAGATGGAATTGACTTTTCTGGCTGATTAAGAAATTGGTACAGTTGATACTCTGATCAGCTTCAATGAGAGGTGACATGCAGCCTCTTCCCGGTGGGTCATGAGATGTGCCGAAAAGCAGCACAAACCATTTGGGTTAGCCTCTGAAACAGGAGATGAAAAGGAGTTTACTTGAGAGAAATTAACCTACTGTAGAGACGGCACTCTTATAGTTCATAGAATCATAGAATATCCCGAGTTGGAAGGGACCCATAAGGATCATCGAGTCCAACTCCTGACACCACACGGGTCTACCCAAAAATTCAGACCATGCGACTAAGCGCATAGTCGAAACGCTTCTTAAACTCCGACAGGCTTGGTGCAGTGACTGCTTCACTGGGGAGCCTGTTCCAGTGTGCGACAACCCGCTCGGTGAAGAACCTCTTCCTGATGTCCAGCCTAAACCTCCCCTGCCTCAGCTTGACACCATTCCCGCGGGTCCTATCCCTGGAGACTAAAGAGAATAGCTCAGCGCCTGCCTCTCCACTCCCCCTCGTGAGGAAGCTGTAGATTGCGATGAGGTCTCCCCTCAGCCTCCTCTTCTCCAGGCTGAACAGGCCCAGTGACCTCAGCCGCTCCTCATACGTCTTCCCCTCTAGGCCCTTCACCATCTCCGTAGCCCTCCTCTGGACACTCTCCAACAGGTTCACGTCCTTTTTGTACTGTGGTGCCCAGAACTGCACACAGTACTCGAGGTGAGGCCGCACCAGCGCAGAGTAGAGCGGGACAATCACTTCCCTCGACTGACTCGCAATGCCGTGCTTGATGCATCCCAGGATACGGTTGGCCCTCCTGGCTGCCAGGGCACACTGCTGGCTCATATTCAGCTTGCTGTCAACCACAACCCCCAGATCCCTCTCTGTGGGGCTGCTCTGTTAGCAGACAGCCTGTTAGCAGACCTGTAACCAATCCAGTGATGACACAGCCAGTATCACGAAATATCACTGTTCCTGTAGTGGCTCAACCTGTATCCAGGCCAGTGACTACTGTGACAACACAGCCTGTAATACTCAATCAAGATTATATTATGGATTCTCCACCAGCTGCACCAGGTAATACATCTGGTATACTGTTTGCTGTGAGACTGAACTCGGGAGTTCCACAGTACCAGACTGGGCCGTCAGTGAATGTAACAGGTACTAATGCTACATCAAGCAATATTAAAAATGGAGGACCTTTTCCATGAGCTTGTCCAAAGCGCAATATTGATTTCAATCTTATGGGTCCTTTAAAAAATCATATGAAGTATTGTTGTCCAGATATGGTAAATAATTTCTTCCCGGGAGTGGCCAAAACAGAATGTGCAAGTACAACAAGCAAGATCAATGACTCTGAGAAAGGAAAATTGATTACGTTAGTTAATGACTTCTATTATGGGAAACATGGAGGTAATACCCAGCAGGTACAACAGGAGCAGAAGACTCATACAACATTTAAGTGCTTCAGCTGTCTGAAGGTTCGTAAAAATAACATAAGGTTTACGAACCACATGAAGCATCACTTAGAGCTCGAGAAGCAGAGCAGTGAAATCTGGGAAAGCCACACCACCTGCCAGCACTGTTACTGTCAGTTTCCCACCCCATTCCAGCTGCAGTGCTGAAGGGATGCAAGACACGGACTCCTGATGGCTCTTAAACAGGAGACCTTTATTGCCATTTTTCACCACTACATATACTTTCCCCGTAGCCCCACGCACTGTCCACACGCCTGAATCTGTCTTACAATTGGTTAGAGACCCTCAGGCACGCGCCTCGAGCCAGCCAGCAATTGGCCACTGCCCAAAGCTCATCTTTAACACTGTAGCCAATTTATTTTATCTCGACCTTGCTCAAGTTTTTGGTTCTATCGCCGTTTTCCTCATTATCTCTCAGGGACGTGTGAAACAGCGCAAAGCTCCCTGCGAATTCTTTTCCCACACAGTGCCACACTGAAAGTACACGCACGTCTTATGAATCATCTACTGTTTGTAAAATCTGTGAATTATCCTTTGAAACAGAAAGTTCTTTTGCAACATATGAAGGACAATCATAAGCCAGGTGAAATGCCATGTGTTTGCCAGGTATGCAACTACAGATCCTCAGCTTTTTCTGATGTAGAAATATTTCAGGACAGTTCATGAGAATACAAAACATTTGCTGTGCCCATTTTGCCTCAAAGTAATAAAAATTGGAGCACCACATATGCATCATTATATGACGCATCAGAAAAAAGGAATATACTGTTGCACTAAGTGCAGACTGCAATTTTTGACTTGCAAAGAAAAAATGGATCACAAGACTCAGCATCACTGAACATTTAGAAAACCTAAGCAGTTAGAAGGATTGCCTCCTGGATCAAAGGTTACTATTCAAGCGTCTGTTGGATCTCTTCAGTCAGGATCTTCTGTTAGAATGAGTATATCCACATTTCAGCTATCACCTAAAGCTAAAAATACAACCACTAGAAATGATAACAGATTTAATACAAATAAGTCAAAAGCAAAGTCAAAACCGTCAGCTACACTGAAGAAGCAAAATGCATGGACCAACAGCAGCAGCAAAAAAAAAAAAAGTTATGAATACAGCACTGCATAATCTAAGGTATAATTTGGGAGGTCAGAAATGCTTTGAGTGTTACTCAGAAATAAAAGATTTTGCAAGCTACTTTCCTACATATGTCCGTTGTACCTTATGCAGGTACAATACTAGCTGTAGCAAAGCCTATGTGAATCACATGATGAGTTTTCACAGTGCTCATCCAAGTAAAAAATGTTGGATCTACAAGAAGCATTCAGAAGAGCTACGAGGTGTGACTGTAGTGTGTCTTAACTGCGGTTTTCTGACTGATGGTTCTGGCTTAGATAGCATGGCCACACATCTGAGTGAAAGCCACACTCATACTTGTCAAGTTATTATAGGGAATGTTTCTGTAGATTTGCCAACTGCTGAACAAGTATCTGAGGGAGTCGAAAGTGAGCAGGTATCCTGTACTGCTTTCGCTCACTGATATGTCATTGTGGAGCAGCAAATTGAACCTAGACGAGTTTGGGATTATTTTGCAAACAAGAACATAAGTCTTCAGAGGAAACAAAAGAATGCAATAGAAATCAAAGTAAAAAAGTTGCATCGGTTGAAAAGAGCGAAGAAAACTCATCATTCTCAGGTACAAAAAATGTTCCCAGTTTGGAACTCCATGACAACAGCTCCAAGAATTCTTTGCATGAGAAAGGAGCATGTTGTGATTCAGATAGTAACAGTTAGTAGACAAAGAACAAAAATATATTCATGGTGAAAGTGAGTTGAAAACTTGCCAAAGTTCAGATGATGGTGTCTTGACTGACCAGACTAAAGTACAAAACTTGGATGAAACTACACTTGCAGCAACAAACACAAAGGACTTAAAACTAACGTTGGGTGAAGATGTTAGTTTTGAGTAGTTCTAGAGAAAAAGAAATGAACCTAAATCCCTTAGTTCAGACATTAGTGAACAAGGCAGTATTCATTTGGAGCCTTTGACTCCATCAGAGATGCTAAAGCATGAAGCGACTGAAATTCTTCAGAAAGGTAATGTTGCACCTTCATCAAAGAAAGCTGAACAACCCTCTGAACGAACAGACGAGACTTCTAACGAAAGCAGTCCCAACAGAATGGAAACAACTGTAAACAAGACAGATGAAAATGAAACAAGCTGAAATTGTGTTCTTTTTATGGTTTATTATAAATAAAGGTAGGAACACCGTGCATCAGTCCTGACAAGTGTGCTCATTGTTGCTCATAGGGTTTTTTAAGAGAGAGAAAGAGGCACAGCAGGGAAACTTTGCATATGAAGGTAGCATGTACATGTATATACAACTGAATTAACTAAGTTTATGAAAGGTAACACATTTCAATTTGTCTGCCTGTCTCTTCTGTGTGGTATATATTAAGAAACCAACATTTGAAAGGAGGAATAGATTCTATTTTTTTTACTCTCACATAAAGTGATTTGCTAGTCAAGAAAAGATTTTTAAAAATCCTCAAGTGAAATGGTGGAATTTAGTATGACTTCAGTTCTGATGCTGAAGTGGAGCACACTTTTAGCAATGGCTGTTGGTCTACTGATAAATTGGGTGAACAGAAAGCTTTGGATTTGGTGTCACATTCCTGTCTGTAAAAGCACGTAAACAGAATTATATGAATCTGTGCGCCTCTGTACAGGTGTAATCCTGTCAGACTGTAAGCTTACCTTAATAAACTTTCAGTGAAAGCGGAAATACTATGACAAAATATATGTTTGTGGGGTTTTCAATGTGCAGGCTGTGCAGAAGTACCGAGCATAATTGTAT
Source organism: Cygnus atratus (assembly GCF_013377495.2). Lineage (NCBI taxonomy): Eukaryota > Metazoa > Chordata > Aves > Anseriformes > Anatidae > Cygnus > Cygnus atratus. The sequence continues at coordinate 84,285,345 of NC_066396.1, forward strand.
AAAGTAGGACATACTGCTGAAGGGATTATAGCTGTTAGGCTTTTACCATTGTTTTAAATATTCTTAGTGGTAGACCCAAAGGAGTGGTCTGTAAGTCAAACTGAAGTATGGTTTAATGTAAAAATTGTTTTCAGCAAAAAGAAGGAAAACTCCAAACTGGAAATACCGGCTGGCATACGTTCTGCCATTTTGCAGCTGCTACTTGCTACCTGTTACAAAAAGGACACGAGAGCATAGGAATGTACAGTTCAATTTCAGGACTTTTTGTAGTCTGTTATGTACAGAAAGATAGCTGCTGGTTTGGGGTTGGTTTCTTTATAGCTAGCAGCTAGGTGTCAGATTGCAAATGACTAACAGTAGCTTGCTCTTAGGACTTCATTGCCCATTTGAAACATTCAGAATGTGCTTTTGACTTAGTTTTGTTTCTAATGAAAGTTAAATGGTTTGAACAGCTGTTAAAGCACTGCTGTAAATTGTTACTTTTTGAGTAAATATTTGAAACAAAATTTCGTCTTTGTGAATAATTCATTGCTTATTGCTCAGTTCTGAGCTCTGAGGACTTAGGCTCAGAGTGACTTGTAGTAAGCAGGGAAGCATACACAGGGAACACAAGTTTTAGAAGCAACGTGAAACCAAGGATTAAACCAACCATACTAGAAGAGACAGAAGAAAGTAGTAACTAGCACTCAGCCACCTACAATTGATCTGTGCATTTTGAAGCCAAGTCAGTTGATTTAAGACATTTACATTTACCTAGAGCAACAAGTCTTTTTTTATATATATACCTCTGTGCATGTGTAGAAAACATGTATGTCTATAAATGTATTACTTCAAGGTAACTTTTTTTTTGAGTGAAATTCTGAATTTTCTTGGAAAATTGGTATTTGCAATGCAAAAGAACTGGCAGGAGATGCGTAATACATGTGGCTCTGCACCATGTCATGTTAAAACATCACTTCCACTGGACTGTCTCTTGCTAATAATTTGCCCCTGTTCTCCCCAGGTATTTTGTTGGTGTGTTAAACAAGGACTCTGGGCAAATGGAAGTCTACAATGCTGAAATATTCAACATGCAGCCCTTGCTGTCAGGTAGGAAGATACTGTATTTAACCCTAGCACCATAGTCACAGCGACCTAGAAATAGGTATACATTCAGCTATTGATTGCTTGGTTACTCACAGCATTGCATTCTGTTCTCTCCTCAGCTACCCTTTCTTACTTGTTTCTGCCATGTTCCCTCAGCATGAAGGAAGGAGGATACATTACATTCTCCCTCTAAGGCACAGCATGGCATGATAAACAGAGGGAGAAGGAAGATCATAGCTGAAACTTAGGGTGGGGCTTAAGCAGACAGCAGTAGGGGTGGGAGAGTAGAACTGCCAGAGCTGGGAGCAAAGTTGTCACTGCTCAGAACAAATGCAGCCTTGTCTAGGTAGGCCCTGCTGAGGGAAGCCTGGAAATGGCCAGGTCAAGGCACTGAATCACTGCAAAAGAAAACAGCTGTTCTTCAGCAGAACTGCTCTTTATTGCCGAAGCTAGGAGGATAACCCAAAGAATATGGTCTTCAGGGACCTATTTTCTATGCAACAGGACATGAATATTGCTTCCGGCTATGCATTACGCTCATAGACTTTGTAGCAAAAATTGGGCTGCCTTTCCCTCTTTGTTCCAGGTACATACTCATTCATTGTGTTCTTTAATTGACAAAGTCCCGTAGAATTCTTAGTCTAGTCTTTTATTAATGGATTAGAGCTTAAGGAGTGCCCAACACATGTGTTTTCCCAGCTGCTGCAAGCCAAGCATACTAATTCTTGTTCTTTTATAGATAATTTAATACCTGATGACACAAAGGATTACCAGAATAAATCCTTCAGGGAGAAGGTAACATTGAAACCCCATATCACATTCTGCTATGATTATCCAGCTGACAGTGACAGATACTTGTCTGAGACTGAGACGCTTAGTTTACTGTAGTGTAAATGTGCGGGTTCAGCCCTCTTTCTCAGCACTCAAGGTCTGAGAATTGCTAGTGCCTAGCGTTAGCAGTATTTTCATAATTATTTCAGTCTTGATTACAGTTCCAGGTACTTCCTACCCTGCCCTCCTCCCCCACAGTGCTTGTTGTTTAGTTGGGTTGTACCCAGTGATATGTTTGAAATTTTCTTGAAAAATGTAGGATAAATGGTGGTTAGCTGGGTTTTCCTCTTGGATGCAAAGTGTTCTGAGTTCAGCAGTGTGCACTCATTTCCGTCTCTCTCGTGCACAGGTGGATTTGTGCATTGAGGCCTTTGGCACCAGCAAGCAGAAGCGAGCTCTGAATTCCCGACGAATGAATGCAGTGGGCAATGATATTCTTAACACAGCTGTGACAAAAGCAGCAGCAAATGTTATAGATGCAAAGGGAGTAACAGGTAAGAATATTGTGTGATGTGTCACTGAAGACAATTAGATGTGCTTTTCTGTCTGTTTGTTGCCAAGTATGGCAGGAAGAAGAAAGGGGTTTTGCTTGTAGTAAGCGATGAAGCTGTTGGTTTAACAGCTGAAATGGGCACGTTGAGGAAATCACAGGTCATTCTGGTAGAAAAGGAACTGCTTCCTTCTGATCCTACTAGGCTTAGTGTGGGAGTTGCCTGGGTAAGGGAAGGTCCATGTGTCGTCAGTGTCCCTTTCTGCCCATATTTTGTCAATGTTCTGGAAGTCCACTTAGAGGCATAAAGGCAGTAAAGTCACCTGGCTTGATAAGAGCTGCTGAATGTTCATTAAGGTGAGCTGTACTCTGGCTTCACAGTGGCATGTGTATGGAAAATGATCTATGCCTTATACTGGGTCCCAGCACCATCATGTGCTATCCCTAGTGCTGTTTTGAGTCAGTCTGATAGACTCGGTCCTCTGCTATGGAGAAGCTGGCAGGAAAAGGTATCTGCCATGGTCTTAGTTATTGCCACTACTGTAGGAAAAATTCTCCCCAGTATCACATTGAGGTAATGTTTCAAGGAGAGCTGATACCCCCTTCTATTGGTGCTGGTGAGGCTGCATCTGTATCGCCTTGTGCAGCCTGTGCCACCCCACTCTGCCCTATCCCTGAACTTGGTTAGTCTGGCAGAGAGAAGGCCAAGGGGATCTAACCAGCAACCCACAGCTGTCTGAAGGGCAGTCAGAGCCAAGCCCTTCTCAGCAGTGTCAGGCTATACAGCAAGGGTCAGCAGGACAAGTCACAGTGGTCCATGGGAGGAACTTCTTGCCTTGGAGGATGGTGGAGCCCTGGGACAGGTCACGGGGAGCTGTGTGCTCACCATCCTTGGGATGACTTCCAAGCCTTGGTTGGGAAAGCCAGGGCTGCCCTGGTAAGTGCTGGAGACAGTCCATGCAGGAGGTTGAACTGGAGACCAACTGAGCTTCCTTCCACCAGCACTTGTGGGATTCTGACTTGCATTAGCTATGAATAGGAGAGACTATAAAACTGGTCAGCTCTCATTGACATGAAAGCTCTCAGCGCTTGTGTTCCAGATAGGATATCTACTGTGCTCTGCATGTTATGCTGGGCCAGATGATGTGCAATGGAACCCAGGATGTTAAAACAATGTTCTCCTGCTCACCCTAGAGGCAAGAGGTGTAGCAGCAGCAGCCAGTTTTGTCTAGTCTGGAGCACCATTTCTGAATCTTAAGTAGCAGAAAGTTCTTCACAGAAGTGATGACACCAGGCTAAAAGGCAGCATGCTGAGTACATTACAGGCAAATTAGAAACTCTGAGCCTCCTAGAATGCTTTCTGTACCCACACATGGCAGTAACCAAACAAAATGGGGAAGAGCTGTGGCCTTTCCTTGTCACTGTTCCCAGTGAGATAAGTGCTTAAAACTCCATTTCAGCTTCCGTTTGCTGCTTAAACTAAACTACTGTTGACCCAAACCTCCCCCCCCCCAAATTGACTTGAATTTCAAGGAAGTATTTGGGTGTGGTCACATTCTCTCAGTTTTTGTCTGCATGGTCCAAATGCTGTTTTGTTTCCCACTTCTCTCCTAAGCTTTGATCCAAGATGTGGCCCAAGACGATGTACAGAACATGTCCATATTTCTGCCTCCGTGTCACGAAGATGCCGACAAACCAGAACATGTTTACAAGTTTGAAGACAGTATCTTTTTCAGTAGCAGAGTGTGGTTTCTGATTTCTGTTTGCTTGATGTCAGTACTCTGGCATGTGGGAGGGGAGTGCTGCCAGGCATGTGGCAGCACTGAGCTGAACCTTTGTAGAATTGTAGAATGGTTTGGGTTGGAAGGGACCTTAAAGACCATCTAATTCCACCCCCCCCGCCATGGGCAGGGACACCTTCCCCTAGACCGGGTTGGCCAAGGCCCCATCCAACCTGGCCTTGAGCACTTCCAGGGATGGGGCATCTAACCTTCTCTGGGAAACCTTTTCCAGTGCATCACCCCCCTTGGAGTAGAGAAGTCCTTCCTTTTATCTAATCTAAATCTACCTTCTTTGAGTTCAAAGCCATTATTCTCCCTGAGAAAGAGTCCCTCCCCAGCCTTCCTGTAGGCCCCCTTTAGGTATTGGAAAGTTGTTACAAGGTCTCCCTGGAGCCTTCTCTTCTCCAGGCTGAACAACCCCAACTCCCTCAGCCTGTCTTTGTAGAAGAGGTGCTCCAGCCCTTCATCATCTTTGTGGCCCTCCTCTTGTTCTAATGTTTCCGTGTCCTCCTTGTGCTGGGGGCCCCAGAGCTGAACACAGGGCTCCAGGTGGGGTCTCACGAGAGCAGAGGAGTGGAAGAATCCCCTCCCTTGTCCTGCTGGCCACACTGCTTTTGATGCAGCCCGGGATATGGTTGGCTTTCTGGGCTGCAAGCACATGTTGCTGCCTCATGGTGAGCTTCTCATCCACCAGCACCCCCACGTCCTTCTCCTCAGGGCTCTTCTCGATCCATTCTCTGCCCAGCCTGGATTTGTGTTTCAGATTGCCCCAGCCCAGATGCAGGACCTTGCACATGGCCTTGTTGAACCTCATGAGGTTTGCACAGGCCCACCGCTCAGGCCTGTCTAGGTCCCTCTGAATGGAATCCCTTTCCTCCAGTGTGTCGGCCACACCTCACAGCTTGTAGTCATCAGCAAACTTGGTGGGGATGCATTCAGCCCCACTGTCCATGTCACCAGCAAAGACATTAAATCGTGCTGGTCCCAGTACTGACCCCTGACGAACACCACTTATTACTGATCTCTGCCTGGACACTGAGCTGTAGACTGCAACTCTTTGAGTGCGACCATCCAGCCAATTCCTTACCTGCTGAGTGGGCCATCTGTCAATCTGTCTCTCCAATTTAGAGACAAGGATGTTGTGCAGGACAGTGTCAAATGCTCCGCACAAGTCCAGGTAGATTATGTCAGTTGCTCTTCCCCTATCCACCAATGCTCTAATCCCGTTGTAGAAGGCCACCAGATTTGTCAGGCATGTTCTGCCCTTAGTGAAGCCGTGTTGGCTGTCACCAATCACCTCCTTTTTCCTGTATGCCTTAGAATAGTTTCCAGGAGGATCTACTCCATGATATTGCTTGGTCCAGAGGTGAGTCTGACTGGCCTGTAGTTCCCTGGGTCTTCCTTTTTCCCTTCTTGAAAATGGGGGTTCTGTTTCCCCTCTTCCAGTTGGTGAGAACTTCATTGGATTGCCACAGTTTCTCAGATATGATGGATAGTGCCTTAGCAACTACATCCACCAGTTCCCTCAGGACCTGCAGATGCATCTCCTCAGGTCCCATGGACTTGTGCACCTTCGGGTTCCTTAGCTGGTCTCAAACCTGATCTTCTCCTGCAGTGGGCAGTTCTTCATTCTTCCAGTCCCTGACTTAGCCTTCTGAGACTTGAACTATGTGGCTGGAGCTCCTGTCACTGAAGAGTGAGGCAAAAAAGTCGTTGAGTACCTCAACTTTCTCCATATCCCAGGTAACCAGGTCTCTCATTTCCTCCTGGAGAGGGCCCACAATTTCCATGGTCTTCCTTTCATCACTGACATGCCTATGGAAGCCTTTCCTGTTGCCCTTGATGTCCCTTTCCAGATTTAATTTTGTGAGTGCTTTGGCTTTCCCCACCTTATCCCTGGCTGCTCGCACAGTGTGTCTGTATCCCTCCCAGGCTACCTGTCCTTGCTTCCACCCTCTGTAGGCCTCCTTTTTCTGCTTCAGTTTTGCCAGGAGCTCTTTCTTCATCCATGCCGGCCTCCTGGCATTTTTGCCCGACTTTCTCTTTGTTGGGATTCATCACTACTGAGTTTGGAGGAGGTGAATATCCTTGAATATCACACATCTTTCCAGGGCTTTGTCCCATGTTACTCTACCAAGTAGATCCCTGAAGAGGGCAAAGTCTGCTCTCCCAAAGTCCAGGGTAGCGAGCTTGCTGTGCTCCCTACTTGCTGCCCTCCGAATGCAAAACCACACCATTTCATGGTCACCGCGGTCAAAGCTGCTCTTGAGCTTTACGTTTCCCACCAGCCCTTCTTGCTGGTAAGAATGAGGTCCAGCATAGCACCTCTCCACATTGGCTCCTCTATCCTCTATCACATGGAGAAGGGAGTTGTCATCAGTGCACTCCAGGAACCTCCTGGATTCTCTATGCCCTGTTGTGCTGTCCCTCCAACAGTTACCAGGGTGGTTGAAGTCCCCCATGAGGACCAGGACTTGTGAACGTGAGTCTGCTTCTGTCTATCTATAGAGAGCCTCGTTCTGCTTGGTCTTCCTGAGCAGGTGGCCCATAGCAGACCCCCATTATAATGTCCCCTGTCCCTGCCATCCCTGTAATGCTGACCCATCCCCAGGCAGAGCTCCAGGCACTCCAGCTGCTCACTGAAATAGAGGGCGATGGCCCCTCCCCTGCCTGTCCTTCGTAAAGAGCCTGTGTCCTTCCATCCTAACGGTCCAGTCATGGGAGGCATCCCACCATGTCTCCATAATGCCAGTGCCAAAGCCCTGCAGGCATGTGTATATCTCTAACTCTTGTTTATTCCCCATGCTACGTGTGCTAGCATAGAGGCATTTGAGTTGGGCCCCTGATGAAGCTGACTTACTGGCTGCAGTAGCTGCATTTCCTTTGCACTGCTCTTCAGGTGCTCTCCTGCTGACCTGTGACCCTTCTTCAGGCTCTGGGCATCAAACAAAAAGCTGAGAGAGCAGGGACATACTGCATTGGCACTTAGGGCCTGCAAATTCTGTATCTTTCCTCCGTCCTACAAATAGAAGGACGCCATGCCTCCCTGCTGGAAGCACTTCAGCTAAGAGTAGTAATGAGATCAGAAACATAGGAGAAATGATTTGTGATTGAGCCACAGCCTTTAGACACTTTTATTGGTCAGCTTCCAAGTCTTGCAATTACATCCTGCTTATTTATAATTTCCTTCCCCACTTTCCTTTCCCACATATTTCTATTGCAAGAGTGAAGAGAGTATATCTTATTATGGGATGCTCTTACCAGAAAGGAGAGAAGGTATTCATGTTCTTTACTTCAGAATTTCTTTAAAATCCTTCCAGTCCTGTCCCCAGCAGAGTATGAAGCACTGAAGGGTCCAGCAGCAGCCTTTATTAACATCACTCCAGAAGAAATCACCAAGAAAACAGAAGAGAAAAGGTAATAGTGCTGCAAGCAGCCTTTTAATAGTTAGGGATGGCCTTGTGAAATTGCAGTTCTTCTGAGGTGCAGGATGGCAGCTGCTACCAGCTTCCCAGTATGGGACCAGCTCCCCAGTATGGGTATGGATTGGCTGATCTTTCCAGTCCAGAGGGAGGATGTTTAATCCAAACATGCAGCTCCACACCTTTGGGGAGTATGGAGGGAGCTGTACTGGAGAGGAGGTGGTGTGCACTGCAGTATGGCTGCCCTTTTGGGAACTGATTACAGAAGAAGAGAGGGGATAAATCCAAAGTGGGAACTGGAGGCAAGTTCATACAAAAAGGACCATAGAGCTGTGCTGAGAATGGTACGCCTGTGGCCAGGCACTGTCCCCAGCGAGTAGTTACTGTCTTGGTTTAGAAGTTGCAGTGGCTTGGCAAATTGACATGGACATACACTTAGTGTGTTAAGTCCTGGTGCTGAGCAGCTGAAGTAAGCAAACAAACTCCCTATGCTTCCCATCTGCCCATGCCTAAGTAGAAGTGTGTCTGTGCCCCATAGTGAGCCTGCAGATTCTACAGTACAGGGGCCTGCACAGTGGCTGCACTCTGAAAAGGCCTGGCTGAATGTTGTCGGCAAGGAAAATGTACTCACAGAGCAGCCTTGTGAACTTCTGTTTGTCAGTGTTCTGGGAAATCTTCCAGCCTAAAACAGCTGTGCATTGAAGTCAGGGGTTTGCTGTGTCCTGTTCTGATAAGTAAGATAGTCCCTGGTTCTTTGATCCTCATGCTCCCTCTCTTTCTTCTTCAGCCATTGCTCCTTTGTCTTAGAGGAGCTGAAGTTCCTGCCTGTTGATGAGAAGAGCAGGGATCACAAAGCCCGATGCCTGTGGTTCCTGGACATCCTTATTAAGTTCAGCTTCCTGAAAGTCATCAAGAAGAAGCGTAAGACAGTTTTCAGCTCTTTGCCTTTTCAGCTACCTGCTGGAACCTGGTTTGCAATGACTGCAGTAGAAAACAGTAAAGCTGCCCAGAGTTAGCTGTTCAATAAACAGCCACTTGGCAGCAGTTATAGTTCAACCTGTGTCACGGTGAGGTTGAGGATCTTCATGTTGTTGTGGGGTATTCAGTCTGCATCTACTGGAAGATGGATGTCTAATCCTTTTCAGTCCCTTTCTAACAGTCACACATCAGAGTGGCACCATGAGATCCTCTTTGTAGGAGATAAGGTCACTTAGGTTGGAATTTGAGATTCATTTTTGTTTATTGATAAGTTATGGTTTCTGTACTTACAGACATGTTTAATATTTTCAGGCTTTACTCTGGGAGTAGGGAAGCTGGAAATTGTCAGCTCTTTCCCTCTTCTAGCCTCTACATTCCAGATGCAAGAGGCGTACAGTACACAATATATACTTTATATCTGTCTCTGTTCTCTTGAGTATCAGGGTTTTCAGTTTCCTTTACTTAACAGCTCAGTGTGTGAATCCCAGTAAAATGGCAGGAACTGTTTTTTTCAAAAACACCACACAAAATATTTTGGTTGAGATTTTCAGGTCTTGGTATATTTCACAGAACTCTTGCATGCGATTCTCATTCTCGGTCCTGAAAACTCCAATGGTAGCATTTTCAGTGGCAGGGAAATGATATATGAGGAAAGGGTAAGCCTGCCTGTGGAGATCTTCCTGCATAGCTGGAGACAAAGGAGTCATCCTGTAGGAGTTAGTTGAGGAGGCTTGAAATGGATGTTGAAAATGACTAGTTTGGTGCTAATAGGAATTTGTTAATGTGGTTTCAGTTTTAATCATCTATCTGACAGGACTATCTATTAAGAGACAGGAATCTATTAAAAGAAAGGTTTGTGTAGTTGCACATGTACATGGGTATTTTAGTCTGTCTAGTATTGAGGCGGGACATCCCATTTGCAGTGAACAACAAAAGATGTTAGGAGCCTCTCTCTTATCTGAAAATTGATTAGACCCAGAAATCAAGTGTGCAAGTTCCTTTTAGTTTCTCTGCACTCATGTGTAGAGGTCATGAATGCTGTAGTAAGGAACATGCTGTTATGATGGTTGACTTACATTGTGAGGAAGAGTACGTGCCTCTTATTTCACTGCAAAAGCCGTTTCTATCCTAGATCCAATGGGTCCTGAATGTCCACACATTATTAGCAGGAAACTCATGAAGAACTTCACCTCACTGACCTACAACAACGGCAGGTAAGGAACTTTGTTTGCTTCGATGTTCTCGAGGTTGAGATATAGCAGAATTCAACTTGAAGGGCCATGGTGTCATTATCGGGAAATATACCAAAATGGAAGACAGCAGAAGCTTCTTGAGTAGCACCCTGGACTGTGTAGAATACTGTTTTATGACTGATGATGGTCCGTGGACAGTGCAAATCTACTATGTGACTGGGAGAGGCAGAGCCATGTGTGCAAAAGCATGTGCCTATGAATTTTGCTAGCCTGACCAAATGGCATGCCTGTCTGTTTCTGGAGTTCGCTCCCTGAATGCAGGATAGGAGAACATATGCTTGTGTTGCAGCTTACTCAACTGCGTGGAGAAAATGGGTAGCTGTCTACACATACATTTTTCACTGTAAACCAAGGCAGCTGACAGGTAGCTATGCCAGCTCTTCCACCATCTCAGAGTAGGGTTGGGACAGAGGCAGAACAGTGGCTAAATAATGGTGCTTCTTTTACACTCACATTGCTTAATTAAAACAAAAGGGATGCTTTTGCATGAAGTAGACCCAACTTATTTGAATTCTCCAGACCTACGCAGACAAAACCACATAAAGATTTGTGCTGCTTAACCCCTGGGCTGAGACCAGTGCAGGTTGATGTACAGAAACTCATGCCATTGCACATGTATGTTTACAGGCCAAAGAGTTCTCCTTAAGTTTTGCCCAAGCATTACCCAGCCAGCAGTGACAAAGTTGGTTGCAGTAAGATGGGTTCTCATTCTGCCATGGAGGTCAGACAGGACAAGTCATCACCTCATGACAGGAATAGACTAGGGGTTAGGAAGCTCATTCTTTCCAGCAGTGTCAGAGACACTTGCTGAGGCAGCTGCTGGAGGCTGCTTTTGACCAGATGGCCATTGGTTGCTACCTTACAAAGGATGCCTTTTATAACTAAGCAGTTATTTATCTGGATAAATGTTTTCAGTGGTCCTGTTGAGAGGAAGCACCAAAATACTGGCAAGAGTGAATAATATTCTAATTCTTGCCACAGTGCCTTTCCTGCAGTCAAGGAGTCAACAGCCTCTGCATGGAAGAGGCGTAACTGCTGTTGCTCAGCCATCATGCAGCTGCACTGTTGCTGTCAGACTGAAATTAACAGAGAATTTGAGTCCAAATGGGTGAGCATTTGTCTATGAGGACTCAAACTACTGGTGAACAATCAAAATAAATCCTTCCAAATTTGCTCTGTGTGGACTGTCTATTTAAGTAGCCATTAGTAGTTATACTGAATACCCTCAGAGCAGCTTCTCTTTGCTTTCCTCTTTCAAGGGATCAGAGTGCCAGAGAGACAGAAATGTCATTAGTTGGTGATTTTGTCAAGGCCGTAAAGCAATAAACAACTCCAGAGGCCTTTGCTTTTGAACAGAAACATAAGCAGCTTGTGAGAAGGATAAAGAAGTCCGTGAGGTCCCCATGAACAGGGATATTTGTTGCTTAAAGCTCTTTCTTTCATGTCTAGGAAAAGTCTGTCATCGCTAACAGAGGCTCCAATTCTCTCTGTACCTCATGGGGGTTGTGTTTTGGGTTCACTAATATTCCAAATTTCATGTGTTCTCCCTCTTGCCGTTCAGTGTCCAGAATTTAATCTCTGCATCAATGAAGACTAAAATCGCATCATACGTCATCGCCTTGGCTCTGCACATTAACAAATTCCAAATAGACCTCACCGTCCTGCAGAATGACATGAAGCTCCACGAAAGCAGGTGAATCATGTTTGTTCATACCTGCTGAGATGCCTGCGGTCCTCATACAAATAGTGCCCCAGGGAAGAGAGCTCTGGAGCCTGTCTTGCACCTGAGTAGTACGGTACCTGCTGTGAGAACCTTTTGCTGTAATTGGACATTGGAGTGTGTTGAAGCTTTCTTTTCAAGCCCTACTACTTGTAAAGGAGGGTGGTTATACGTCTCAAGCTTTGTGATGGTGCTTATCGCAATGCACCCTCAGGTGCATTAAGAGGATATTCATCTACATTGCAGGCAGGGAAACTGAGGCGGGCAGCACCCGAATGGCCAGCTGGGGCAGATTCCAGCAGAAAAGCTACCCAACTGCTTCCCAGCCCCATTTCTTCCCTGACAAGGCTCTTCACTCTTCACTTTCCTGTCCCTGATACACCTTCCTTCTGCAGAGTTCTGGTCCCTGCTAGCTACCAGTCTGAATGCAAGCCCAGCTTTGTAGCAGACTGCAGCAGGAAAACTTGAAACAGGTTTTTGTCTCACAATCAGATAGTAAGTTGGTGGTAACATGGAGTAATCCCATGCTCCTGAAATTTCCTCACTCAGGGGTTGGAACCAAGGAAATTGTTTTGTTTCTGAAATGGTGATAGACTTGGGGACTTTTCAGCAAAGCATCTTGGGGGGAGAACTGGAGAGAGGTTGGCCATAGTATTTGAAATAAGGATTTGCCACAGAATCACAGACTGAATGAGGCTGGCAGCGACCTTTGAGGGTCATCTGGCCCTATTTCCCTGCTCAAGCAGGGCTACCTGGGGACAGTTGTGCAGAACCATGTCCAGACAGCTTTTGAAGGTCTTTCCAAGTGGGGAGACTACACAGCCGCTCTGAGCAACCTATTTCAGTGCTGTCATCCACACAGTGAAGAAGTGCTTCCTGCTGTTGAAGGGGAACTTCTTGTACTCCAGTTTGTGCCCATTTCCTCTTGTCCTGGCACTGAGCACCACTGTGAAGAGCCTGGCTCCATTTTCTTTACAACCTCCCTTCAGCTATTTACAGACATTGATGAGATCCCCCTGAGTTTCCTCTTCTCCAGGCTGAATAGTTCCAGCTCTCTCAGCCTTTCCTCACAGGAGAAGTGATCCAGTCCCTTCATCATCTTTGTGGCCCTTTTTTGGACCACATTTGTATGTCTGTGTCTCCCCTGGGTAGCAGAATTGAACATGGTACTCCAGGTGCAGCCTCACCTGCGCTGAGTAGAGGGTAAGGACATCTCTTGATGTGCTGGCAACACTTTGCCTAATGCAGCCCAGAATACTGTTAGCCTTTTGCAGTGATGGCCCGTTCCTGACTAATGCTCAGCATGGTATCCACTGGGATTCCTAGGCCTCCAAAATCTGCAAAGCTGCTTTCCAGCTGGGTGATCCCCAGCATGTCCTGATGTCTGGGATTGTTCCTCCCCAGGTGCAGGACTTTGCACTTTCGTTGTTGAACTTAAAGAGATTCTGGTCAGCCCACTTCTCCAGCTTGTCGAAGTCAGTCTGGATTGCAGCACGTCCCTCTGCTGTATCTGTCACTCCTCCCAGTGCCAAGTCAAGGGTAGAGAGCATGAGTGGATAGAAACAAGCTTGTAGAATAAGCAACTGGGCAAACAATGCTTGCTGTGTTAGATTTTTTTTGAAAGTTGCTCCCTAGACTTTAATTTTCCATAGAAAAATAATTACTCCCCTGCCAAGTGGTGTCTCAGCTGTCAGCTGCAAGACATGCTTATGCCAGCAGGTGTCAGCAGAGCCTCCTCCAGCTCCTCTGGCTCTGAGAACGCTTTCATTACAGTTTGCACTGTAGTATCTCTCTGGCCCCTGCAGAATAAATCAGGAATTGATCAGCACTAATCAGCCAGTCTGCTGAGCTTGCTGGGAAATTGCCCAACAAGCAGACATTAGCTCAACAAGCAGCTTGTTAATACTGTCCGGGAATGGGTCAGGTGGCCGTATTAGTAGCTGTTCAGCCATGCATGTATCTCTGTCGCACCCCATACTGTTCTGTGAGTCATGGTGACTCTTAAGGACATTTGCTGCCTAGCTCAACCATACTGGTCTTTTCTGTCAGGATTCTTTAGAGGCGATGCTGCTGTAAAGGAGCTGCAAATGGTCAAAAGTCCTTCACTACAACAGAGAAAGACATTGTAGAGTATCCTGGGCCTTCTTGTTGAGGGACATAATCTCAAGATCCTAGGAAAACTGAAAGTTATCAGAGCCCTTAGCCACATCTGGGTTTTGCAAGCTGTATAGTCAGACCTGATGCAGCAACTTCTGATTTTTTCTGCAATTCTGCTCTTTGTTCTTAGATAACTAATAGCAATGTTAACTGGGCTGGCTGATACTGGTTTCCATCTCTTTTTTTTTTTTTTTTGGAAGCTGTTTTAAAATAAGTTAGTTGGTTGTTTTTGTTTTTTTTTTTTTAATTACAAGTTTTCCAAGTTTTTGATCTTAAACGCTTTACTGGAGCTGGGAGCACAAGTTATAGGATGCTAGTGACAAAAAGGTGGGGGAAGCAATCACTTGTTGGAAAAACAGAGATGAGGCACATGTCCCTGTGACACTTCACTTAGCCACGGGATGATCCTTGCTTGGAGTGGGAGGTTTGGTTGAGGAACACCTGACATCTCTTCCCATCTGAATCTGTTTGTATTTCAAAGCCGTAAAGTCATCTGGGAGGATTCTGGGGCTTGTGTGTTGTCAGGGCACCAGCTGAGGTCAGATAACTTATTTCCTTGCTAGATTCCTCTCAGACAAACTTTGTTCTTTGACAAACCTCCAGGTATGTTCTGGCTTGTGACTTCTTGCCCAAACCCATCACACTACAGATCTCAGCCAAGACCTGAATTTCAGCAATTAAAGGGAGATGCTCTCACTGTATTAGATTCCCTCCAATGTACCATATATGAAAGATGAGTCCATTGGGAATCTAATATGGGCTGCCTGCAGCAGCAGCTGTAACATCTCTTCACAGAAAAATGGAGAGCTGCATTATTTTTTCTGAGTCAGCTGGCCATTGACTGCTCTCTCATGCTTATGCTCTCTGAGGTTGTTGTGCAGTTTGGTAGCATTCCAGCCTGCCCAGCAAGGCTCTGCCTTATAATCTTGAAATACTTCCAGCTTCTAGTTAGATGGTCTTTCAAGGTCCCTTCCAATCCCTAACATTCTGTGATTCTGTCCCCACGGTGGTGTTAAGATGCAGAGCAGACATCCTGCTTGTGGCTGCCTCCTGGCTTCCCTCCCTGAGGTGAATGGCTGCTCATCTTTTTTGTGGTGTCTGTCCCAGAAGACCTGTCTGCCCCACTGACATAGTGTTTCTCTGGTGTTTTCCAGGATGATGGACATTGCAAAGGCCATGCGGTTGAAGATCTCCAAGGCAAAAGGACTGCCAGGACTTGAGAATGATCAGAACCACAAGCTTGGCACACTGTCTCTCCCCTTGCCTGCACAGAAGACATCAGGGAACCAAAGGAAGCGCAAGAAGATGAACTAAAATGTCTGAGAGGTCTGAGCAGGTGTGAAAAAGTTCCCTTCAGAACAGTCACCCTGCACATACAGAGTCATGGGGATGCTTTTCTCTGTTGTGTTTGGTTGTCCAGCATTACTACACAATCTCACTGAAGTCACAGTGTTGGGCTGGAACTGGTGTTCACTTCATTAAACTGCTGATCTTTTCTATTAAAAAAAAAAAAAGCTCTAATAAACCCATTGTCTTTCTTCCTGTCTTTATGAAGAGAAAAGGATGTAGGATGTGCCAGAGCAAGAGGATACTGGTTGAAACTGCAAGTGCTCCACTGACTGCTTTCTTCTGGCAACGTAGTGTTCAGCTCATGGCCAGTTTTACTTTTTTGACACAAATGCAGCGTAGAGAGCACAGAGAGAGAGAGAAAAAGCAAAGTTTTATTTCTGCACAGTTTCAGTTCCAAGTGTTTCTCCAGAAGTTTCAGTGTAATTCTGTGTAGGGTCTGGTCTTGTGCATATCAGAGCCAGCAGCTCTTACTTGGACTGGGTATGAAGCACTATTCTGAGATTAGTTTATACTCTTTACCTAGTTCTGGCTCATTGCTGCTATGTTTCAGATGGTTGATATGTGGCATGAGAAGGGGGGCAGACGTGGCTCATTGTGACAACGCCATGGATTCTTGGACTAAAAATTGACTGCTGTTGCAAAGCTGCTTCTGAATGCTTTGGTAAGCAGAGAAGTAGAAAGAAATGGTTGCCTGACCAACCAGGCAAGAGCCTTTCCACAATTCAGAGCCACTCACAGCACAGATGAGAATGTTAATAGCTTTTCTTGACATCATCGCTGTGTCTGCAGAGCCAGTTCTGATAGTGTCTGAGAGCAGCATCCCTGGTTCTGGGAAAATGTGTTGATTTAGTCCAAAGAGACGAATGACTCATCTGCAGTGTGTCTCGCTATTAGCCACTGCAATTTGGAAAGCAGTTGCTCTCCTTCCCAGTAACGTAGCAGAGTTCTTCACGACTGAAAGTGCTGAGGTTAGTATGGCTGCTGGGGAAAGGGAAATGAGATCTTATTTCTGGGCCAGAGGGGTGCTCCCAGACGCAGGACAGTCCTGCCAAAGGGGCTCTGTCAGATGAGAATCACACAAAGTATAGGTAACCTAGAGGGACTTAATGCCCCAAGTCAAGTACTCATCTCTGTATGCATCATGGACAGGGAAGTGTGTGTTAATGGGATTAAATCCTGTTGGAAAATGGGAAGATGAATGGGAGAGGAACCCAGTAACTGTGGAGAAAGATGCTTTAGTAGGAAGGAAAAGGTGTTTTCTATCACTGCTCAATGTCAAGGGTCACCTTACTTGAGAGTATACCCCGGACATTAAAGAGTGCGAGGGAGCGACCAGAGAGGCTGGGAGAAAGCTTGTGCTCTTCTCTCCAGAGCCATTGTGTAAGTTACCTGTGGGCGACTGCACAGCATGGCAGCAGCTGGCTAGGTGACTGTGACCCATGCCAGAGCAAGGCACTGCTTAGCACTGGCAGGCAGAAGGCAGGAGGGCTGTGGCCCTCCTTGAACTGCTGTAGAGGAAATGCTCTGAGGCCCTGCTGTAGGCACACCACACTTGGCCAACCACCGACCATCATAGTCCTCTGAGCTTGTCTCCTCACATGTGATGAAGCATTCTTGTTGAAAGTCAGCATGGAAAATAGACTCGGAAGTGGTGAAGAAAGGTTCTCATAGGCCTGTGATTTCTTGGGAAGATGGGAATTTTGTGAGCAGGTGGTGAATGGCTCCTGCTGAGTGGGTACTTCTGGGCCTGCCGACCGCATGCTGCGGCAAGGCACTCCTGCAGGAGCTGAAAGACTGGCATTTTCCCTTGGGAACATGTTCTGGTAGAAGCAGGGTGGCTCCCATGGCTTCCTAGTCTGAAGATGACCAGAAGCAATCTTTACTGCTCCTCTGCCACTACCCCAGGATCATACTGGTATTTTGCTAGTGCACAGATGGCACATCTGTATAAGGCGTACAGCCACCAAGAAAGAGGTGCCATGAAATAGGCTGAGCATAGGCTCTTTCTTACTCCAGACTGTGGACTCTGTAGGGCATTGCAGCGTTGGAGCCAACTTCTGCTAGTGTTGCTGGTATGCTGTCTCACAAGTGGTTCCTGCAAACACAACAGGAGGACAGGTAGAGCAGCAGCCTGCAGGTATTCAGTTTTCACCAGTGCTGCCTTTCCAATAATGATGACCTCTAATGACAGATAAAAGCACTCTGAGCAAAGCAAAATGCAAAGTATGTGCCAACCAATGGCTCTACAAGTCCGGTGTGTGCGTTACCTTTTCACAGTGTTTAGGCTGTGAAAAAGGCCAACAGGTCTCCAGACAGTGCCCTCAGATAGCTGCTGCGTGGGTCATTTGGGGGCTGCTACCCTGCTTGTGACAATGAGCGCTTGAATTAGGGTTGCACAAAAATAGCAGCACCTCACACTGCTTACATTTTTCTCTATAACCTATCAGCTGTAACAAAAGAACAAAAAACATTTTACGTTTAATGAATGCATGCTGAATTCTCCCCGAAAAAGGAGAGAATAGTAATGTCTGAGTTTATGTCTGAAAGTCCTTCCTGAAAGTATGGACAAATCAGGGTCACAAATATACTCAGCATAAAGATGAAAGATAACTTTGGAAAGCAAACCTTATTTTTGCTTTGCTTGTGAAGATGAAGTTAGTATGAACATTTGAATTTGGGACAGCATGTTGCTAAGGTCTTCCCTTCCCCACTGTCAGAACCACAGTTGCAAAGATGTCTCAGGTGGTTACTAGGAGGGTGGACCCAGAAAAGTGCTATCCTGCCTTCGAAAGATCTGCTTTTCTGAGCCAATGTAAAATGTAGTAACCCCATTTCCTGCTGAGTGTTTGAGACATCACCCGTTTTTCCTCAGTCTCCTACAATAGCATAAATCTTAGCATTTGAAGAGCTCTACTTCCAGTTCCAACCTGTTGGGAAATTAAGGATACTTGATCATGTGACCTCTTCTGCATCTTATTCTATATACTGTAATTATCTGCTTGCTCAAATTCAATGTCAGGTGAGTTAAACTACATATATTTCGCCTGCTTGACAGCATTTGTGTCCTCCATGGCACATTTTGCTGCCTTGAAGAGCAAAAATCACAGAATTAAGAGGATGTTCAAGCTGCTGTGAAGATTCCAAATTTCACTTTTTTTTTTTTTTTTTTTGGAGGGAGGGAGGGAGGGAGGGGAAGGGGGTCTGATGGGATTGAGGAAATGCCTGAACTTCTGCTGATGAACTTCCTGCACACAAATCCCTGGCACTACCGTACATTTGTTCCTCTCCTGCTGCTTACCAACTGACTCACGCTGACAATTTATGTGTTTGCATCTCTCCTGCGATCACTGGTGGCTGCTTCTGATGGAGTCTTCCCACCTGCTTCAGAACCATCCTGCAAGCAAAACATTGTTACTAGCTCAGGTGGATGCCAGCTAAGAGCTCTGATCCTTCCCTCCCTGAAACTGCTGCTTCCTCGGTGCTACCGCTAGGGCTGGGACTGTCTTGTAGTACTACCCCACTACCTCCTCAAGTCTCATCTTTTAATTTCTCTAACTCTGCTTCAGCTCTAACCCCCTCATCGCAAAAGCCCCTGCCATACTCAGTGCTGAGATCTCCTTGTGCCGTATGTGTATTCTCCCACTCTGCCTGGGAAACTGCTACCAGCCGTTCATGTTTTGGATGTGCTGATCTCTGAAGGCTTGTGCTAGGTCAGCTTCGCCTTTAAAGCAGCCCATTACCTGCTCCCCTTTTCTGCCCTTACTCGTCTCATCAACAGCAGCTTAAAAAAAAGCAAAAGGGCATTGAGAAAAAAAAAAAATCCCCCAGCACGTTTCCTCTGCATTTGCGGACCCTGCCATTACAAGACAGCTTTGTCTCAGAAATTAATACCTCTCTGATTGAACACTTTCGTAATCCCTTCTTGGAAAGCCCAGCTCTGACCCCTTATGGAAAGTCTGGCCCAGACTTCTCCTCTCCAGTTCCCAACCTTGAAAAAGGGTCTTTGTAATCTTGTTCCAAGTGTCAGCACCAGTAGCCAGCCCTTCCTGTGGATCATGTACCTGCAAGAAGTCACTTACATAATGACTGCAGGATCTGAGACTGAACCACTGCTACTTATCAACACTTCCAGCATGAATACTGATGTCCTAGCTACAGGGCCAATCCGGAGCAACCATTTTCTTCTCTTCATGCTCTACGCTGCTCTACAGCACCGTGGTGGGTGCTCACATGCCTTCTTTTTTACCACCCACAGAACGGTGAGGGAGGAGAAGGGGCAGCAACACAGAGAAGAAGCCTTTAACATCTGCAACTGATACCAAACTCCAGCTGCCATCTCACTTACAGGCTCATTTCTGTCACCAGGTAGATGATGGCATTGGCCTGAAGAAAGCTTACCAGACTCCAATACTGACACTTGAACTGAATGGTATTAAACCACACAATCCAGTAGCTGCAGGTGAGTTTAAAGCAGAAAGGTGAATTGGAATAACAATGCTTTCAGTACTGAGTTCTGTTGCCCCCTTTCCTGCCAAAAGCATTTCCTCCTGAGATTCAGGGGGAAAAACCCGGGACAGACACTTGGCAAAGACCTGGGTGCAGCAGGCAGACAGAGGGAAGTCACAGGAAGGTACTACTGTGCAGTGGTGTTTCTGCTCTATCAAGGGGAAAGAAAAAAATAAAACGAAAGCGTGCACAGTGGAAGGAATCATTCTTAACAGACGAAGGAGGAGAAAGAGGTCAGTACTAGCTAACCTACCTCACAGCAGGGTTTCTGTTATACAGAATATAAATGCCAGCTCCTTTATTCCCATAGATCTGATTGCTACGGATGATGCCTCTTCCACTGCCAACAAAAACAGTGCCTGAGTGAAGGCCAGTGTATATCTAAGTGCACTGCAGTGTTATTTTTGCATGTGTAGAGAGAATAAAAGCAAAAGGAAGGAAGGTCATTCATAAATGTGAGCAAGAGGAGACAGCAACCACAGAGAAAAGCAACAGCTCCCAGCCCTGCTGGACAAAAGGTTAGACAGGTAATTAATCCAGCTGCTAAAAAATAACTCTCAAAGAGCTGAAGCACACTGAACTTTTACCTTTCTTTGAGATTCTGGTATACAATACCAACTTTCCCTTCCCATCATGCCTGCAGTTTCTTCTCCATCCAGGAGCTCCTGCTGCCATCTCAAAGAGCTGCCTGGAGCTGGGTAATACTTTCCTCTCCACAGCCCACCTGACGTGGGATGGGTCTGCAGCTCATTGTGAGCCTGCAGTGTGGCTGGAAGTCCAACTGCTCCCCATGTCCACCAAGTGGAAAAGACCCTGGGTGGCAGCCCACAGTGACTGGAGGCAGTTCTCCAAGCAGGATGCTCTGCATTAGAGCGATGCTTTTTCTCAAGCTTCCTGCAGCCTGAGTTACTACTGTACTACTGTACCACATGACTGCTTTTCACCACAAGAGGAGCCAGCACCTCCTGTGAGGACAGGTGTACCTGGTGACACCCTGTGAGCAGGACAGCAGTCCCAGCCTGGGATCTGAGGGAATGGTGGGGTAGGAACCACAAAACCCAGGCAAGGCAAGGAACAGCAGCTCAAAGCTTACAACCAAGGCTGGGAACAGCCCGAGGCTGTGAGAAAAATCTCAATAATTTTCTCTGACAGGATCGTCTGTGAAGCTATTTTATTTGCGATTGCAATAGTGGGCATCCTGCAAGAAGGAGCGCACAGTAAAAGTTTATCATAACCATACATACCCTATTACCTGACACCTGATTTCTCTCCTGTTTCCTCATTGCCTGAGTACTACAGGTTTGCAACCTTCTCAATGCACATCTGTACCTTATATGTACAATTTTATTTGACCAACCGTTAATTTCTCCTTTTCCTTTTTTTTTTTCCTTCTTCTCTTGTGACTAGAGGGCCCACGATTTTTGTTTTTACTGATTTTGCACTGCTCGTCCTGTTTTTCTTAGCTATCCTCCTTATTTTGGGACAGCGGGACCTTCCCCTTATCTACTTAACATACTCCCCGCTGCTATGCTACTGTCATGCCTGCACAATCAGTTTTGAATATGCAAGGTTAGTGGAATTTTCCACTGCAAAAACACCTTATATTGCAAAAAAAAACCAACTTTGTTTCTCACAGACCCAAAGCCAAATGCTTTAGTTCTGACAATGCCTTGCAGTGAAGGGGCGTGAAATCCTTGCAGCAGCCCAGCTCCTGGCCAGGTCCTGTCCCTGCAGCGCTGCACCAGTGCTCCACATGTGTGTGCTGCCAGGGAAGGCAGGTTTCAGGAGGACAACAGGGGCATGCATCTGAGCTGCACTGTCCTTCATCCCCTGCTGAAAACACAAGATGCTTTAACTCAGGTTTTAAGCAAACAACAGGTCTGCCTTTCCCAGCAATGTGCCAGCGCAAGGCTCTGTGTGCCACTCTGGCCAGCCAAGCTGGCTGTCCTCCTGCCCTGCAGCCTCCCGGTGCTGCCCAGGTCTGCCACCACAACTGCGTGGTGCCGGCAGTGCCATGAGTGGGTTACATACACATAGCCAGAGCCCTGCACTGTGCTGGAAGTTTTACCTGGGCATAGCAAACTCTGGCTGAGGCTGCAGAGCACCACCCTGGCGCCCATATGTTTTTTTGCATGTGAAGTACCTCACGCACATGTACGGAGTGCCAGGAGCAGAAAACATCTGAAAGAACACTGCTGATGGAGGGCCCAGGCTGCCCTGCCCACACGGAGGGGCCAGCCATCCTCAGGCAGGTTGCAGGGCAGGCACCAGGGGTTCTGATCCCATGCCTGCAGTTTCCAGTGACATGACGCTTTCTGGAGACGTGTAGTAGACAGAGAGGTACAGAATCCTGGGCCAGCACAGGCTTGGAAGGACACGTTATGAGGGAGAAACCCTGCCTGTTTGGTGTGGACTCTGCAGGGAACAACAAAGGTGATGATAAGTAGGGCATCCTTTTACAAGGTGTGAGCTTGATGTACAGGTGGAGGGGCCTGACTACATGACCCCAGCGTGCCCAGGTTGTGGCCTGCCTTTTGTTTGGCCTGGTTAAAGCAAGCTGTGCCTGGGAAAGGAGCTGGTGGAGCAGGAGGAGGGAGAGGGAAGAGGACTCACAGCAGCCTTCACAGCACCTCACTGTTTTGTATGCACTGCACAGCATAGGTGAGTGTCCTGGTTTCAGCTAGGATAGAGTTTTCCTCCTAGTAGCTGGTAGGGTGCCATGTTCTGGATTAGGATGAGAAGAATGTTGATAACATGCTGATGTTTTAATTGTTGCAGAGCAGTGCTTACACTAAGCCAAGGACTTTTGAGCTTCTCGCTCTGTCCTGCCAGCGGGCAGGCTGGGGGTGCAGCAGGAGCTGGGAGGGGACAGACCCAGGACAGCTGACCCAAACTGGCCAAAGGGGTATTCCGTACCATATGGCATCACGGTAAACAATATATAGGGGTGGCTAGCTGGGGTGGGGGAGGTGGCTGCTCGGGGATAGGCTGAGCACGTGGTTAAGATCACGATACCTTAGCAACAGTCCCTACATGGAAGAGTTTGCAACCTTCAGAGACTTGTATTTGCCAGCGGGCACTGTTAACAGGCCCAAGGGTTTACTGAGCGAAGCAGCAGGTAAGATGGCATCAAGCATCACCCAGTTGTCCCAGAGATCTACAATTCTCCCTGGAGCTGGTAGAAGGTTGCTCACCCATGATGCATCAAGCACAAAGCAAAACAAGTAAAAGTTCATGCTGTACTACTGCACAGGCATTATGCTGAGGTATCGCAGCAGGACTGATGATTCCGTGCTCCCAGGCTGTGATTTTCCATTGGAGTGGCTATAAGTTGTCAGATTGTGAGTCATCCCTACCATGGCCTTCCAGCTGTGCCAGCATTTAGCCATTTAGGTGAGCTTGTACATGGCATGATAGGTCACATCCCTAGACTTTGGGAGAAAAGGCTTTGGCTTTTTCTTCTTGGAAGAGTCCAATGGGATAAGGCTCTGGAGGAAAGAAGGGTCCAAGAAAACTGATTTATACTCAAGGATCACCTCCTCAAAGCCCAAGAGTGGTCCATCCCAACAAAGAGGAAGTCAGGCACAAATGCAAGGGTACCTGGAGTGGATGAACAAGATGCTCCCGGACAAACTCAGTCACAAAAAAGATGCACACGAAGGACGGAAGCAAGGATGGACCACCTGGGAGGAATACAGAGACACTGTCTGAGCATGCAGGGATGAGATTAGGGAAGCTAGGGTCTTAACAAAATCGAATCTAGCCAGGGATGTCAAAGACAACAAAAAGGGCTTCTAGGTGACATAGGTGACAAAAGGAAGACCAGGGGAAATATGGACCCGCTGCTGAATGAAACAGGAGAGTTGGTGACAGAGGACAGGGAAGAGGCTTAGGTACTGACTGCCTTCTTTGCCTCAGTTAGAACTAGCAAGACTGGATTTCAGGAATCTCAGGTCCCAGAGGCCAGGGTTAAAGGCAGGAGTAAGAAAAGTGTCCGCCTGGAGGAAGAGGATTGGGTCAGGGAGTGCTTAAAGCAAACTGGGCATACACAAGACTATGGGCCCAGACATGATACAGCCACGAGTGCTGAGGGAGCTGGCTGATTGACTGTGTTGCTAGTCTCAATAATTCTTGCATGATTCTGGTGGCCACAACTGCCCAAGGACTGGATGAAAGCAAATGTCGCTTCAGTCTTCAAAAAGGGCAAAAAAGGGTGACTGGGGGAACTATAGGCTGGTCAGCCTCACCCCCACCCCTGGGCAGGTGATGGAACAGCTCAGCCTGGAGACCATTCACCGGCACACGAAAGACTAGAAAGTCACCAGGAGGAGTCATGGATGCATGCAGGGGAAGTCAGTCAACCCTGACAGCTTGGTAAGCTTCTATGATGAAATGACCAACTTGATGGCTGGGGGGAGTGCTGTGGGCATTGTTCACCTGGACTTTGGAGGATATTCACACAGGATCTCCCCGTCAGATCCCCTCAAGAGAAGATGCTGATGTACGGACTAGATGGGCACACCATGGGGTGAATAAAATCTTGTCTGGGTGGCTGGGCCCAGACGGCGGTGATTGCTTGTGGAAGGGGGCCAGTAATGAGTGGACCACCGCCCTGTGGTGCTGCACCAGCTGGGCAAGTAAAGAGAGGGAGGAGGGCCAGCAGAAGTGCAACAGGGTGTGGGAGGGGCTATTTGAAACAGCTGACTCGGCTCCTGGCTGTACCAGGAATTTCCTAAAGCGTTTTTTTCTCTCTCCGCGTCCTCTCTGCACTGCCTAGCGGGCCCCACGGGGATGACAGAGCCACCAACCCCCGCGCGCACGCTGCGGCTTCCCAGCCTGCGGCGCCACCGCAGCACCCGCCCGCTTCCAGCCCTTGGCGCCGCGCCTGCGGGGGGCGGCACCGGCCTCGGCCCCGCGGCACGTCGGGGACCGGCTCTTCGCCCCGCCCCCCGGCCCCGCCCCCGTGGCGTCTGCGGCGGCGCGCTGCGTCATGCGTCACACGGCGGCGGCGCGCGCGGACGGCGGAGGCCGCGGGGCCGGAGCGGGGGCGCCCCCCCCACGGCCCGGCATGGCGGCGGGCACGCGCACAGGTGGGCGGCGGGGCGGGCCGGGCCGGGCCGGGCCATGCGCGCCATCCGCGCCGGGAGCCGCCGCCGCGCCGCCGGCCTGACCTTGAGGCGGGCCCGGGCCGGCCCCGCCGGGAGGCGCCGCGGAGCTCGGGGCCCGGCCGCCGCCCCGCGGGGTGACGGGGGCGGGGCGGGGCGGGGCGGGGGCGCGGCGGGGCGCGGCGCGGCGCTGCCTCCCTGCTGGCGGGGCCGGGCCCGCTCCGCCCCGCCCCGGCACCGGGCTGCGCTTGGCGGCGCTCTGAGGCCCCTTCCAGCCCGCAGAGCGCAGCGCGAGCGGGCCGCGCGGCCGGCAGGTAGGAGCGGCGCTGGGGCGCGGCGGCAGAGCCGTGCCGCTGCCTGGGGCCGGGGGGCGGCGGCTGGAAATGTGCCCAGTAGAAAAGGACGTGGGGTTGCTGGTTGGCGGCCAGCTGAACGTGGGCCAGCAGCGTGCCTGGGTGTCCAGAAAGGCCGACGGCATCCCGGCCTGCATGAGAACTAGTGTGGCCAGCAGGGCTAGGGAAGTGATAGCTCTTGAACACGGCAGTGGTGAGCCCGCACCTCGAAGAGTGCGTTCAGTTTGGGGCCCCGACTGCAAGAACGATGTTTGAGTTGCTTGCGTGTGTACAGAGAAGAGCATCAAAGCTGGTGAAGGGACTAGAAAACAGGAGTTACGAGGAGCGGCTGAGGGCATTGTGGTTGTTTAGTCTGGAGAAGAGGAGGCTGAGGGGAGACCTCACTGTGCTTTCCACCTCCGTGCAAGGAGGCCGCAGCACGGAGGCAGTCGGTCTCTTTTCTCAGGTGAGAAGAGAGAGGCCATTAGGAGAGGGTCTCAATTTGGGGCAGGTTGTGCTTGGGTCGGGTATTAGGAAGAATTTCTTCATGGAGGGTGTGGTCGAGCATTGGAACAGCCTGCCCAGTTAAGTGATGGAGTCCCAGTCCCTGCAGCTATTTAAGAGATGCGTGGACATGGCACTAAGGTACGTGGTTTAGTGATGGGGACTCAGTAGGCCAGGTGGATGTTTGGGCTGCATGACTTTGAAGGTCTTTTACATTTAAAAATCAATTCAAAATATCATTTAGGTCCTTTTCAATGTAAATGATTTTATTTTTCTGTGAGAAAGCAGTATCGGGTACCAAACACATTTCTTCTTTACTCTTTCCCACGTACCTTTCTGAATTACTGGCTCACACACCAGGTAGGTAAATGTGTTGAAATCGCTCTCCAGGAGGACATGCAAGTGCCACAAGGTGCTGGAAGTGGCAGGCACTTGCAGGTCTGGGTCTTGTAGCAGGGAACATGGTGTTGAAAAGCATTGCGTGTTCCCTTGCTCAGAGCGCTCTGCAGGGTGAGGGAAGCTGCCTGTGCACAAACAGGATGTTGTAACAGAGTCATGGCTTTGTATGTATAGGCAATGCAGTTGATCCATACCTCTTACATCTCTTTTATTGGTTTCTTTTGAGGGGAAAAATTAATGTCTTGGGCACACACACCTGCCATCGCTGTAACTGACTAGTTGTGAAAGGACTTTTGAGTAATATTTTTATAATGGTGCTGGTTTCGGTGATGCTTTTCCACACTGCAGTAGTGAATCTGCATGTCCCACTGCTCCCCTTCCAGCACAGGAGTGACAGAGACTGGTTTAGGTGCAGGTGTGGGTGCTTTAGTGTATAGAATCATTCAGGTTGGAAAAGACCTCTAAGATCATGTCTTTAACGTAGTACTGACAGGTCCACCACTAACCCACGCTAGTAAGTTCTGTATCTGCATGTTTCTTGAAGATCACCAGGGATGGTGACTGAAAAACTTCCCTGGGCAGCCTGTTCAATGCCACATAACCCTTTCAGTAAAGAAATTGCTCCTAATATGTGACCTAAAACTCCCCTGGCAGAACTTGAGGTCATTTCCCCTCGTCTTACTGCTTGGTGCTTGGGAGAAGAGCCTGATCCCCACCTCACTGCAACCTCCTTTCAGGTAATTATAAAGTACAACAATGTCTCCCCTGAGCCTCCTTTTCTCCAAGGTGAACAACTGCAGCTCCCTCAGCTGCTCCTCACAAGTCTTGTTCTCTAGAGCCTTCACCAGCCTCGTTGCCCTTCTCTGGACACCCTTCAGCACCTCGATGCCCCTCTTGTGGGCCGGGGGGGCCCAAACTGAACACAGCATTCAAGGTGCAGCCTCACCAGAGCTGAGTACAGGGCGACAAACACTTCCCTAGCCCTGCTGGCCATGCTGTTTCCGATACAAGCCAGGATGCTGTAGACCTTCTTGGCCACCTGAGCACACCGCTGGCTCCTTGTTCAGATGTCTATCAACCAATACCCCAGCAGGTCCCTTTCTGCCAGGCAGCTCTCCAGCCACTCTTCCCCCAGCCTGTACCATTGCATGGGGATGATAATGACTCAAGTGCAGGACCCGGCATTTAGCCTTGTTGAACCTCATACAGTTGGCCAGGGCCCATCGACCCAGCCTATCCAGACCCCTCTGCAGAGCCTTCCTACCCTCATGCAGATCTATATTCCCACCCAACTTCACGTCGTCTGCAGACTTACTGAGGATGCACTCGACCCCCTTGTCCAGATCATTGGAAAAGACATTAAACAGAACTGGCCCCAGGACTGAGCCCTGGGGGACACCACTCGTGACCGGCCTCCAGCCAGATTTAATTCCATTCGCCACAACTCTTTGGGCCCAGCCACGCAGCCTGTTTTTTTACCCAGCAAAGCTTTCGCCTGTCCAAGCCATGAGCAGCCAGTTTGTCCAGAAGAATGCTGGGGAGGAGTGTCCAAAGCTTTACTCAAGTGTAGGCAGACAACATCCACAGCCTTTCCCTCATCCATTAAGGGGGTCACCTTGTCACAGAAGGAAATCGGGTTCATCAGGCGGGACCTGCCTTTCGTAAGGCCGTGCTGATTGGGCCTGATCACCCGGTTGTCCCGTCTGTGCTGCGTGATGGCACTCACGATGATCTGCTCCATCAGCTTCCCTTGGCACCACCATCAGGCCTGTACAGCAGGCCTGTAGTTCTCCGGGTCCTCCTTCCAGCCTTTCTTGTAGATGGGTGTCACGTTTGCTAGACTCCAGTCAACTGGGACCTCACCTGATAGCCAGGACGTAGCCAGATTGAGCTCAAGTTGGGCTTTGGCCCTTCTAATTGTCTCCCTGCACAGCTGCATGATATCTTTGTAGTCTTCCTGAGTGGCCTGCTCCTTTCCCGAGGTCAGAAACTGTGTTTTTCTTCCTGAGCACTAGACAAAGCTCTCTGTTCAGCCAGGCTAGTCTTCTTCCCTGCTGGCTCATCTTTCAGCGCATGGGGATGGCCTGCTCCTACACCTTTAGGATTTCCTTATTGAAGAGTGCCCAGCCTTCCTGGGTTCCTTTGCCCTTCGGGACTGCCTCCCAAGGGACTCTGCCAGCCAGTCTCCTAAACAGGCCAAAGTCTGCTCTCCGGAAGTCTGAGGTGGCAGTTCTGCTAACCTCCCTCCTTTCTTCTCCAAGAACTGAAAACTCTTAATTTGTGATCGCTGTGCCCAGGATGGCCTCCAGCCTTCAGATCCCCCACAAGTCCTATTCTGTTGACGAGCAAAAGATGCCTTCCCTAGTTGGCTCACTCCCCAGCTGTGTCACCATTTATCTTCCGCACACTCCAGAAACCTCCTAGACTGTTTCCTCTCTGCTGTATTGTATTTCCAGCAGACATCTGGGAAGTTGAAGTCTCCCGTGAGAACAAGGGCTAGCGATTGTGAGACTTCTCCCAGCTGCTTATAGAGTGTTTTGTCTGCCTCTTCATCCTGGGTGGGTGGTCAATAACAGAATCCCACCACGACATCTGCCTTGCTGGCCTTCCTCCTGATTCATACCCATAAACAATCAACCCTGTTGACGCTCCTTTTGAGCTCTAGATGATCAAAACACTCCCTGTAACGTACAGGGCTACCCCACTGACTCTCCTCCTTGCCCTGTCCTTTCTGAATAGTTTATAGCCATACATTGCATCGCTCCACACTGTGGGGTGTGAGTCATCCCACCATGTTTCAGTGATGGCAGCTATGTCGTAGTTTTCCCACTGCACAGCAGGTTCCAGCTCCTCTTGTTTGTTGCCCATGCTGAGTGCATGAAGGTTTCATATCTCAGTTTGCTTACCAATTTGTTTCTGTTTTAATTAGAAAATTTACAGGGAGGACAAACTGCGTGTATTGAGGCCTATGAGACTTGTGTAGAAGCACAGCATCTGACAGATCTGCATTTACTGCTTTTCTCCTTCAAATTTTAAGGGCTTTCTTTTCTGGCTGTGCAACACTGAGTGTTGTTTGAGTAAACCACTAGTGTGAAAAGAAGCTGGGTCACCTGCAGCTTTGCTCATGTTTTTTCTTCTCTTTTTGATGTAGGAAAAGAGGACTGAGATGTACAACAGTAAAAAAAACAGTATGATGGATTCAGAAAGTTTTGCCCCAGCAGATTCAAAGGAAGAGCTCAGCAGTGACATTACAGATACCTCTGGTAAACATTACCTATGTGGCTACTGTGCAGCCTTCACAAATATAGCAGTTACTTTTCCCATCCAAAAGGTCCTCTTTCGACAGCAGTTGTATGGTTTGAAAACAAAGGATGCAGTACATCAGCTGCAGAAGGATGGAATGAGAAATCTCTACCGTGGCATCCTTCCTCCATTAATGCAGAAAACGACAACGCTGGCTCTAATGTTTGGCTTGTATGAAGATTTCTCATCCTTACTCCATAGCCACACAACCGCTCCTGAGCTCCTCACGCGCAGTATGGCAGCAGTGCTTGCGGGGACTACAGAAGCTGTTCTTACACCTTTCGAGCGTGTTCAGACTTTGCTTCAGGACTACAAACACCATGATAAATTTACAAACACATACCAGGCTTTCAAGGTACTGAAAGTGTATGGAATGAGAGAATATTATCGGGGATTGGTGCCTATTCTGCTCCGAAATGGACCGAGTAACGTACTCTTCTTTGGTCTGAGAGGACCTATTAAACAATGTCTGCCTGAAGCAACTTCTTACAGCACTCATTTGGTCAATGACTTCATTTGTGGAGGGCTGCTGGGTGCCATGCTGGGATTCTTGTTTTTTCCGGTGAATGTTGTAAAAGCTCGTATGCAAGCACAAATTGGTGGTGAATTTCAGTCCTTCTCAACAGTTTTTGTGAAGATCTGGCTGGAACGTGATAGAAAATTGATCAACCTTTTCAGAGGAGCTCATCTGAATTACCATCGTTCTGTCCTGTCCTGGGGCATAATCAATGCAACTTACGAATTCTTGCTAAAGCTGTTATGAAAACCACTTAATCTTCCTTCAGCCTTTCTGTTCATTTGGGTGTTGGCATGTTTGATGTCACTTAATCCCAGGGAACAGTTCCTGCATAAAGTTAAAGGTAATTCGTCTTGGCCTTCACTGTATATGGAGTAAATGGTGATGCATCTAAACCTTGGTGCAATTATGACTAGCTTTTTAAAGTATTTATTTGCCATCAGGTGAATTTACCAATAATGAAACTACTACACAAATGCAAGGTGTATGTAGAAAAGCAAACCAAAACCAACTTGTGTATCCAGCGGCTTATTCCGTATCAACTCCCAACAGTTTTCAACACTCCGTGTCTGAATGCGCTCCACTGTGCACGTTGTAGAACATGAAAGTCAAGAAGGGGCTGATGAGAATTAATTCCCTTACTTGATAAACTTCAAAGTCTTCATTTAAGAACTACATTTTCAAATGTTTTAGGGTCCGAAGTACTTGTTATTGTTCAAAGCTAAATGAACAAATGCAGATGGGGATAACTAAGTTTTTGAATTCTATGCTTAAACTAAGCCTACGCAAACTTTTCTGCCAGCTGTTGTGATGCTTGGCTTTAACAGAACATTTCATTCAGCAGCATAAAAGTAGTTACTGAATGTTGACTCCAGTGTAAGATGACTCAAGTTCAAAGTGGGATTTGTGTGTGTGTGTGTGTGTGTGCATGTGTGCACGCCTTCATGTGGAAAGGGAAAAGTGGAAGGAGTGAAACAGAAACTATACTGAAGCTTTAAAGTGTCCTTCCTTGTTAAAATTCTTCTACTTGTAAATGTGGAGCTTGTTCTGTGTTTTTTTTTTTTTTTTTTTGCATTACTTCTTTTTCTGTTGTTTTACAGCTATGGGGCCAGAAAGAAGACGGCTCTTTTTGTGAAATTTTGTGAAATAGTTAAGCTTCCCATTGTTGTAGAAGTAGGTCAGGAACAGCTTTTCTGTACTTAAGGTATCTTGTCTTTTGCAAATTGCTTTTATTTTTCATTTGGGCTATGAGTTAATTGATAACAAGAAGGTATTTTTTTTACCTGAAAATTGGAGTTCCGTCTCCAATGTATACACTTAACAGTTCTGTAAGACAGAATTGTACTGCAACACTGAGAAGATAAAATTTCTGGGTCATAACCCGCATTGGTGAAGTCTGTGATTATGGTACAGAAGATACCAGAAGGCAGACAAAGTTTGTGTGAGAAGCAGCTAAGTAGAAAAGATGCAGCACTTGGAGGACTGTTAAAAGACTTCTGTAGGCAAGTGCTGTTAAAGACTTACAGAAGTGTGCAGTATTGTGTGTCTTACAGACTTGGAAGTTGAGATGTGTTAGACTACAGTCCTTAGGGAAAAGGACAGGAGAGGGATAAGCATGGTTATTGTAAACCAGGGGAGGGTCTTAATGAAAAGCGTTTCATTCTCCTGGGGACTTCTTTTCATTAAACTGTATATTTAAAGCCACCATCAATTTTTGGAAGAGGGAGGGCAGGAAAGCTTTCAGAAACTTTCCCAAGTTGTTCTTTTCATAAACTTTGTAGTAGCTACTACTTTTCTTGTTTGCTAGACTGTCTTAAAATACTGGTTTTAATCAGTGTGTTATGATTGTAATCACAATATACTCCGTAGCTTCACAGTCAAAAAGAGCCTGGCACAGTGCTATATCTGAATGTTGTGGTTATCTGCATTGAAATAAAATGTTTATTGAATGTTTGTTAGTGGCAGAATCTGATTTTTACCAGGGTATTGTTTTTTGTAATCACTCCTTGATGGAATAAAAAAAGCGTATCCTGTTTGTCCTGTGGAAGATACTGTATGCTTCTCTTAATGTTGCGGAATTTGAAGAGTTGAACCTAAGAGTTTAACGTAAGCCTGCCACTAATTGGTGGTATTCATTACTGCAGCAAAAAACAATTGCACATCTGTTGCTGTCTCTGCTTATGTGGCATGGTTCAATGAACATGGTAAGAGTGTGTAGAACTGTGTTCAAATATATGTGTTCATAGTAGAACTGTGTTCAAGTATAATCTTTGCTTTGTTTTATAAGTACTACCAGTTTTACAACACAAAGTAATTCTATGTTTAACAAATTACAGATCTTTCATGTATAAGAGGAGAGATACTCATAAGGAGTGAAGAGAGAGGGGTCCAGTGAGTTTTGGCACAGTAAGTCTACATACCAGTTAGAGTGAGATGGAATAGGATGTGTTGCCAGTGTTGGAAAACAGCACGGAAAGAGCTACGGTGGTTCAGCTAAACTAAGAACAAATTGGTTCAAGCTAGTTTCAAGTTTGTTTTCAAATATTAACAAACTGATTATAACCAGGCTAACTGAATTCCATATCAGAATTTAAGAGTAGAGCTGACACACGCATCTCCAGAGTAATCATGAGCTGGCAGCATTTCTGTGTGTTGTGTTGTGTGTAGCCCAGGGTTACTAGCTTCTCCATTGTTCTTGGGGCACTACAATGATCATTTCCAGCTGAAGGAGGGAAAGGAAATTCTACTGATGATAATGGGAATACTGCTGTGTGACAGAATAATAGCGAGAACTCTGGTGATAACTAGCTTGAGCACAGAACAACATTATAAAAACTCCTCTGTCCCCGAGGCATGTTTCTGTTCTGAATACCTGGTACACCTATTTTAGACAAATTAGGTCTCAGCAATTCCATGTGTCTTAGATTTGGCCAGTTCTTAGTTGTAAATCAAGATCATATTGAGCAAAGGCACTGTGCCTCTTGCATGTGTTACAGCAAAGTGGCAGTCTGTGCCACAAGTGATGCCGAGGCAGAAATAGCATTTTTTTTTTTCTTGCAGGTGCTGTTTTCATTGTGCTTAATGGTAAGTGGCTTTGCAGGAATGCCAGCTTTCACAAGTGGAAGCATGACTGCCAAGTCATGACACTTCACAAGAGCAGCCCGTGGGCCTGCTCAGGCACACCTGTCCCTGACCAAGGTGGGGGAACCAGGTTTCAATTTTATCCTCTCCAATGGGGGCACGCAGTGGCCTTTCACCACTGCACAACGCCATCAGCAACATTTTACAAGAGCAGCAATGCTCTTGGGGTGCTGCCTTCAAGGGTATGAAGAGAAGGTGCTCTACCCAAGGGGTAATGGCTCAGGCAACGGATTGCTCAGCAACACTTAGGTTTGTTATTATCATTCTAGCTTCAATGTATGTCCTGCTTTCTAGGCTTCAGGAGTGAGCTGTTTCTTCCCACAAATGTGCTCAAGCGAAGAAACTAGTAGAGGGAGATGGGTGTATGCAGATTTCACTCTAAAGCACTTTTTTCTCTCTTGGTTCAAGTTAATATGCAAGAAGCAATGAGTGTTACAGAATAAAGCTCAGTGTAGGATAAATACATTAAAATAGATTTTAATTCACTGAATTATTAAATGTTTAATTTATTATGCAAGCAAGAGAAACTGTTCACAAATAGTAAGTTACTGTACAACTCTAAGTACAATATATTCAGAGCAGTTCTGATACTTTTTGTATTGTATTAAAAGGCTACACTTCATACTATGAAATCTCAGGTATTTCAAAATATTTACATGCACAATTTGTTCTAGTATTAAAAACCTTACACTTAAATGAAGATACTTAGTGCGTAAGAAAATGCACCATCGACTAAGATCAGGAAATTATAAGTTTCTTTTTCCTGCAGGACAAAAATATTATGGTTGTCAACCTTCTTTTACTCCTACTTCTTAGAATCTTGTAAACTCAATTTTTTTTATTTTATTTAAAAAAAAAAAGCTTCCATAGGGCAAGTTTATTTCTTCTTGCTAAGGGTTTGTATTTCATAGAACAACAGACCCATTACTTATGGTATCAGGACCTATTATATATTATACATCAGTGTTACCCAAATTAAAAACAACAAAACCCACAAAAAAAAAAAAAGATCTTTACATTCTTATTCTGGTAGCAGGCAAGCTGTCTTTACTGAGTGTCAAAGAGTGCAAACAAATGCGTATGTGGGTATCAAGTGTGCTTTTCCCCCTATCCCCAATAATTCTGTGGAAGGTTACATTTTTCCCTGAACTAACCATGTTTGAATGATGCCCAGTGGCTGTATATACACTGAAATACACACATGTACTTCATCAAAAAATTGCACATACATGAATGTCAATTTATAGTCCCATTAATAGTTTCTCTCCCTCTCCCCACAAATGCATAATGGTGCTACAGTGATGTAAAGACTGACCTCCAATGAAATACTTGGAAAATGCAATTACTCCCACAACATACAGTCACTGGACTATTACAAAAGGAGTGCTAGCTTCAAACAACTGTTTGGTTCCTGTGAACACTGCTGAAAGTTGACATTCCCATGGAGATCTTAGTTATGCAGTTTATCTGCTTCTGCTGACCAGCTATGTTGTGAAAGAAGGAATTACTTTACTATGGAAATCAATGAATATGAAACCATGCCTCTAAAAAATATATTGCATGCTTTACAATCGAAGAGCTCCATCTTCATTAGAAAAAGTATGAAATCCATCAAGTGATTTAACACTTGAACGGTCAACAAGTTTACAGACACTGGTTTAAGCCACTACTGTTAGTGCAGTCTTTTAATATACCATTTAAGTTTTATACAGCTTTGTCCCTAAGACATGTAAGGATGCAAGGTTAAGAATTTGTCGTTTGAAACATAACATAAACTTTTTTTTTGGGCTACCTAGAAAGATCCAAAGCTCATTGAATTACTTCAGTAATTCAATAAGGCAATATAAAGATTTAGAAAGACAAAAAAACTGTAAATCATTCCTTCCACCAAACTGTAACTGCAAGGCATTTCAGTTATAAGTAATGGAATAGTGTTTCAGTAAGTGTTTTATGAAATTTACAGATAAAATCTATTAGCTTTAACTGAAAAGTTCCAAGTCCTGTTGAAAAGGAGTAGTCAAATAACCAAAATCTAATTTTATCTACTTCTTCTAGTTCAAACTTACCACAAATGTAATCAGAAGAGTTAGGTAAGATTTCTACCACATATATGGACAGAATGCTTATGAATTGTGTTCCAGAAGCATTCAAAAAGTACGAGTGTTTAAAACTAAGAGTGATGCTGTTTTGGAAAATAAGGCATATCCCCATTTATGGTTTCATCAGTGTAATTTTGAGTTCAAGACAATAGTTTCAGCTACAACAGACTTGCTCTGAAGTTATATATATCTAAAAATTTTCCAAAGCATGACTTGCTATCTGAGAAGTCTGTGGGCATATATCTGCATGTGAAGTTAATTGAGTGTATTCTTCCTCCTCCAGCTGGGATGATATTCTACTTAGACACTAATGCCAAATGATTCAGTTGGAAAACCATGAGAATTGAAAATTTAGGACACTTACTAAATAATAGGAATTTTGTGAGTTTCATATACTTGATGACTTGAAGGTACTCCTTTAGCACCCAGTTGCTAGAACTACTGAAAACCCAGTGCAGGAGTAATTGATTAGTCCTCAAATTATCAAATACCTATTACTGAAGGCTTTTTATTACTAAATACATTCACCAAAAATTTAGAATCAGAGAATCCCAGAATGGTTTGGGTTGGAAGGGACCTTACAGAGCACCCACTCCCACCCCCACCCTGCCATGGGCAGGGACACCTCCCACCAGCCCAGGCTGCCCCCAGCCCCATCCAGCCTGGCCTTGGGCACTGCCAGGGATGGGGCAGCCACAGCTCCTCAGGGCAGCCTGTGCTGGTGCCTCATCACCCTCAGAGTAGAGAAGTGCATCCTTATATCTTAATCTAAATCCATCTTCTTTGAGTTTAAAGCCATTATTCCTTGTCCTATTGCTATATTCCCTGAAAAAGAGTCCCTCCCCAGCCTTGCTGTAGGTCCCGTTAGGTATTGGAAAGTTGTTACAAGGTCTCTCCGGAGCTTTCTCTTCTGCAGGCTGAACAAGTGTCCAGAGGAGGGCGACGAAGACGGTGAAGGGCCTAGAGGGGAAGACACATGAGGAGCGGCTGAGGGCACTGGGCCTGTTCAGCCTGGAGAAGAGGAAGTTGAGGGGGGACCTCATCGCAGTCTAGAACTTCCTTGCGAAGGGGCGTGGAGAGGCAGGTGACCTATTCTCTGTAATCACCACTGATAGGACCTGCGGGAATGGTGTTAAGCTGAGGCAGGGGAAGTTTAGGCTGGGCATCAGGAAGAGGTTCTTCACCGAGAGGGTGGTCACACACTGGAACAGGCTCCCCAGTGAAGTAGTCACTGCACCAAGCCTGTCTGAATTTAAGAAGCGATTGGACTGTGCACTTAGTCACATGGTCTAAACTTTGGGCAGACCTGTGCGGTGCCAGGAGTTGGACTTGATGATCCTTGTGGGTCCCTTCCAACTCGGGATACTCTATGATTCTATGATTCTATAACAATCCCAACTCCCTCAGCCTGTCTTCATAGAAGAGGTGCTCCAGCCCTTGACTATCCTCATAGCCTTCCTCTGGACCTGTTCTAACAGGCCCATAATGCACAGGAGCCTTAAGTGCCTTAAGTTTCAATGACTTCACCACTACCACCCTGAGTATGCTACCTTCAGAAATTCAAAACCTGAAGAGAATCATCAGGTGTATACATTTCCAACTGTCTTCGCAGGTATCTCCTTTCCACCCAAGCTGAATTTTTGCAAAAAGGCTTTTTAAGAGACAATCTTTGAAAGCATGCTCAGTAGAAAGTGAATCTGAATAACAAAATGACAGCCCTTTTAGGGTAAAGCTTGCTACTGAAATCATTGTACGATTTGTCAGCAAAATCTTAGTTAAATATTCACAAAAGATCTTAGAACACTTATGTGATAAACTCATATGCACATAAGAGACTGAAATGACTGCACAGGATTAGCTATATTACAGTGAAATGACCAGCCTGATGGTTGAGAGAAGAGCAGAGGGCATTGCCTACCTGGACTTCAGTAAGCCCTTTGGCACTGCCCTCCGTAAGATCTTCATAGCGAAGCTGCTGATGTATGGGTGGGATGGGCAACGAGGTGGATACAAAAACAACTGAATAGTCAGGCCCAGAAGGCAGCACAAAGTCTTGTTGGAGGCCAGTGACTAGTGCTGTATGCCAAGGGTCAATACTGGGTCCAGTCCTGTTTTAGTGTCGTCATTAATGATCTAGATGATGGGGCAGAGTGTACCCTCAGCAAGTTTGCAGATGACAAAACCGGGAGGAGTGGCTGATAGGCCAGAGGGTTGTGCTGCCATTCAGAGGGACCTTTACAGGCTGGAGAAATGTGCTGTTGGGTTAGGAGCCTCCCAGAGTTCAACAAGGGGAAGTGCCAAGTCCTGCCCCGGAGAGAAACAACCCCAGGCACCAGGACATGCTGGGGGCCACCCAGCTGGAAAGCAGCCTGCCAAAAAAAATGATTAGGGGGCCCGGTGAACGTCAGGTTGAACATGAGCCAGCAGTGAGCCTTTGCTGTAAAGAAGGCCACTTGTACTCTTGCCTACCTTAGGCAATGTATTGCCAAGCAGCTCAAGGAAGGTGATCCTTTTCCCCTCTCTCCAGCACTCGTAAGGCCATACCTAGAGCACTGTGTTCTGTGCTCCCCAGGGCAAGAGATGCATGAAGCTGCTGGAGAGAGTCCAGCAATGGGCCACAAAAATGATTCAAGGACTGAAGCATCTGTCCTACAAGGAACTAAGAGAGCTGGGACCATCTACAGAAAGCAAGGCTCAGGAAGGATCTCATCAGTATCTAAAGGGACAGTGTAAAGAGAACGGAGCCAGGCTGTTTTGGGTAGTGCCCAGTGCTGGGAAAAGAAGCAATGGGCACACATGGCAACATAAGAGTGTCCCTCAAAACATCTGAAACACTTTAGTGTGTGGTTGACTGAGTACTGGAACAGGTTGCCCAGAGAGGTTTTAGAGTCTTCCTCCTTTGGAGACATTCAAAAGCCATCTGGGATATGGCCCTGGGCAACCTGCTGTAGAATGGCCCTGCTCAAGCAGGAAGGCTGGATCAGATGACCTCCAAAGGTCCCTGCCAACCTCTACCAGTCTGGGATTTTGTGATGAACTTGAGGGATAAAACTTGGCATTCATAACTCCATATGTGATTTAATAGTGAACATTAACATTTTTCAGATTTTATGATTAGCCCAGTTAAATCCAAATAGATCTTACTTTAGACTGGAATGCTTCTAATCCATTCCCATACTGACAATACATATGAAGAAATACTTATCTAGTTACACTACAGAAACTTCCTAGTTGAATTCCTCTCTTAACATTAATTTGTAGAACAGTTAGAGGAACTACAACCTTAACATGAGCAGAAATTCTGCAGTGTTCATTTCCAAACACAAGATGAAGGTTTCTGTAACTGATGTGGAAAGCTTCCCACAAAAGAAACCCTACTGACTGAGGAGTAAGAGACATCCACTAACCATACACATTGTAAGAAACATTCCCTTTGATTCATTTGCAGTGGATACAGCACAAGATGTTTAGCTCTGTTAAGCTCTTGTTTCACTGCCCCAGGCTTTTCCAACTAAATTCTGAGGAAAAAAATGCAGATACATCTCCACACAGAACCTCTTCCTTCTAACAATAATCACAAGATATGCAATTAAGGAAAAACAGCCTAGAAAGATTTTTAAGGACAACAAAATATTACAGAAAGTTTACTTTTTTTTTTTTCCTAGCCAATCACAAATAACCAAATTAGTAAATAAATGAAAACATTTTTGTCTTTTTGTGCCAGCTAAACTAGCATGCACAAAGCCTGTTCATTATCAATCATGGTATAATGGTTTTGGCAACAGAAAAAGTCCTTTGGAACGAAGAGGTGTCATAACAGGGAAGCCTGAGTGAGTTTTAGCTGAACTCCTACCCGCACAAAATCTACATTTTTTTCAGATAGCCCACTTCAAGTCATGTTGCTGAAAATTAATCACAAGTATTATTGTATAAACCAACCAGAACTCAATGGCACAGGATCAGCAGGAGCAGAGTTCTGCCTAGAAGGCTAAAAACACAATGCATGGAGCCTGACTTGCAGATACGGTATGAGAATGTATACAGTGCTGGACTGAGAACTCATGTCATTATTACGTTCTGAGACCATAGTAACTATGATCTTCTCTGGATTTATGGGAT
This sequence comes from Cygnus atratus, assembly GCF_013377495.2. NCBI lineage: Eukaryota > Metazoa > Chordata > Aves > Anseriformes > Anatidae > Cygnus > Cygnus atratus. Next base: position 84,324,438 of record NC_066396.1, read on the forward strand.
TTCGAACACACTTCAACTAAACTGAAGTAATTAAAACCACAAACATCTGAAGGTCCTGTTGATGCACAATGCGCCTAGAACTTTGGCTGATACAAAGAAACACGTCCGCTAAGGCACCCCGAGGCAATCTGACAGTGAGTTGGAGAGAACTTTGTTGTCAGTACCACATCATTGTGAGAATAGAGGGAACGGATTTCTTTTAAGGGACCAGCTTCTTTGGGCAAACAGTCAACAAGTTCGCTGCAGTATGCATCAAACCCCAACAAGCGGATCCCAAAGCCATGCGGGGATGAAATCATCCGGCCATCAGGACTGAAACAAAGCTCTTTGATGTAACCCCGGCCCACATTGGCTTCTTCAATGCAATGAGTCAATCGCAGGGAGCAACGAGGTGAGACAGGGCGCACAGGGGCTCCTTCCTGGAATTCATAGACACAAGTCCACTAAAGGGAGAGTCAGAGAAAGGAACATTGAGAGTAAAGCTCTGCAAATATGCATTCACTCCTGCTGCACGTAAAGTAAGTAACAAAGGAATGACCAACACATTGCTTATCTACTCCTTGATAAGCATTTACTATGAGACACTGAAAACTGGCAGGTTCCTTGGCATCTTGTCTTTGAGTGGCCTATGTAAACCAGACATTTAGATTCAGAACTTTTTTTTTTTTTTTTTAATTAAATAGTTGCTAGATACAGCCTTTGAAATCTAGTTTTTAAAAGAGCAAAGCATAATCCTTTGGACAAGAGTTTGCTCTAATGTAGTGAGGATTTAAGTGAAATCTACAATAAAGCAGAACTCAGCCTTGTCCAATTTACAACTGCCCTTTGACATTTTGTGCCCTTAACTTCAAAAGGAAGGTCTTGAAACAAGACAAGTAGATGAAGGAATGTTATGAACAGCTCTATAACCAGCTTGTTACCTGTGAGATGGACAGGGACTTTAATGAGTAATCTAATAATCTAATCTCAAACCAAATGCAAGATCACTCCATGACAAACTAAATTTATGTCATCGTGGAAGACTCAGATTTAATCACAAGACAGAAGAAATGATTTTTGTTCTGTTCAATGTATTCTGTTAAAGTAAACACAAAGGGAACAATACTAATGAGTATTAATAGAAAACAGTAAAGCAGATACTTGGACTCTGGAAAGTTATAACTAGGTCAGTCATCAGTATCAACTAACCCAATATGATATTTGCCTTTTCAAAAAATTCCACAGTTTACAGAATCAGCACTGAAATTTCTAACCAATCTGCTATGCTTCCACTGAGTCATCTACATATTTGTATGCTGCCATTACAAAGAGTGGCTTTATTCCAAAAGTAAATAAAGAAATAAATAGATCAATTTACATCAGTTACCAGATTAAATAAACTATTTGTTAAACACTTAAATATTCAACGAAATCAGGTATTCAAACAATTATTTGGAATGGGTTGCCCAGGGAGGTGGTGGAGTCACCATCCCTGGGGGTGTTTAAGGAAAGGTTGGGACTTGGTGCTTAGGGACATGGTTTAGTGGGTGACATTGGTGGTAGGGGGATGGTTGGGCCAGATGATCTTGAAGGTCTTTTCCAGCCTTTATAATTCTGTGATTTGCAATTTTGAAATAAATATAAAACCTCTGTCTTAGTTAATAGGGAAGTCTGCACAACTGTTAAAGCAGTAATATTGAAATAAGCTTAGGAGGAAAACATGGTTACAAGTTGACTGACTGGTGGAATCTAGGTGTTCTGAGACTTTGGCTGGAATTTGAGTTATAACTGAATTTGAGTTAACCCTGCAAGTTACTACATCAAAAGCAGGTACTCCCAAACAAAACTTGCAGGTTCTTGCTTTCTGTATACAATCCATGAAGAATGGGTTTTTCATTATTTCTGACTGCATAACAGACTGCTTGTTTTTCTTTTATGTCCCAGTGCAACATATGCCATTAAGTGACAATTCACAAATACAATCTAGGGAACATAATACAAAACTGATCTCAAAGTCCACTGTAACTTATTTAAAGCAGTATTTAGGGGAGTGAAATCTGCAAATTGCATTTGAGCTGTAGCTGGTCTTGTAACTCAGTATTTCAAATACAGGCTTGAAATGGATTCTGCCACGAAGATCACTGATATCCCCTTTATTTTTAAATCGCAGAATTTTTCAGATGAGATCACTTTGAAGTTGCATAAGCATCACTGCAGTTAATAAGGTTCAAACCCATGATGTCGCAGTTTTAAGCAGATGCAGAACTATGCCCCGAATTTTTTTCATAGTGGTGCAGGAGCAGGCTCTGGAAAGCATCCATCGGCGTAGCAGAAGCACTTCATTCTTGCAACACTGACAGATAAGCACTTGAGGAATTCAGAGGAGGTTCTCTGCTTAACTTAAAATATGCTCACCACTGCACAACTGTGTAATCCTCTGTCTTTTACAAGTTCCTTCTTCCTATATTTGGGTGAGTACATATTTTTAAGTCATGTATTTGGCAGCCCAGGAACTGTTTGAAAAGTTTTAACCGAGCTGTACCTATAAAATGTATTCCATGGAAAAGTCAGGCAACAGGAATACTGAATAAAGGATACAAAGCTTTGTAAAAGAACTCTTTAAGAAAGAGAAGTACTCCATAACCCTGGGCTAAAATTAATTATTTCTGCTTACAAATGCACTAATTTATTCAAATGCAAACTTACCCCAAATAACAGATTTTCAATATAGTTGTATGATTGATACATCTTACTCAAAAGTTCCTAAGAAACATTTGTTTTACCTCTTGGTCATCTGTATTACTTGAGCACCGAAGAAGAGTAGCCCACCCTTTTGGATGTAGCTGTAATGATGTAATGCAGTTGCCTCGGTCTCTCTCTCCAGGAACCTCTGGTGTTAAGACCTCCAGACTATTTCTAGGTGATCCACCTAAAAGGGGAAGTAAACCGTAAGTCTAAATGAATTCTGTGCATTAACTTTCACTTCTCTCTTCAGTCTACTGCTGAAACTATGTCAAGTGTATTGACACCCTCATCTGTCTGTTAGAAAAGACTGTGCCTTATGAAAGGCTAGATCAAAGAGAGGTTATACTAACAACTGAAGTTAGTATCAATGAACTCAGTCCTGATTCCAAATAATCTTCATATTTTGAAATTCACCTTCCAAAACCTGTGTTAAATCATCCCATGTTGTGGTCTAAATTCAGGGTTAATGTTCCACACAAACACATAATTAGAACAAAATCTAGAATACCTTTTTTTTAGTAAGAACTGCTATTTTAAAAATCTTACAATGTCCTTCTCAAATTCTTATAAGTCTGCTCAGCTGTGTGCAGGTATACGCCCTTCTCCTCCTCACTCTGAAAGAGGTTTTCACTGGTAAATCATGCCCTGGGGTCCAGATAAGCTTCATTATGTCATAACTATGTTTGAACATCTCACAACCGTAAGTAATAATAACTTTATCCTTAGTTTAAATCAGCAAGCAAATTAAAAAGTATTTATCAATTTGCCAAGTTCATGCTGACTATTTGAAAGTGTATCCTAGATTCAGAGGAAGCCTGCTAATCATGGGATCATCAGTCTTCCTAGTTCTGTGTTTAGGATTTGCATGGAGAAACAGCAGGTACATGTTCCAATCATTAAGGAAAACAAAAAGCAAAACACAGCTATGTACTGCTCTGTTCATTTATTCCCTAAAGGTCATTCAAATGAGGTTTGCTGGAGGGAAAAAAAACAAACAGGGAAAAGACAGCATGTCTGCATAACAAAAATAATGTACTAATATGAAATAAAATCTCATTGCTGTTTTCAGGCTTCTTGGAGAAAAAAAAAAAACGATTAGAACTCCAGATTTTGATATGCAATGATATTTTATTGGTTTAACAGAAGTCATAGCAACGCTTTTAAAGTCCACAGAGAAAACACAGTATTTCCCTATTATTCTGTGGTCTCTTTTGGCTACAATTAATTGAAGTTCCTGATACTTATTTTCCTACCTTCTCGCTGGGAGGACCGTGACATCTGTTTCTCAGACAGTAGACCTGAATCATTCTGGTGACATGGTGAACCAACAGTTCTAGGAGCAGACGAACTTGAAGATGTTATCTCTGCAAACAGCAACACCATATGAACATAACTAAACGCAGCCCATTTACTGTCTATGTCCTTCACTTAACTCTCCCTAGCAATGTTAAGTAAAGCATAAGGGGAAAGCATCTTGATAAGAAAACACCTTCCAAAGATCCGTCTACAGCCTAAAAGTACCATTTTGATGTGCCTCAAACAAATAAAATGCCAGCACAACAAACTGTTATGAATAAGGAGCAAGTTGTACTCCTTCGTTTTCATGTGCTTTCACTACTTTTCCTCTGGCCACTCCGAAACAGGAGTTTGTCACTGTTTGGCTGTTAGTGCCACAATGTGGGAAGAAGCAATAAAATTTTAGAGAACATGATTCTACCAGGTCTGTTTTTGAGAGCAACTGCACCAGCACTTAATTGCTGGAGTGTGCACAGTCAGCCTACTCAACATGAGTAACTTTTATTACAGGACCAAGGATGCTAGATAAATAACACTAGAATAACAGCCTGAGGTGACAACATTCCACAGACTATGTCCTGTGATGCTCAAGTCTTGATAACAAAAATCACTTTGCCTGAGTCAGAATGTTATGCAACAGTACAGATGTGAGACCCCTGAAGAGCCGAAGAGCTCCTCTGCAAAATCCTTGTGACTCCACCTCTGCCTTCTTTTGCTAAGAGCATCACATAGAACACCTCTATCACAGAAACTGTTACAGATTTTTGCACAAGCATTTACCCGAACTTGATGTAGTCCTCCTAGCTCTTAAAATTGGGTAGCTGCCAACCTCTAAAGATTTATTTAGATCAAGATCATGCAAAATCAGAAGATATCCAGAGGATGTTGAGATCAGCATTTTGGAACAGTCTGGTGTCAATCTCATTCTCATAAGAAAACGGGTGTGAAAAAACTTCTTGTGAGGACATCCATCTTCTGTGCACCTGGACAGTGGAGGAAACAAACAAACAAACAAACAAAAAAAACAACCAGGAAATTGCTGCAGCGAACTCTGACTGGAGTCCCTGATAATGTCCGGAGGAGTCCAGGACATGCTAAGCATCCTTGTCCGTCCTAAACCTCTTTCTGCATGTTGTCTTTATCCTACTTATTTCATTACAATTTGGTCTATCAGTATTCACATTTTCAAAACATCCTGATGGTGAAGAACTTTTCATAAAGGACAAGCTACATTTCGTAGTATTAGCAAACAGCTCTCTTCTCTTTTTAGCAACTGGACTATGACAATATAAACCTGATGTGAAGTCTAGGCAAGAATTAGAAATCTAACAGCACAAACACAGACACATACCTGTTTGTATCCCAGATGATCACATTTCCATCGAACCCTGATGTTACTAGTAGTCTGGTATTGGTATCATACTCGATGTTCTTAACCCAACTGGTGTGACCGTGCAAAGTGCACACTTTTGTGTTCAGCTTTCTCAGATCCCAAAGGGCTATTGTAGTGTCATCAGAACAAGTTGCAAACAGTCGATTATCTAGAAATCTGAAAATTCAAGAAAAATACTGTGGCTGCTTACTAAATAAAATAAACTGGGATTTAAGCTAACACAGGAAAAGCAGAGCGGCTGCACAGAAAAAAAATTGTATATAGCAAAATATTTGTCAATAAGATTTGCAGTTCTGTTAAAAAACAGTACTGTGCTATTGTTTCATACCTCAACACCTCTAGTAACAAAACAATAAACCTTCACAAGCACAGTAGGCTACTTTTCTTCCTCTTTTTGTAAGTTAATCATATAAAGATTGCACAATCACCAGTGGGATGAATGCACACACAGAACTCCTGTGTTAATTAAAGCAGTTACACATCTGTACAATATTCACCTTTAACGAAGTTTAGCAAGTTTTTGGAAAGCCCAAATGCCACAGGAGTAGCCAGCACTAGTCCACTGGCAAGATGTTCAAATTGACTGCTTGTCCCTGCAACAGAAACCAACTAGCCTAGACTATCTGTAATTTATGCCTTTCATTTTCCCCATTATTTGCCAGGTCCCTTTGCCACTAAGATCAGCCAGCGCCAGAAGACACACAAATTCTATGTGCTTTTCAGACTACATGAAGTCCTATCAGCTTGTAACAAATTAAACCCATCCTCCTCCTGGCTCTTCAGTTCTACCCACATATCCACCCTTATTCTTTCCCTACTACTCTTTAAATCTTGTTTTTTTTCCCCACCACAGATGTAAGTTCTCTCTACTCATATATATATATATATATATATTTAATAAATACCACTCTTTGTTATTCCTACTGGAAATCCCCTACTGGTTTTAAACATTGCTGCTCTGTACAGCGCAAATCCCACTGACTTTGCCAAAGCACTTTGTACCCACACTTCCTTTAGTTAAACTCCTGAACTCCTCACTTTGGAAGGCTTGTCTTTGCTAGGCAAGACATATTGTTACTTCGCATCTAATTCAATCATTCACAACTGAAATACCACTCTACATCTTGAACACACTATGATAAACAGAACACTTGTTGTAAAGATTGTGATAGAAGTTGATTAACAGGAACCTGCTTTCAAAAATGCCCTGCCTAATCACCTTACAGGCACCTGCACAAAGAACTGGTGACATCACCATTGCTGAAAATACTTAATGCTAAGCTTATCAGGGTGCTGGTAAACAAATCTGTAGCCCTCTTTGTATCAGAATGTTGGATCAGACAATCTCCAGAGGCCCTTTCCAGCTTAGGCTTTTGATTCTGAATCAAAATTTTTGATTCTGTGGTATGACTACAACTTTGTATAGGCAGCTGAGAAACTCCTCTCCTGTACTGAAGACACTGAAAAACTGGCCCCATTGTTTCACGCAGGATATTTAACAGTGCTTCTCTTAGAGACCTAATCAAGCTGATTAACTGGCCGATGTACTGCTTGTTTTACTAACCAAATGGTTTAAACTGCATACAGTAGTGCTGTCTTGGAAATATTTATTACATTAAAATCTGAACACAGCCATTGTGTGCTTATTTCCCAAGAACTTTAACTATACTTCAATCCTTCTTTGTCCATCTTTTGCTGTAGTGCCCACTTGGCTTCACAAAACCCAAGGAAAACTGCTCACTGCAGCTGCAAAGCCAGGAGAAAGAGCCATGTAAACCTTCTGCATCCAAGCTTATGTAGCACCTGGAGCAGTCCCAACCAGCAAAGGGCTTTTGCTCCCACATTCTGCCTTTCCTTTCCCCACAATACAGTTTATTTGAATTTAGAGGTAGACATATGAAACTGGGTTTCTCAAATGTGAAAAACAATGGGTATACATATCAAAAAAAGTGTTTACAATGAGAATTCCAGATCATCTTTGGAAATATCTGCAGAAATGGCACAAGCTGCCCAAATTTATTCAGACTTCAATACAAATGGGCATTAGAAGAAACTGAATTGCAACATAATGTGAAATTCTGTTAAACTAGTGCAAGAACTGCATGTGTAATGCTACATATTTCACAAGATATTTGCAGAGTATTTGTGCATCAGAGAGTAGTGTAGAACTACTACAGAGAGTTGAATTGAATGAATTTGTATCACATGTATGGTGCTCGATATGCACCACCTATGTGGTAGATATGCACTTAACAGGTCTAGAGTTCCTGCTCACCTAACAGATGGCAGGCTTGTCACAATGTAGTGGAAAGAGAAGAAGAGAAAGTGAAAAAGAACATAGGTCATACTAGTTGTATTACTACACTTAACAGATTAAGGTCTTAATATGATCAGATGGTAATTCTTTATCCTGATAATCTTGCCTTCTGACAAAACTAAATATATGTAAACACTCCAAACTGAGGTAGCATAAGTCTGCTTGACCACCTCCAAGTCATTATATAAGGAATAATATATGATATAAAAATGCTCTGTCAGAAAGAAGATAGAAGGGCTGGAATCAGGGTAGAAGAGGAATCAGGGCTGGATGGCTAGGAATTAAAGAGAATAAACTGAGTCTAAAGGTTACTGAAGACAAAACAGAACTATTTTCAAAAACACCATGTGAAGACAATGCTTCATTTTAAAATGTATTTAGACAGACAAGTTATTCTTCTCATTGAGAAAATCACTGGAAAAAAATATTCAGCTTGAATTACCCAAAGCAAAGTTTATCTTACTCCAATTCTGCTGTAATTTTTCAGAAAAAAAATCCAGAACACCAAAAGTAGCTATGGAAAGCCAGAGTTCCAAGAAATCACATCAGCCTAACCTGCTGTAGTTACAAAGTCAAGATGCTAAGACAACGATGATCTACATGGAGACATGGTAAGTTACCCCTAGAAACTGCATTTTATCTTTTAGAGTTAGAACCTGACTACACCTGGTAAAAACAGCAACAAGTCCAATCACACATAACCAACTACGGTGAGACGAATCCAAATGTCTACACAATGAGTTTATGTCCTTTTAATTTCTAAGCCCTTCTTTAAGTTGTATGGTAAAGTAGCGAGATTTTAATTGCCCTTACACCCTAAGCTACAGTCAGTTATATGTCCATTAAAATATTTACCTACAGTGATATCACTACAGATGCCAAACGTGCAGCAGCTGCATTACATGAATGTCACTGAAATAGCCACTGCATTCAAAACACAAGTCATCAGGAAAAAATAAAAAATAAAAAACAGGCAAACAGCAAGGTGTCAGTGCCTAGCTATTCAGAATGAGGCAGACTGCGGCCAGACTGCCAGAGAACAATCCTGCAATACTGAGCATGCAAGTGATAAAGTGAAAAGTAAATGTCTAACGTACAGAAACATAGCTCTCCTGGTAAGTTCATCATAGCTTGATTTTTATCTTTATAATTATGAGCTCTAACTCATAACATGCCATAATATTCCTGAGGCTACACTGGGTTTATGCTGCAAGGTTTTGTTGTGGGGGAGCTGCAGGGGTGGCCTCTGTGAGCAGAGCCCAGCAGCTGCCCCATGTCAGATCAGAGCCAGCTCCAGATGACTCTAAAAGCGACCCACCTCTGGCCAGAGCTGGGCCATGAACAAACAACATTGGTTGGGTCTCTGGGAGAGTGTGTTTTTTGCCCCTTTCTTAGGGCAAGAAAAACACTGCATTGCAGCAGTTGGGAAAGAGGAGTGAGCAACCAAGAGAGAAAGAATCCTGCAGCCACCCAGGTCAGTGAAGAAGGAGTGGCAGAAACAAAATGTTCTGGACTGACCACAACCTCCTTTCCCTTTTCCCCCTGTGCTGCTTGCTGGGAGGAGGTAGAAGAAAGTGCATGGCAGGAAGGTGGTTTTACGATGCTTTTAGTTCTCACTGCTTGTCTGGTAGTAATTGGCATTAATCTTTCCTATGATTATTTTGCCCATGACGGTAATTGAAGAGCAATCTCCCCTTCCTTACCTCAACCCATGAGCTTGTCATCATATTTTCTCCCCCCTGTTGTGGAGGGGGAGTGAGAGAACAGCTGTGTGGTGCTTGGCTACTTGTTGGTGCTAAACCACAACAGCATCATATATATTCAATGCTAAGTAACAATCAAGGGAAAAAAATAGATCAGATTTGCAGGAAGAGATTGGAACACACTACATCTCCTCACTGTATAAATCCACCTTTTGCCTTGATCTGGAATGCTGCATGCAACCCTGCTTAGTCCACCAAACAGGTTCCAGAAGAAATGGAAAAAACATAGGGAGATACAAACAGCACGGAACAGCTTTCATTTAAGTAATGAAAACGTAAACTAGGATTCCTCCACTTGAGAAAGGCCTAGTTGAAGGTACATGTGATTCAGGCATATAAAACTGAGTGCGAGGGAGCAAGTAAATAGAAGTTAATGGTTTGTTGTCTCTCTTGTTTAAAGAAAAAAACTAAAATAAAAATAGAGAACATCATATTAAGCTCACAAGTTTTAAAAAACTTCTTAAATATACCTGGAAATACACTTTTGCTGTGGAACTCTGCCACATGAGGTGCAGTTACTGAAGCTCAAATGAGCTCAAAAACTGACCAAATCCAGGTGCAAAAGATGTCTGTCTGAGGTGATTATACACAAATCCGCAGCAAGTGGGAGGCTAATAAAAGAGGATCAGTAAATACTTCCCTCTTCTTACATACCTCTGAAAGCACAGGTTGCCTCAGTAATAATATTTGTAACATTAAAATGGTCTGCCCAGGGAAGTGGAGTCCCCGTCCCTCAAGGTTATTTAGGAGATGTGTAGATGTGGCACTAAGGGACATGGTTTAGTGATGGGACTCAGTAGGCCAGGTAGACGGTTGGGCTTGATGATCTTGCAGGCCTTTTCCAACCTAGATCATTTTATGATTATAACATAAAATAAAATACATTTAATTTAATTAATGCCAATTACAACAGACGCTAATGCCATGAATTGCAGCTCCTCCATCAAAAAAACCACTTGGCAGCATTAAATACCACCATCAATGCTTTCAGATTCCTCCTCTGCCCCTTCCCAGCCTCAAATGCAGGAGAAAAGGCAAATAGCACAAAGCAAACTGCAGCCTAATGGCTACACAAAATACACTTTCCCCAAAATAACGCAGAACACAAACTTACTACACTCTTACCAGAAAAGCATCCATGTTAAGAAAAAAAAAAATCTTTTCTTCATTCTGACCAACCTGATATTATTTACACAATCTTCATGAGCTTCAGAGAGAGTTTTGATGTGCTTTGAAGATATTGGGTCGAAAAGCAGCACTTCAGTCTGTTCACAAGCAACAGTCAACACAGACCTGAAGAGAAGCAGAGCAAAACAGAAACATTTGCATTTGGTAAAAGAACACAACATTTGTGCATACTCAACTAATCTTCAATCCCTTCATTCACAGAAACACAGATTTGTAATTATTTAGCTTGGCTTTCTCTTCACATTGCACAGAACTTACAACAGTGTTGTAAACAACTGCTATCAGACATCACATTACTAATCAAAAGAAAAGTGAGTTCTCTGACGAAAGGTGTTTTCTAAATGCGGTACTGTTACCATCAACAGAAGTCATAGTCAAGGACATCAAAAGCAAGGCACTGGCACCAGTCTAAGTTTGGTATTAGCACAGACTCGGCTGGGAGAGGATAGAGGCTGTTATCCATGTTGTCAAATTAATCTTAGAAAAACAGTCATTGAAGCAGGCTGCCGTTACTAAAGTAAGGACATAGAAAAGTCTGGAGCAAGATTTACTATCTTGCTGTATCAACTAAATCATTTTCCAGAAACAGGACAACTGTTTTGAACTACAATACGAAGGACTTACTTTACTCAATCTAAAACAAAAAAAAATCCTTTTCTTCCGCATGTAAGTCCATTTATCCACTCACAGCTTGTTACGGAGATGAAAATCAAAGACCTTTTCCAGATTACGCATTATTTATGAATGAGATCAGAAAAGTTTGCAGTAAGTTCAGAGGCCCCATGTAGGCATTGAAAACATCACCTGATTTCAATTTTGGCAGGTTTTCTAGTTTTCCATTAGCCTGTCCTAAGTTATCGATATTTATTTCCATTATATACGTTGAAAGTCTGATTTTAAATACACTAACACTACAGCGACAGTTAAGATTGGCCTGAAAATTAGTGAATTAGTGAAGGCAACCTCCACGAAAGCTGAGATGTTCCCCCAGCTCAGCAACAACTCTGACCAGTTACAGGAAGGGGGCAGCGTACCCCAGCAGTCCTTGGCCAGCAAAGCAAGAGCTTGAACAGCAGTACCCCATGGGGAGGCCAGATCTAACTGGCACTGCATGGACAGTCCACAGGTCAGATCATTGGAGTACTATTTTAAGGAGTCAGAAACCAACAGCATGGGCAAGCAACGGGAGCACAGCACTGCTCACCACAGTTGGCTCTGCTGAGGGAGGCTAAAAAGGAATCAGAAGTCACCAAAGCACAGAGGTGTTCTCGTCAGCACAGGTCAGAGCAGGTCTGCAACTAACTGTCAGACAATTTAGCAAATGTAAACAAGGCCTAGGCTGCTTCACCTGATATTAAGATAACTGAGGTTCAATGCCAGTTTATGCCCAACACCACTTGTGGCACACTAGGACAGGGAAGATGTCCCTATGTCACCACATATTTTTTGCTGAATTTGGTTTTGGACAAGAAAGATCTCTGGTTTAGCTACAGTGCAGCCTCTCAAGCACCAGATACAGGGGGCAGGAAGAATACAGAATTACACCTTGTGCCAGAGTCCTGCACAAATAATCTTAAATCACAGCACGGTTCTACACTACCGCAGGTGACACTTCTGACACTGCTATAGGAAACCTGTGTGTGGCTATTTTTCGTATTACATCACTGTGGCTAAGCCAGAACTTTCTCAGCTAACTGCTTTACCCTGCAGAAAGGTGATGGCAGAACCTCACATCTTGGGAAGCCTGTGTACAACCTACTGAGGATCTACAAAAGAAATTGCCTTCCATCAACATAGTCTCTCAGGACTAGGTTCGATAATCATGGGAGCTTAACTTTAACTTCTCTGAATAACAGAGGAGTGAATAAGGAGTCGAATTGTGGCACTACAGCACAATCATGGCAAAATTGTCATGAGTTCAGGTGTTCAAGGAAACTGGAATGCTGTTCCAATGAAAACTCACTGAAAACAGAAAAGGTGGCTAGCTATGTGAGAAACCAAGTAGTGTTTTTGCAGTAGAGAACTGATTTTCTGTATTCAAAGGTAGCTGTGTAGTCATAATAAGGAGAAATGCTAAGTAGATAAGTGGACAGTAGAAGGCCTCACTATTCCAAAATAAGGTAGAAGCTTGAGAAAAACAGGATGAGCAGCGTGAGAACAGTAAAACAAAGATCACAAGTTCTCAAAACATAAGAAAGGAGAAATTAAAGGGTTGAAAAAAAAGAAAAAATGTACATATATGGTATAGAGAAGCGTCGAGTAGCTTGTGAACCTATAGTACTCAGGCAATGAGGAAACAGGGGAGGTGATCAGGCATTGGGTAATAGGGAATAAAAGGTTTGTTTTGTGAATAAAATGATTGTTTGTGAATAAAATGATTTGTTTACTAAAATGTGCTCCTGATTGACACGACACCCGCCATTGCAATCACAAATAAAAGAGCTTCACAGAAGATCCTGTCTGAAGAAAATTATTTGAGATGTTTCTCACAATTTGGGGGCTCGTCTGGGATCTTGTCGCCTGCCAAAGCTTTCTTGCCACCACAGACAGGAAGGTGCACCCCGCTGATTTCAGCGGTCCCGTCGGGGGTGGTGGGTCGTCTCAGTATGGCAGGCAAAGGACTGAGACTGTTAATCTGAAGACAGGCTCCGCGAAGCTCTGCGGAGAAGGGAGGCCAGCAGTGACATACACAGACACAGCCCAGACATAGTCCAGCCCAGATCGGGAACAGGCACAGGCATTACTGCTGATAACCCGGACCGGGAAGCCGTGCACGGACCAAGGTAAGGGAAACTTTACCCTATCTTGCCTCGAGCTGGGTTCGGGGAGACTCTTGTGTGGAGTGTGAATGAGACGCACTTTTAGTGCGAAGTGAGTGTGGAGTCCTGATCCGCGAGGTTCTGTAGTCCCGCGAGGGGATGAACGAGGTCCCCTCGGCTGGAGAGGGATGAAGCGAAAGAGAGAAGAGCGAAAGAGAGTCTCGGGGGTTTGGGCCCCTAGGTGTAGGGTACCCCGAGCACAGTGAAGTGAGGTGCTCGGCAGTACACCCCACCTCTGTCCTAATCCTAGGTGAAGGCGTGTGGTACCCTGTGGGTGGTGAAGTCCACAGCAGCACGTCAGGAAGAGCTGGGGATTAAGGGTTCCAAGAGTCAGCAGGGTGGGGTTGGAGACCCCGGGACTGTACCTAAAGATAGCCCTTTGGAGAGAATGATAAGGATTTGGAAAACAACCCAAAAACTAGGGAAAAAGATTTTTAAAAATATAATTGAAAAATGGTTAAATATTGTGTAATTGTCTGGCCTAAAAAGCTAATAAAAGGAGCTTCAGTATTTTGGCCAAAATACGGGTCTGATGAAAATTCAGGCTTGAAATTTATATGTAAACAATAAGGTTCCTTTTTCAGAGGAGGAATCAAGTTATGCTCCCTATCATCCTAATAGTGCACCGGAGATGGCGGCAGCTGCTCCAGGAGGGGACGAGAGGGACTGCAATTGATGCTGTCCCTGGAGAAGTCGCGCCAGGGAGCGAGGAGCGGCAGGAGTGGAGCCGGGGGGGGGGGGGTCCCGGTGGGGCCTCGGGGCCGTGCAGGGCCAACCCGGGGCCGGTGCCACTCCCCCCTTACCAGCAGAGAGGTTAGGAGTTTTAGGAAGGAAATGAAGCCTTTAATTGAGGGCCTAGCAGAACAGTCAAATCCGTTTCTAAGGCCTAATTTGTATTCCTGAGAGGGAAATGTCAATCCTGAGTATATTATTCACTGGAGAAGAATGTTTAGGAGGGGAATGATTCTGCCAGGCAGCTATGCAAGAATGGGAAAGAACTAACACCCCCCCAGACCAAGAGTTAATTCCGATAGAGCAGAAATATCCGCTTATCCAACTGAACAGTAACAACCCACAACACAGAAATCATATGAGAGACTCGGGGTCAGAATTAGAAAGTACTCGGGGATGAACCCTGAGGACCCAGTAGCCCAAGGGCTGTTTAAAGTTCATTTTGTGATTAAAGCCTGGCCAGATATACAGAAAAAGCTCCAGAAGGTGGGAGGATCGAGTGAACAGTGCAGGTAGTGTGAAGGTGTACACCAAGAGGGGAGGTGAGAAGGAAAAGCAGAGAGCGAAACTAATGGTATTCACAGCGTACCGGGTAGTAAGGCAGAGGGGGAGATAGAGGGAATTTCGGGAGGAGTCGGGCCCAGGATGGAAAGGAGAGGAAGAGAGACACAGGAATGGCAGACAAGGAAAGCTTCCTGTGTTGCAGCCTAAATCCTAGCAGGGACAGGCTTTGAGAAGATGTTACAAGTGTGGCCAGGCTGGCCACTTCAAATAGGAGTATCCAGAGTGGAAGAAGGAGGAGAGATTGCTGTTATAAATTCAGAATAGGGGAGTCAGGGCTTCTCAGAAAGCTAGTTCCCTAATAAATGAAAAGGTGTACCTCAGGGGTTCCTCAAGTGTACCTCAATGGGGATCACTCTACAATTATCGTTACAGGCAAAACAGACAGCATAGGAAGATTAATAAAATCTACTACCTATTGCTGATGGGCTGGAGCGGTGAGAAACAAAGAAACAAGCTGGGGGCACCTTCCCCCATCCACTCTCTTCCACCTTTTCCTGCTCTGAGTGGTGGTGGGGGGGGGGGGACAGGAGTGGGGGCTGCAGTCAGTCCGTGGTGCTTTGTTTCCACTGCGCTTTCAGGGTCACTCTCCCCCCTGCTCTGTTGCGGGGTGCCGACCTTCCTGGGCTGGTCCTGTGTGGGTTTCTCCACGGGCAGTGAAAAATGGGCTCTTTGGGAGCTGCTCTGGTGTGGGGTCCCTCTCGTGGGGTGCCGACCTTCCTGGGCTACTCCTGAATGGGCTGCAGCATGGAGATCTGCTCCACTGTGGTACACCATGAGCAGCGGGGCGGGAGGGGGGGTCTGCCTTCCCCGCCAGGGGCCTCTCTGTGGGCTGCGGCGGGGCTTCGGCTCCAGCACCTGGAGCACCTCTGCACTGCACTCCCCCTCCTCTGCACTGAACTTGGTGTCTGCAGGGAGGTTTCTCACTCCTCGCTCTCCCAGCTGCTGTTGTGCAGCAGTTATTTTTACTTTTCTTGGGTGTGCTCTCAGAGAGATTTGAACTGCATTGCTCATGGCTTGGCTCTGGGCAGCGGTGGGCCCCTTTGGAGCTGGCTGAAACTGGCCCTTATCTAACATGGGGCAGCTGCTGGATTCTTCTCACAGGGGCTACCACTGCAGCACCCTCTGCTACCAGAACCTTGCCATGTGAACCCAGTACACTAGGGTCATTACTGGCCTGTAAAGTATCAGGGCTTAAATTAACTAATGAAACCCTAAATGTGATAGGGATAGAAGGGACTGGGATAACAGTGCTACTTTTTGGGGACACCAAGCTGAGACTAGGGATAGAATGATCACTGGGCAATTAGTATATGCACCCGAGGCAGGGACTAACTTGTTGGGAAAGGATTTGATAAGGAAATTGGGCATTCAAATAGTGAATTGTTAGGCTGGAATAACGGTATTATTAATGGGGTGCTCTCAGACCCTGAGAGCAAAGATATATTTGCCTTTGAGTGGAAAGACCCTGAAACGGGGCGGAAGCAGCAATACAGATGGACACTTTTACCTGAGGGGTTTACAGGGCCACCAATTTATTTGGGCAAGTTCTAGAACAAACTTTGGAGTAATTCCAACCTCCTGAGGAGGTGTTACTGTTACAATATGTGGATGATCTTTTATTGTCAGGACAGTTGAAAACAGCTGTGAAGGAAGCCACTAACAAGCTATTCGACTTTCTGGGAAAACAGGGCTTGGAAGTATTGGAAAATAAATTAAAATTTGTAGAAAGAGAAGTCAGATATTTAGTGCATCTAGTCTCTGAGGCGGAATGAAGAATAAATCCAGAGAGGATTCAGGGAATTGTTGAGCTACCCCTAACCAAAACTAAAAAGAACTAAAAAGTTTTAAGAGAGAGGGGTTTTTAAGGAATTAGGAGTCACAAAGTCCAAAGGAAAACAGATACTCCCTGATAGGAGAGAAATGCTGAATAAAGTACTAATGAGGCAAATAATTAACTGTTTTGCATCAAGAGGGTCATTGGAGAATTCAAGCAACGTGTGACGCTGTGCTATGAAAATATGTATGTGTAGGAATATATGTACTCTGGCTGAACAACGCAGGAGTTGTATAGCACGTCAAAAGGTAAATAGGAAAATTATCTGCAGTCAGCCGAAAGCGGGGGGCAAGAACCAGGAATTCAATGTTTCCAAAACGTACAGGTAGATTTTACAGAACTCCTTAGAGTAGGTAGATGTAAATACTTGTTAGTCTTGGTAGATCATTTGTCAGGGTGGGTGGAAACTTTCCCTTCAGTATCTGCTACTGTGAACATAGTAACTAAAGTAATTCTAGAACAAATAACTTCCAGGTATGGAATTGTTGAAAATATTGACTCTGATCAAGGAAATCACTTCATGTCAGAAATATTGCAAGGGCTAATGTGGGCTCTAGGAATTAAGTGGAAATTTCACACTCCTTGGCATCCTTCCTCTTCTGGAAGGATGGAGAGGATCAGACAGTAAGGAAGCAATTGACTAAGTTCTGGAAACTCGGCTTCCCCAAACGAAGTGCTTACCTTTGGCACTACTCTGAATTCAAACTGCACCAAGAAAAGATGTGGGAGTTTCACCATATGAAATATTATTTGGATTGCTGTACGTGGACAAAGGGAATGGATTACCTCTTTTTGAGACAAAAGATGCTTTTCTTAAGAACTATATACTCGGGCTGTCGTCCTCTTTGTCATCTCTCAGGACCTGTGGACTGTTAGCTCAAACCCCACCCTTGGAAGCCCCGATCCATCCATCCCGAGAAGGAGATTGGAATCTGATGCGAACACGGAGAGAACTGAAACTGCAACCTGAGTGGGATGGACTGTTCCAAGTGCTCCTGACTACTGAGACAGCAGTAAGAACGGCTGAGACAGGGTGGACTCATACCTGGGTAAAAGCATCAGTTAACCCTGATACCAGAGAGACCGCATTAACAAAGACTTTTAAGGTTAAAACTGTTAAAACTATCTATTGTAAACCTTTAACAACTTCTTAGAGGAATTCTTAATGAATTAATGAGTAAAAGGGATTGAATTACACTGAATCGGAGTGTTTCCAGTGTACACTCCCTGGAAGTGGGAGAAAGGAGGGTATTCAATCCCCACCAGAAGAATCCTTATTATTTTTTGATTGTTTTTCTTAATTATTTCTTAATTATAGGGGTGTATATATACATAGAAATGATGTACTTTAAGTTTATCTTAGTAATACCTATTCTTAATGGATTAGTGATTGGAAGGAGGTAAAAATCAGCACTTCCAATTAATCCAGAACATCTCTTGAGTTCTATCTCGAAATAATTGTTGGATTTGCACCCAGATGCCTAGAAAGACTAAAAAGGCCTTGTCCCTGATTGCCATTTCCAGCAGCAACCGTGTCTGGATTCTCTGGATTTCTAAAAATGACAGATCATACTCAGTCCCGGGAAGGAAGAGATTTTGAAGTTGAGCTCCCTACACATAGTCCTGGCTCCAATATACTGTGTTATCAAAGGTGCCTTTTAAACGACAGTGATAGAAACTCAGGGGGCAATATTACTGACCGTGGGTGTGGAAATATCCATGAAGTAGGGAATAATCCATACTGTACCGAATATGGTAGCCACGGGAATGCTAATATACATAATGCACACCAGATACAACATGAGAATCCTGTAACTGGATGGCCTGTCCTGAATAGCAAGGGGCGGTACTGGCTATATGGCCATAAAGCCAGGAAGGTGTTGCCCCTAGGATGGAAGGCAGCTTGCACCCTGGAGGCAGTAATTCCAAATGTGACTATTATGAAGACCCACAAAGCCAAAGCCCCCTTGAAACCACACACAGAAATAAGCAGACTTCAGATAATGCTCTAGTAAAATTCTCTAGCATTTTACACTTTTGCAAGGTGGTTTTTACCTTGGTTAGGGGTGAGTTAATTAGAAAACACTACTGTAAATATCTCAGCTATAATTGAAGAACTCGAAAATAAGTTAGATAAGTTTGCAAAAATAGTACTTGAGAATCAAATAGTATTAGATTTATTAATAACCTCATAAGGAGGAGCGTGCACTGTAATTAATACTAGTTTCTGTATATATGTAGATCAAATGGGATGAATTTGACTGATCTCAAAAATATTTGGAAAAAAAAACCAAAAACACAACAAGATCCTACACAGAGTAACTCAAGATGACAATTCCTGGGGATTTAGAAACATTTTGGAGAAACTAATTTTGTGATTACCTGAATAGAATTGGCTCAAACAACTATTTGTTGGTATTGTAATAATAATGGCATTGTATATGTCATCCTCCGTGACATCCGAAGAAGAATATTGCACCTTAATGTTGGAAAAACTCAAGAGTGCGGTATGTGAAGAGGTGCAAAAACAACAATAGGAGTAAGAAAAGAAGAGGGGGGAATTGTGAGAAACAAAGTAGTGTTTTTGCAGTAGAGAATTACTTTTCTGTATTCCAAGGTAGCTGTGTAGTCATGATAAGGAGAAATGCTCAGTAGGTAAGTGGACAGTAGAAGGCCTCACTCTTCCAAAATAAGGCAGAAGCTTGAGAAAAACAGGATGAGCAGCGTGAGAACAGTAAAACAAAGACCACAAGTTCTCAAAACATAAGAAAGAAGAAATTAAAGGGTTGAAAAAAAGAAAAAATGTACATATATGGTATAGAGAAGCGTCGAGTAGCTTGTGAACCTGTCGTACTCAGGCAATGAGGAAACAGGGGAGGTGATCAGGCATCGGGTAATAGGGAATAAAAGGTTATGATCTGTTTACTAAAATGCGCTCCTGATTGACAGGATGCCCGCCATTGCAATCACGAATAAAACAGCTTCGCAGAAGATCGTGTCTGAAGAAAATTACTGGAGATGTTTCTCACAGCTATCACAGGTGATGTGGATTTCAGGTGACTATCCACACTGAAGACACTGTTGAGATCAGTCTAGGAGGAGATCTCAATCCTTTTTCATGCCAAGAAAACTCAACATGAAAGCCTACTGCAAGGTATGATTATGCAAACTTTTCTGAACTGAAATGTTCAGGTACGAGCTAGCGTGCCAGGATTTCTCTACTTCTTATTCTACGTGGTTCCAGGTCTCACTTGTGTTGTCTGTACTGTTAGGAACATGTTGAGCAGGACACCTCTAAACACATTTGCCAGTGCAGAGCCACATAATTCATGTAGCTGTAAACATTAAAAAAAAAAAAAAAAGAAAAAAAGGTCTCGCTTCAAACCTATCTCAGGAAGAAAGTCAGCTCGCTGAGCACACCCGATGCCAATGTTTTTGCTTCTTAACCTAAGAAATAGCTCCCCCGAGCTGCGCCTCGGTTTGTCTTCCTTGTCCCGCAGGAAGCCCTCCGAGGGGAGCGGCGGCACGGAGAGGCAGCAGGAAGCACGCCCGTCCAAGGGCAGCCCTCCTGTGCTGCCGCTGCGTGCGGCCCGTGCAGCGGCAGCTCACCGCGGCTGCGGGGCCGCTCGCGCCGCACATCGCCGTCAGCGCGGGCCGGGGGGCAGCTCCCGGCCGCCCCGAGCGCACCGGGCCCCGGCCCCGGCCCCGGCCCCGCCGCGGCGCCCCCCGCCCCCCCACGGGCCGGGAGCACCCCGGGAGGCTCAGGAGCGCGCAGGCAGCGGGCCCGGCCCCCCCGTCGGGCCCGCGCGCGGCCCCTACCCGTCGGGCGAGTACTCGAGGT
This sequence comes from Cygnus atratus, assembly GCF_013377495.2. NCBI lineage: Eukaryota > Metazoa > Chordata > Aves > Anseriformes > Anatidae > Cygnus > Cygnus atratus. The sequence goes on from NC_066396.1 coordinate 84,344,909, forward strand.
TGAAGACGGCGCCGTGCGTGCGCGTGCTGAGGTACACGGAGTCGGCGGGCTGGATGGAGCCGTACAGCCCGGTCATGGCGCGGAAGCTGTCCCGCGCCGGGTCCACGGCGGCGCTGCGGCCTAGACAGCGCCCGCGCAGCCACCCGAACAGCCCGGGCCCGGGCCCCGGCGCCGCCCGCGGGCAGCCCGCCGACGGCTCCATGCCGCCCAGCGGCGGGGGGGGGCCGGGGCCGGGGCCGGGGGGGGCCGCGGCGCTGCGGGGCCCCGCCCGGGGCGGCTCCGGCTCCGCGCTCATCCCGCGCCGGGCCCGCGCATCTCCGCGCCGCCGCCCCCCGCCCCGCGCCTGCGCCGCGCCCCCGCCGCGTGACCCCCCACGTGACCCGCCCCGCGCGCCCTCAAGGAAGAGGCACCGAGACGGAGGCCGGGCGCGGTCATGTTTCTCGGCCCGCGCCGCCGCGCGGCTGCCGGCCCATGCTGTAGAACTCGGCGTTGGGGCGCAGGCCGACGTAGTGCGCGACGCGGTTGGACATGGCGAAAAAGGCCGAGATCATGCCGATGTCCCACGCGTCCTCGCGGTCGAAACCGTGCGCCGCCAGCTTCTGGAAATGCTCGTCGGTGATGGTGTCCGCTCGGCAGACGGCTAGCGCGAACTCCAGCATCGCCAGCTCCCGGTCGCTCAGGTCGGCCAGCTCCCAGTTCACGGCGACCTGCGAGGGGGTGGGAAACAGCTAAAGCAGACAGATGTGGCGAAAAGTGCAGCTGGGTGACCAACGCCGTGCTCCCCAGAGCAGAGGTGGCGGCGCGCAGGCTCTCGTTCAGGACCCGAACCAGACATCCTGCCCACCAGCAGTCAGAAGACCAATCTGTTTTACTTCACTTCTCATTTTCAGAACTGTGGCAGCTTTGCCGAGCAGGCTACTGAGGAGTTCTCAAAATGGCACCCGACACCGTCAGGATGCTGCCCCCCGACGGGAGCAGATGCCTCCACAGACCGGATTAAAACAGCAAGGAGGGCGGGCAGTAGGATGAATGCCCAGCAGGTCAGCTAGCCCCTCACACATCTTGCAGGGAGGGTGGATGAGGATACACAGACACCCACCCCAAGGTCCTACTTCCAACTGGCTTACTGGTTGGGCTGCTCACCAGTAAACCTACCAAGCCAGGTATCAAGTTAGCGACCCATGTCAAGATCACTCTCCTCTATGCTCTTCCTGGAACCACATAGACTTAAGCATCACAGTTGTAGGTGAGGAAGCACATACAGATGAGAAAACCATCCTTATTCCCCAAAAGGACCATGCAAAGGAGGTGCAGCACATACTGTTCTAACCGCACTTACCTGGTCAGCCAGTGCTGGCTGCTTGGAATATATCCGATGAAGTGCTCCATGTGCAACCACACAGTAGGGACATCTATTCGCAGCACTTGTAGCCACAATTATGAGCTCTTTGTCTGCCTTGCTGAGTTGCCCTAAGGGGAAAGCAAAAGATTTGGGATGCTTTATTATCAAAAATATCCACCACAGTACCATTGAGGTAACAGGAAGGAGAGGGCTCTGGGTGCAGGCTGCATGCAGCATAGCCCTGCAGACAGACCTCCAGAGAGCATGCAGGGACATGCCGCAACCAGTCCCTGATGGCCATCCAGGCCACCAGCTAACCCTGACTGCTGCTCATGAGGCACCTAATTAGGATGAGGGACACAACAGGGTAGCAATGATTCTACATGATACGAGAACTCAGAGGAGAACAATTACTTGTTCGTCAGGCAGAAACCTGGTACTTTTCTGTACCTGTCTCCACAGCAAGTGGCTGGGGGCAGGGGGTAACCTGTTCTTTCCCTGACACATACTTGATTGCTTCTTTTACAGAAAAGGGCAACGTTCTAGAATTTGCTAGGTAGGCTTAAACAAGTGAACAACTTTTGAAGTTAGAGAGAAGAAAGCAGACAGGAGCAATGAGATACCCTACGACTGCGGCTTTGAGAACTTCTAGGGACCACAACTTCTTCAGTGTCTAGCCCTGTGACTTCTCCAAAGAAGCTCTGAAGAAGATGGCTGTACTTTGTTATACTCAGAATCAACACTAATCATTTTGACAAACAGCTTCACAACAGGACTGTGCAAAGGACTGGAGTAACTTACCTGGCTATCAGCACTCATATTCTTTGCCTTTTTATCACGTAATTAGAATCAGGGTATTTTGAAACCACACTTCACAGCGAAGGCCAAGGTCCCTCTTCCTCCCCACAAAAGCTATGCTTTACTGGACCTTGCAAATATTTCCGTACAACAAGTGTCTTGTAAGAAAGTGTGTGAAAGATGCTAATAAAACCTCTTGGATGAAGAGGAATCAGAAGAGGACTTCTTGCTCTGAAACGGGTTAGTGCCAGAAGGTGACAACTCTGTGATACTTCCGGATAGATGCTGAAAAGGGAAAGATGCAAGATAGTACTACCATCCTGAGTCAAACAGGGTGGAAGTGTGGGAATGAGAAGGGAAAAAACAAGACTCTCATACAGTTGGCAGCATGGCTTCATTCCAGCAGCACCACCAGAGCAGAAACCGTCACGCACAGACTGCATGTATGACAGTGGGTGAGCCATAAGGTTGCACTCCTTGCTGTCCACAAAGACCCTGCCTGCAAATCCTCATCTTGTCTAAGCAAGAGTCTACTCATGACAGCTTATTTTACGCAATCCTGATCTTCCTTATGTACCTGTACAACACAAACAATGAGAACAGACACCTCAGTGGCCCACAGCACAGGAAAGAGGAGGGGGGAAGAAGCAGTCCTCAAACTCTGTTCTCTCGAGGGTTAGAAAGCTGCGCAACATTCCCTACATGAAGCCCAGCCTCAGCTGCACTGCTGCAACCAGCCCTCTGTCACCTTCCACTCCAAGGACACCCAGAGGCCACCTGCTGCACAAATCTCCCAGACTGTATGGAAACAGCACTGGCTTCTTCCTGCTTCTGCAGGATATGGTCAACAGCATGGGTTTGGAAATCCACAGCAGTGCGTCAGGGACCACAGAGTACATCCTCTCTCACAAAAATTTTGTGTATGGCTGATGGCCAGTTCATTGGTAAGAACTGTTGTGAAGAAAGAGCTGCAGGAAGCCTCAGCAAGGACCTTGGAACATCTCCCTTTCCTTGGGAGCTGTTTCTATGCTGGGCCCTTAGCTATAGCTCCCATCTGACCTACGTGGCAGCCGCATTGTCTGGACATGTAATCCTGCTGATCTGGAACTTGACGCAGACACAGACCAGCTTTCTGCCTCGATCTTGGATCCGCCTCATCACTATGGCCATGTCTGGGGAATCTGGACTCCTGGCAGACTCTAGTCACCGCTGGCAGACCTACTCTGTTCACCTTGCTCAGATAACGTGACACTGTAGCATTGTCCATGAATCCAGTGCCTCTGCCTGTGCTCTACTTGTGCTCTACTCCTGACTCCTATTCCCATAGGCAGCAACCTGTCCTTTTCTGTTGTGACACAGAGCATAGTGTAGCGAAGTACCCCAGCCTGGCTTCAGAGCTGCTTTTTAACCACAGGATTAAGTATGAAGATTTACACAACATGAGAAAGCAAGAAGTACCTACACAATTCTTAACTCTGACAGTTGTTATTACGAGGTGAGACAAGGCTGGTGAGGGAATAAAACTGACAATGTCAGAAATGCTGCTTCTAGAACTTTTTACATTTATAAAGGGAAGGGCAGTTTTGAGGTGGTTGTATGGTTTACCTGTCTCCTTGTTCATAATGGCATTGTAATAAGCAAAAAAAGCTCTGAATTCATCAGGTCGGTGAGACAAGGCTTTGAAGACATTGGGCAGAAATCCAGTCTGTTCAAGGAAAAAGATAAACAAGTCAAGAACTGTAACTTAACAGAGAACAGCAGGCCACATTAGGCTTAGAGAACAATTAAACAGCACAGCAGTACTGAGCAATCTCCACAGACCCAATCTCTTTGTGCTTTGAACCCATTTCTACATGACTACAAATGTAATGATGTTGTACTTAACTGTTGCTGCAGTTTCATAGCAGGACTGATTGCCTTGGTCACTTTAGACACACCGGTATTGCCTTAGGGCAATATGACAAACTCCTTTTCAAACAGAAACATTATCATCTGTTTCATCTCCCTGCGCAGAAGCTGCAATGCCCCTTTTACTGTACTACAGCTCCTGGAGCTCTCCTCATTCCTTCAAGTTTACTGGACACAAGACAGAGCCAGCCCAGCCCAAATGGCACATTGCTGGAGGTACAGGCAGACTGTAAGTGCGATATGCTGTCACAATGATGTTGTTCTGTTTCTTTCTCCATTCTCTCCCGGGTAACTGGCAATGCACAGCACATCTCTTTGACGGCATGCCATTCACAGAGAATCACTTGCTACTTCTTACAGGCAGAAGAAGCCCTTACAGCGCTCACCTGTTCCAGCAGTCAGCATTTATCAGTATGGGATTTCAATTGCCCCTCAGCGTCTGGCTGCCAGACATGGTGAGATCCCACTGCAGTTTTACACAATCTTTTTTGTTGTGATTGCAGTAATTGTCTGCAGACTCTACCAGCGTATGGGCTGCTGTTCTTCAGGGTGTTTACGTGGAATAGCTCATAGAGTAGCTCAGGTGTGACTGACTCTTCAAACAATCTCCCCCCAAACAACTACCTAAGTATTCCTCCCTTCTCACACATCTGTTAATTGATAGTTAACAAAGGGGAGGCGTATCCCCCTTAAGACAATACTGAATAGTTTGATTAGCAACCTCTTGCCATAGAGAGTGGCAGCACTTTTTGAAAAGCAAGTTTTCTGTGTTGCGTTGATACTACACACAGGTCTTTTCTGAACCTTCTATGCATTGTCACAGAAGAGTTTTTGTCATAGCATCTGAAATCTGTGCTGACTCTTCCTCAGTATATCAAATTTGTTATTTGACTCATTCTGTTAATAGACAAACTTCCCTGAGGTCACTGTAACAAAGCAAAGATTCAGCAGACTCACAGGACAGGAAGGGATGGACCAGCTTTCCTGTGAGAGGAAGGTCTTGGAGAAGAGAAGTCTCAGAAGAGCTGTGGATTTGTGGAATGTTTCACCATCAGTGAAGCATGTGCAACATTCGCTCTCCACAGCAGTAGGGAAGGAAACTCTCGTCCTCCATACACACAGTTGTGTGTTAGGCTTACTGTTCTGTTTTGCCACTGTGCTAAATGTGGTTCTCCATGTAGCTTTGGGTAAAAAAGTCAAAGCACAACAGCAGAAGTACCCTCTTAGCCTTTTAATGCTATCATCAAAACAGCTGCCCCCGCTTTTTTTTTTCTCCAATTCAAATAAACAAAATGTATATATATATATGTAACAGTGTTTCACTTGAATGCAGATGCTCTCCCCAGAAAACCTAATATGCCAACATTCCTGCTTCCGCCCTACACAACACAGTCTGACACACTAGCCTCGGGGAACCAGGAAGACATACAGTGTTTACACTGTAGAATTACCAGTAAAATCCCCATCCTAGAGATTGGAAAGAGCTTTGGAAGAAGTGCTGCTCACCTCAGTCTTGTATCAGGATTGTGTTACATCTAAGTGTACAAGAACTGGTCGCTTACAACGTATTACCTACTCAAAGTTTGGATGCTTTCCACTGACATAATTTTACAGCAAAACTTTTTACCTTCATTTCTACTTCCTCCATGAGTTCCACAATATCATATGGCATGTCCTTCTTTTTTGGCACTGGGTATCGTCCAATAGGTCTTGCAGAGCTATCTTCCGTGGTGCTGTATGCATGGCACAGGGCTGCCATGCGGGGCCTTCTCTGGAGTACCCCGGAGGCTAGGAAGGGCAGATGCTGGTGAAAAAGGACAGAGGAAAATTTATTATTTGGAAGGACATTTATTGTGTTGGGAGCCTGGGAAGGGAGGGTTTTTCCTCAGCTACGACAGGACTGATGGGCACCTCTGTCTCTGTAAGTCACTCTGTGCAGGGCAGCTGGCACACTGGAAAAGAAAACCCAAGTCTCACTCTTGGCTTCAGCACTACACTGCTGTGTGGACATCAGATGAGCATGACATCCCGTCACCTCCTTCCTACACATTCTTCTCAGATGGCAGGCTAGCGCTGCTGTTCTGCATAGTCCTCGCTATTCATGGATCATCCCATCTGCTCCAGTGCTGAACCTGAGGCATCTCACAAGCTAAAAAGTTTTCTCCACTGCTCTTCACACAACACAACATCACGTAAACATCCAGCATTAGACCTAACAGATCTTCAGTAGCAGGCAGCACTACGAGTAAATTAAAAGACTTTGTTTTTTCTTTTCTGATCCACCTTTTTTACCCTAGGCAAAGCAGCCTCACCTCCTGCAGGCCAGTAAGTGGCACCAGATTCAGGCTTTTTAGTGGTCTGTAGTAAACAGCATTGTCCTACCGAAACCATTGGAAAGAGTTTGGTACTGATAGGACTGTGTGTCACACTTTGAAATACTGCACTAATACAGTAAGGAGTTGTGATCTTGCAGTGTCTGGTAGAGAAGCTATAGGCATTTCTAGTCTATGGGTCTTGGTAGCTCTTCAGCTGTGTCTCAAAGCGCTTTACTAAAGCAGCTGCAATTTACAGCTGAGGAGAGTGGTGTTGATGAGGGGTGACTCCCACTGGGTGAGCCTTAGGTCAGTGGTGCAGGTGTGGGAACAGCACCAAGGTGTCTTGACTCCGTGTAGAGAGTGTACTGTGAGCAGTCTCCACAGCTCTTCATCACTCACCACAGCGATATCCAAACTCCCAAGGAACACTGCGTAACTACCAGTCATTCCAACAGCGTTCCCCACAAATTGGGGGTGAAAATTAAACCTGCTAGATCATGCATACTCCAAGTGTTCTTGTTTGGCATAGGTGTAGCTGAGTTCCAAACTGAATTGTCAATGCACTACTACAGCATGAATGAGTCACGATGATAACCAGGGTCATGTCTGCTTGCTGCTGTGAAGGATGACTCCAAAGCAGCTGCACCAGAATGCATCTATGCAGCATGTATGAAAATGAGCAAAACGCTGCAGCAAGTATTAACAGGAAAACCACCTCAGAAGGAGACTTCTGAGGCTAACAGAAAAATAAAATTGGAGTACAACAAGCAACTTCAGGGACACTGAAAGCAAGGTCTCCTAGTATGTAAAGATCAGCCACCCACACTGTTCGCAATCAAAGCCAGTCAGTATGCATCACTACGAAGGCCTGACTGGTTTTCTCTCCAATAGTGGAAGGGAAAAGTGCCCAGCTTCAAGGAAGCAGTGTGTCTGAAACGGCACAGCCTGAGGAAGGGTTGGCAGGCAGGTGACTGACACATTACCCTCTGTTTGCACCGACCTGCCACTCCACGAAAGAAAAGGAAAAGCTATCAAAGGGAAACAAGCCGCGTGGCCAAAGGGAGCAAGGCACCACCGGCCAGCGGGCGGCCTTCTCCTTCCGGGCGCTCCCGGCCAGGGGCCGCACGCCTGCCTCCCGCGCCCTCGGGCCCGGCCGCGCCGGCACTGCGCCCCTGGGCGGCGCCGGGACCGCGGCGGACGGCTTCCCCAGCGCGATGGGGCCGGGACCGGGACCGGGACCGGGACCGGGACCGACCCGCTCCCCTCGCCCTGGCGCAGCGGGAGCCGGGGCCGAACGCCCCGACGGGCCCAGGCCGCGGGCGCCGCCCCGGCGCCGGCACCCGACCGCCGGCCCGGCCGGTGCCGCGCCGCGCCGGGCCGTGCCGGGCCCGCTCCCCCTACTCACGGGCAGGCAGCCGCGGCGCAGCGCCAGGCCACGCAGTAGGGAGCCGCTCATGGCGCGTCCTGCCCCTCACCGGCCGCTGCTGCGGAGGCGGCGGGGCCGGCCCAGGGAGGCGGGGCGGGCCCGGGCTGCCGCTGCCCCGCGGCCTGGCGCGAGATCCCGCGCCTGGGGGCCCGTGGCAGCTTGGGGCGGCCGCAGCAGGGGTGGCACGTTGAGTAAGTTGCTTTAAAGTCCCCTCCTAGACGCGCAGCAGCAGCGCTTGCAACGTGTGCCATCTGTCAAGTGAAGCCAGGCACGATCAGACAAAGGCAACGTTCTGGGTTCCAGCTCTGCTTGGCGTTGCTTGTGAGGGACAGAGCTGCTCTCCATTGAGTTTGCCACAGCCATCCTGGCCTGCCGAGGGCTGCAGCTTCAACACAAACTGAACTCACTGTCTGAAAAGCAGTGGGTAAAAAGAAATTTTAAAAATCATCGTGTGCCCATATGGGTAGGTGTTTAAGAGGAGGAAACTCTCTGACACACTGTTGTGCATCTCTGCATGATCCCATCTGCTCGAACCAAAGGGGCAACCACCCCATAAAGTGCTTTTCAGGTGCTTTAGAAACCTCTCCGAGTGCAGGAACGCAATCCAGGTGATCACAGACCCTAGACTGGTCACTGTGAAGCACAGGGCGCCTGTGCACGGCAGGCAGTTGTTCTGGAGGGCAGCGCAGAGAGGCTGCTTTGTGGGGTGCCCGTGCCCAGGGCAGGTACCGGTAGGCATGCAGGTGCCCCGCTGAGAGACTGGGCCGCCGCCCCACACGCCCACGGTGATGGGCTCCGAGGTGAAGCCAGAGTCAGTCAGAGGGCCCGGGACCCCGGCCAGGCCGGGGGGGTTCAGGCAAGACGCCACGGCGTGGAGCCTCTGCGTGAAAGCAGCTCCCGAGGCACCGGGCAGGCCGCGGCCGAGCCTTCCTGCGGCTGTCCCTGCGCAGCAACGCCTCCCTGCCAGCCCCGGGCCCGCAGCGCGGAGCGAGAAGCACCCAGGCCTCAGCGCAGGGCTCCGAGGTAGCCGTCCGCCCGCAGGCCGCTGCCCTCCGCTCCGCCCTGGGCCCGCCCCCCTCCGCCCACCACGGGCAGCCTCGCAGCGGAGCGGAACGCGGCGCCGATGGAGGGCGGCAGCGCGGCGGGCGGGCCGGCGGCGGGGGAGGCGGCAGCGCTCCGCGAGGCCCTCCGCCTGCTGCGGATCGAGCCGTCGATTGTGGGCTCGAGCACGGCGCGGGCGGGCGGAGCGGCGCCGTGCTCGGTGGGTGCCGGGGCCGGGGCCGGGGCCGGGTCGGCGCTGGGTCGGTCGCGGGCCCTGAGCCGTGTCGCCACCCTCCCGCCCCGCAGAGGAATGTCCTGCGGAAGCGGAGGCGCTGGGAGCGGGTGCTGGCGGCGCGGAGGAGGCGGCGGCGGCAGGAGAGGGAGCGGAGCCGGGCGCGGCGGGCCGGGGGCCGAGGTGAGGTGCGGAGCGGGGGCGGGCGCGGACGGGGGTCTCTGCCCGCCCGGGGCGCAGGCGGGACGCGGTCGCGGCGAAGCCCCGCGACCTCTCTCGGCTCTGTCCCGCAGGGGCTGCCCGCCGGCACAGCAAGGCCCTGGCGGAGGAGCGGCTTCTGGAGGCCCGGGCGTCGGGGCCCCGGCTCTGCGTGGACCTCGGCATGGCCGACCGCATGACGCTGAAGGTACGGGGTCGCTGCCCACTGCTGCTGCTGCCAGCCCGGCCTCTCTCCCGGGCCCTGAATCTCCTCAGCGCGCCGGGGACTCGTCCTGCTGCGGCCTCAACGTGGCCTGGCAGCTGCTGCCACCACCCCTCAGTCCTTCTCCGCTGCGTCTATGGGAAGGATCCTGGAAGGAAGCGCTTCCAGGGAGGGCGCGGAGGGCAGCAGTGGCGGGAGAGGAGGCAGCTGGACAGGTCACCGGTCTGTCCTGGCGGTGCTCAGAAGCTCCGAGGAGCCCACCAGCTCAGCTGGAGCTGGGACTGATGAGGGTGCGTACACCGAGGGAGATGTGGCAGCTCTCCTGAGCTGAATTTCCTGGGGGACGCAGGACCCTCCTGGTTGTGGCCATTTCTCCACCTCGAGGCCTGCCTCTGGCTGTTGCTCTCCAGCACAGGCTGCCTGGGCACTTGGCAGTTGGGGTTTCAGCGAGACCTGAAGGCAACAGAGCTGTGCTCCCTGCACCTTCCCTCAGCAGCCAGCCAGTGTCATGCATGGCAGACAGAGCCATGGTGCTCCTGGCCCTGAGGTTTGTGGGTCACTTGTTAATATGATGCTTGTTATCTCTTGGAAGGAAACAAGCCGCCTTGCCTCTCAGATCAGGAGACTCTACGGGGCCAACAGACAGGCCGAGAAGCCGTTTTGGCTCTATCTGACGGAGTTTGTCGTGGGCTCGTTGATCTATGAGGAATGCTTTCGTATGAATGATGGCTTCTCCAATTACTTGGTAAGGGTTTCTGTCTACAGTGCTTTTGAGGCCTAGAAGGAAAGGCTGTCCCATTCCAGTGGCTTGTTTTCCTGTCTAATGGCACCCTACAGCCATTCTGCTAGCCCTCCACGTTGACCCAAGACAGGTTGAGATGTGCTCAGATGAGAGCTGTGGGTGGTGTCAGCATGCAGGTCAGTGGTAGGCTGACCTGGCCTTTTGTACCAAGCTCAGTGGGACTTACGGATGGGACCCACACATGTAGGTTATGGTAGTGACATTGAGCTATGTGTTCTGTAGCACACCTGGGGCCATGTGTTGTAACAGGGAGGGGAGAAAAACACATGAAATGGAGATTCCTGAATCTTTCAAGAATTAAAATCTCATTTGAAATCAGGAAATTGTTTCTCTCTCTTTCTCAAACCATGTCTAGAGATTGTGATGAGAATTTAATGGATCTTGACGTACTCAATCAGTGCCCATGTAGAATTTTTTTTCAGTTAAAAAAACAAAACAAAAAACTTATTTGTAGGGGTTTTAACACCAAAAAGCAGTAGTATCAGTTTCAGTATGCTTCTTTCTGTCTGGGAGTGGGTGGCAGCTGAACTTAAGACTAATGGGCTTCTCTCACTGTGTTGCATTTTTCAGATGGATACTACTCAAGAAAGTTACCTGGACCTGTTTCCTTTAGATGCAATTGTTTATCTCACTCCTGACTCTGAGAATGGTAAATACTTTACTTGCTTTAGGCACAGGGAACCAAGGCATAGGATTGATTTTTTTTTTAAGCTTTTATTTTAGGAATATTTCACGCATCATATGATTCAATTCCAAGCATTCGTTGTCTCAAGCTGCGTAAGATATACAGTGTCCTTAGATATGATGCTCAGTCTGCTGCAATTTCAATCTGTTTGGCACAGGATGAGGTTCTGAAGCAGTGCTGCTTGTGATTTGCAGCAAACCTAACCTAAAACTCTGTGTAGACACCTGCAGTTTGTTATACTACCAAGTAGAAAAGTGGAGATGCTGTGGCAGTTTTGGATGCAGTATAAATGGCATCTTTCTTTGAAATAACACAGTGGTTACAATATCCCCTTTATTGTTTAATTTGGTGCTGAGTTCATTTTCTCCTCTCCCTCTGTTTCTACCTGGCCCCATGTTCATGGGGACACAGATCCCTTTCTTGTTCTATGGAAGAAAGCAGTTCTGATAAAGAATCTGGTTAGGGCGTGTGTGTGTGTGTGTGTTTGTTTGGTAGGTGACCCTGACAGTGGGAAGCTAACTGCAGAGCAGATTAGGATCACACTTATCACATCAGCCATGCGCCAGAATAGAAGTTATGAAAAGGAGCAAAGCATTGCTTATAGAGCTGCGTCTCTGGCAGTCTGTGCTTTCAGTCTACGAGTGCTGTCCCCTTTTCACGCTGCCTGCAGGTTCAGGCAGACACTTCTGTCTTAGAAGCCTTGGCTTCCTGCACAGTCTGAGGGTGAAAGGTGACTGGCCACAGCTTTCTCATGTAAGTTGGGCCTTGCCTGGAGAATGGTGTAGTGCATGACTTTACTGTTTTAGGTGATGAGCATGTACTTATCTTGTTTCTAGTCCTTGAAGATATTGATCCAAAAAAAGTGTACATCCTTGGAGGCCTGGTGGATGAAAGTATTCACAAGGTGGGTAGTAGCCTGTTGGAACCTGAAAGTCTGGTCTGCCCCACATTCTACTGAGCAGACATCCAAGTGGCAGCACCCAGTGCTGCTGCTGCCCTAATTTGAGACATCACTATTGTGCCACCATCCGTTTTCCTCACAGAACTTCAAGGTTCTGCCTGGATCCAGCACCAGGCAGAGACCAGAACAGTCTGAGTGAAATGAACTCCAATACAGTTTCCAGCTTCATAGCTGCTTGCACTCAAGATGATGTGCATGCTATATATGTTTGTGCATGTTGGGTACCTTGTTCTTGTTTCCCTTACAGAAGCTGACTCTGCGAAGGGCACAAGAGCAGTCCTTGCAGACAGCCCGCCTCCCAATTCGTGAGTACATGGTAAAAGCTGTAAACACCAAGAACTACCACTCAGAGACACTGGCAATTAATCAAGGTGAGGGGCTGAGCCATGTCCTGTCATGTGCCTGGGTGGGTAAAGTTAACAGGCTCTGGAAGAGCATTCAATATGGAGGCATAGTACTGAGTGGTTGGGGAAACTGTTAGCAGACTTTTCTTTTGCTAGGCCTTGTCCCTAGTGTTTCAGCTTTAAAGGTCTCACACTTTTCTGTATCAGCCCATTCTCAGGGAGCAGGACTGCATAACTAGCTTTGCACAATTCAGTGTGAGGAGGCTGCCCTTGCTAGAACTCACTTAAGGTCCTAGGCAAGGGAGGACAGGCCTGTGTCATCCTGAATCAAGGCAAGTTGTTTTGGCTGACAAAGCCTATGCTTTTCCTAGTCAGAGCTTCCCTGTCATCATCAAAATAGGTATATCACTTGCTCTCAGATAAGCTACCTTACACATTTGCTCATAAGATTTGAAGTGAAAAGGAGCACAAGCCCTATGCTAACCTCCTCTAGCATCATCTGCTCTCAGTTCCTGATGTTTTGCAGCCAGTGGAATTTGTAGCATGGCTTGCCATGGATAACAGTGTCAGAGCATGGTACATCTCTCTGTTCCTAACAGTCTTTGATGTCTTGTCAACTTACTACAAGACCCGAAGTTGGCCAGATGCCTTGAAAGCTGGAATTTCTTCTGGAAAAGGCTATGTGCTTCCAGATGCAGAGAAGTAAGTGGAAATACCTCAGCATGACAATGCACAAGAAAACTCTTTTATTTTCTAATGTTAAGGAGTTCTGCAGGGAAGAGCAACAAACTTCAGATTTCAAGCAGAGGCACCAGCATGAACGTGTGTAGAAAAAACAGCTCTGCTTAAATTTATTTGCATACAGACTTTGTCAAGGGTGACACATTCTGCCTCAGCAGTACAATGCTGGAAATGACTTTTCATCCTGAAATGAAAAACAAAAGCCAGTTGAGCCTTGGCATCAACAAAGAACTGACAGGAATTCAGTTTAACAAGCATCTGCAAACAAAAATAGAGAATCTGTGACTCTTAAGCCTGCAACTGTTCTAAGACAGGGAGGAGAGCTTAACAGTATTTCTTTCACCTTGATTAAATAGGAAGAATTGCAGAGCACATTGTTGAATAAAAGTCCTTCCTCCCAAGGAAAAGAACAGTGCTGTTCTAATTGGGCAACACAGGATGGGAAGAGATTCTGCAATGAACAAAGTTCATAAGTACACCATGTGCTATTTTCTTCATACCTCTTGTATTGAAGACTTGGTGTGTTGCTGAAGCCTGTAGGTAATTCTGTGCATGCTGCTCACAATCTAAAATAAAACGTTTAAAGTTCCATTGCATCCTTACAGTTACTGCTGTGTTATCATTATCCGTCATCCTGCACTAATGTGTGAAGTTCACTAACTCTGATGTTCCTCTTGAAAAGGTATCTGGGGTTTGACTATGCACAGAGCAGAACCATGACACGTTTTATGTCCTGAGCAGAGAGCATTTTTTTGATGCGCACAAGATGAAGTTACCGAAGTCATTGTTGCTTTAAAAACAAACAAGAACACCTACTGTCAATGACTAAAGCTGTTGATAGGCAGTAGTTGTTGATCCCCATATAGGCTGTATTTGTCTTTGCAGGTGCCTGTTGCTTTAATGTATCCCATGGGCTCTTCCTGTTTATAGTCACATTGCCCTGCTCATCAGGTGTTAGTGCATAGTTAGGTGTCACTGCACCCTGCTAAAACAGCAAGTCTGCACTTTGGCGTAAGTATAAGAGATTTTAACTTGCTAATTCATCCCCTGAGAGTGTTAGGCAGCAGCACACACACTAACTAAAACAACCTGCCAGCGATAACTGTCACGAAATCCTGCTTCAGTGAATATTCAGCTATCCTCCCCAGTGGCTGAAGGCACTTTAGCCTCTGCAGCCAGGAAAGCAGATGGCCCTCGGGTAGCTTGCTGCCTGTAGGTGCACAGTGAGAGGCAGCACCTACAGTGGAGTCAATATAGAGCTGCTAAAGGCTGCCAGATTCTTATGGGTGCTTTTCAGCATCTCCCTGGCTTGCGAGGTGCCTTAGGACTGCTAGAGCATCCATGTAGCACCCACCAGCCAGCACCCTCAGCTGCCTCCATCTCCTGCACCAGGGTTCAGCTGCAAGGACTTGTCCTTTACTCTAGAATCATGGGACAGTCCTGACCAGCCACTGCCTCGGCACATGACATGGGGTGACCTTGCATGGAACAAGGCAGCTGAGAGTCTGCCTGCTCCCCTTTGCTGCCTTAGGCAGACCCCTCCATTCTGAGCACACTCATCTGCAGGGACTGTTGAAAGCACTACCCCCTGCAAACAAATTCCTAAGTCAGAAAATAGCACTCAGCGACCTTTTGCTGCCTTCTTTATCACTGGAGAGCTGAGGATGTGCCTCCAGCAGTGGAAGGCACACTGATTGACTAGACAACTTAGAAAACATTTACATGCTAACAGCTCATACCTAGCTAGGGATACCTAGCACATAATGCAAGACTAGCTGTTGACAAGAAAGTTGGCAAAAGGGGTGTGCCTTCTCCAAGGGAGGCTAACATCATGGTTCATCTCCATGGCTGTCAAGTTGGTACTTCAGTCTTAGGACTTCCTTTTTCGGAAGGCAGGGATTCTTAAATAGCTGTTATATCATGGCGAGGGGGGCAAAGGGAAGAGGATGCTGATTAGGGACTTTCTTTAGCATCAGCAAATGGAAACAGAAGATATGGCTGACATGCAGAAACCATGTCAGAAGGAGAGGATATGGTGTATCCCCAGCCTGGGAAAACCTTCTCTATCACCTTTGCAAAAGCAGTTAAACAGCATATATATTTTTTCCCCCTGAAGTGTTTTCTATCACAAGCTCAGCCACAGAGGCTGGACCAAGCAGCCTGAGTTTCTTTGTCAGACCAGGGTGGGCTTTGATCTCACTCAACTTCAGAGCCTGCCTGGCGTGTTTGTAAGGAGACTGAGGAAAGGCAGACAAAAGGCTCCCTCCACAGCTGACAGAAGGCGGCTAGGACACCACCCTGAGACTGGCCATCTGCAAAGCATTCAGGAGGTGAGGGATGAACCCCAGGCTAGATATATAAGTTACTGAAGTGCTCTATGAGTTTGCATATTACACAGTGCTTGTGTACACAGAATTACACAAAGCTTGGCTAGAGCAGGGCATGCCCTTCCCCATGGCCACCCTTGAACTGGGCAGTTGCCAATGTGCATGGACATGTCCTTCCATGACTATTTGCTGAGCTGGGGGTCTAAACATCCTAGGCAGGAGAGCCTGGTAATTCATGGAGGGAACACATCTGAGCTCCTCTCCACTCACTGCATCCCTCTGCCACCAACTGGCCTGTCAAAACAACGGGGGTACCCTGAACTGCTGCAGAAGGCAAAACATGGCAGCAGTAAGGGCTGTGTGCTGGCGAGTGAGGAGCTTGGTGCCCAGGTCTGGGCAGCCTTGCCTGTGAAGCTGCTGGTGAACAGCCTGCACAAACTGGTGATAGGTGCCTACCACATCCATGAGCGCGGCCCTGAGCTCCTGCTGCCTCTGCCTGCACAGCCGGCAGTGTGTCACCTGGAAGCAGGCCACTGCCAGCTGAACAAGGTGCCCAAATGTCACCCTCAAAGCATCCTGCAGTTCTTCAAGTGGCCGCTCTATTTTCAGAAGCTCCTTGCAACTGGACAGCAGGTCCTGGGAGGCTAAGCCAAGGGCACCCTTGCTCTCAGCACCTTGCTCAGCACATCGGTCTTGCAGGTGGGTTGCTTGGCTCCCTGAGAGGTTTCCCACAACCTCCTGGAGCTCTGTAGTGTAGGCCAGGAAGCAGGAGAAGTCTGCGGGGCTCATCTGTGCTTGGTCATTCAGCTGGCTGAGGGCTTGGACATGAGGGTCCCACACAGCCTTGTCCCTAGCAATGGTCACAGGGTAACTGTCCACAGAGGACCCAGGAAGACTGCGGTTGGTAGATGGTGGGGTAGTGAGGGGCTGCAGAAACAAGCTGCACATAGGAATGGTGGTTTCCTGCTCTCCTTCTTCATCAGGCCTGTGGAAGCAGCTGACATAGGATAGCTGACAGCTGCACTTGTCCATTCCAAATTGTGGTGGTGATGTCTTCATCATGGAAAATCCCCAAAATCTGGTCATGATGGGTCCAGAAAGTGCCTGCTCATCCTTCTTATGGTTAAAGCAGAGGAAGGAGTAATTTGAAGTCCTGTGGTCTCCTGCTCTTTTTTCCAATGAGCCCAAGGGAATTGGGCCTGAGGAGATGGAAAGCCCTTGAGAAGGAGTCAGGGGAGAGTCTTTCTCCACTTCTGTAACCTGTTCTCTGGGAGAAGTCTGAACAGACCAAGTCTGTTCGTGAACAACATTTTCTGTGTCTTTTCTGGACTCCCCTTCATCCAGCCCATGTCTGCTTTTCAACTCTTTCTCAAAGGGTAGTGTAGCTGAGGATGTCTGCATCTCCTTTCTGACAACATCAACCTCTAGGCACCTACTGGTCCTCTGAGAGTCCAAAAGCTCTAGTGGGGCATCTATCCTCTTCTGAGATGGGCTGGGTGAAGTTAGGTCTGATCTCGCACCAAATGAGAGCCAGGAGAGGCGAGTTATAACCCCTGAGGTGCTGCTGCAATCTGTTAACAGCTGGGTTGCATCTGGAAAGCCCATGTGATTTTTATTGTGCACTTTCTGTAAGGCTTCCTTGTTTATTTCTTGTCTGTTTTTTGCCTGTGATGAGGCATGGTCACTCTTGTAGTCAGCACAGCTGTCAAGGTTAGCTTTTCCTTCCTCACAGGGAGCCAGGACAGGCTCCTCACATGTAGCTTGCCTCCCAGCAGTAGGAAGCAGATCCTGGTCCCGTGTCACCCCATGGGGAATGGCCATGCTGGCACCACAGCATAAAGACGGCAGAGTACATTCATTAGGAGGGCAAGTCACCTCTTGGACCTGGAACAGAGGGACATTGCCAGCCTCATGCTTGGCTTCCATCATCTCACCCTCCCCTTCCAGTGCTGCTTGGGCCAGCCAATCTCCGATGCTCACACAACTCTCATCACTTGGCCACCCAGTATTTACCTTCATTGTGGGACTTTCCTGGACAACTCTGCTTTGTTCCCTGGGAAGGTACATGGGTTCCTCCAGGAACAAGAAAGGTGGGTATACAGCACGTGCTGGACAAAGGTCATCCACAGGTATGGCAACATCTGCACTCTCCTCCCTGTGGTCACCCTGCAGGCGAACAGCTGAAATGGAAGAAACCACCAAATCAGTCACTGACTTTGTTTCCATGGTGTCAGGCTCCATTTCGATCATGTCAGAGGATGGGTTTGTGCTAGCAGTGTCTCTCTGGGCCTGGGTGGCAGCACGAAGTCCCGATTCTGCATCCTTCTTGAAGTTCTCAGGGGAGGGTGGATCTGGGGGCTGAGCAAGCAGTGGTGGTGTAGGTGGCCAAGTGCAGTAGCTCTGCATAGAGTCTGGTAAAGCCAGTGGGAAAGTGACCTGTGAGGTGTAATTGGTTTTCAGAAAAGATCTCCTCTTCCTCAGGCTCTTGGCATATTTCAGCTGCTTCTCCTTTCCATACTTCTCTCTTGCTGTCTGCCTTGTCATTAGGTTTTCCGCCAGGCTGTAACACCTTGGTTTCTTTAGCATGCAGGAGTTGTCTATACCTTCCTGGGACATCATCTTGTAGCCTGCTGGCAAAGAAAGAAGATGCAAGTCAGAAAATGGCCCCAGGCAGCAGGATACAGATACACTTACATAGTGGGCCAAAAAGCTTTTAACTCAAGTCCTGCAATTGCAGACATAAGGGTTTGGCAGCAGAGCCTGCTTCCTAAGTGCCAGAGGAAAGCCTCTCTTATTGTCATGCACCAACTTGGACTGAGCTACATCAAGAAAAATTTATATGGGCCTATGGCTACAAAAACTGAAGTAGAGGATTAGTTATGAAAGGAGCTGGATAGTCTCTCCCCTCGCTTACTGAAGTCATTTGATCTGACTGCAGGTACAGCTATAATTCTCAAGTTAAATTTGCTGATAAAAGCAGCACGCTAGAGTATTACCTACAGGAGCAGATTTATTAACACTGAAGAGAAGCATCGGAAATTTCCAGCCCGGATATTTAGATCATAAAAACACACAGAGATGACAGTTTTGTGCCTGAACATTGTATTGTCACCATGCATGAACTCAAAAGCCAACACTGTTTTAACTACATAAAATGAATTTTTAAGTTCAGTTAGTGCTAGCAGAGCTGGTTAATTCAGAAAACAAGAATCCTCTCCTTTCTGAGAAAATACAATTACAGAGAGCTGTTGCTCAGCCGTAAGTCTACCCACCCCATTTACATTGCATGCCTCTAACCCCTAAATTTGTTTTGATCTCAGGGGTGCATGGAGCAGTAAGCTGTTTTACAGCTTCCAGCTTTCCCAAAACTTGAAGGAGAATAGCAGAGTGAAGGTAGTGCCTGACAGGAATATCTGTCATCAAGGTGTCTGCTAGTGCAAGGGCATACATCTTTCCTGCATTCTGTTTCTGGAACTCATTACCTTTTCCATCACCAAAAACTCAGCCTATACAGAAGGATGCACAGAACTTACTCCTGCAGCATGATGGCTTCAAGATCAGACAGAGCCATACTTTGGTATTCTGGAATTCCTCCAGAAACCTGGGGACTTCCCAGAATGCCAAACTCATTTGAAAACTGACTCTTTTTCAGACTGAGTGCTTAGATGTGATGACAAATCTCCCTGCCAAGCTGCTGTTCTGACCTCTATATGCACGTTCACTGACAGCTTTGTAAAGTACTCTTGATGAAGAGTGGCTTGCAGAGAACGGGTGTTCAAAGGTCTTTCAACAATCTTGGGAAAACTATGAACAGCTGAAGGATGCTCTTTCTCAGAAGACTGACATGGCAAACAGGCATCACCCTAGCTCAGGAGAAGGAAGGAAGGTGAGGACAGGAGATGACCTGCAGTGGGTGGGTACAGGTTTACCTGCCAGGGTGTCTGGGGGGCTGAGGCTGTCTGCAGCGTCGTAGAACTCTTCCTCTGAGCTGGTGTCACCAAAGCCTGGGGGTGGCTCCAAAATGAGATCGCTTGCTTCTGCTACCTGCTCCGCTCCACAGTGTGCCTCTTCCTGGGCAGAGGCATCTTTCCAAGGACTTCTTCCAGGGCTGTGACTGATATTGCTCTTCTCTACACTACCTGCAGGCGATACGCTGCAACACAGGCTGTAATAGCCCATGGCATTTCTGTCAGATAGCTTGGTCCCTAGCATAGACACACCTATGTCCACTCCTCTCTCCTCCCAGGGGCTGTGCTCACATTCATGCTCCTCTGCTTCTGGTACCTGCAAGAAACAGAAGAAGTCCCTGGCTTCTGCCCTTCTGGAGTCTTCTGCAGCACAAATGGGGAAGAAACTCTCATCTGAGTTGTTCATTTCGTGCACAGTTGGTGTGTAGAAGTGGAAGAACTCTGGCCTGGAGGAAGAGCAAGCTTCCAATTCATCTTCCTCCAGTGCATCCATTGAGTCACTTGAGCCACTTGTCTTAAACCCTCGGCTCTCTGTGTTGGCTGAATCTGAAGCCTCAGATGTACTGTCTGTTGTGTTGCCACCCGCATCGTGTTGGTCACTTCCTCCAGCTTGGGGCTTTGTGCTGTCCTTCTCTCGGCTGTGAAGCTCTCCCAGCTCCTTCTCGCACACAGGAGGGGTGCTGCTGTATGCTGCAGGCATGCCCAAGCAATGCTCTGAGGAGGAATCCAGTTCCCAGGAGTCTTCAGAATCACTGCAGGTTCGAGATTCATATCCTGTGATTTAAACACATCTGTCAGCCTGTCCTTTGCGGTGGCAAAGAGGAACCGCCAGAAAAGGGTTTACAAACTTGGTCACACAGTAGGGATTCAAAGCCCAGAGAACTCTGCCTTCAGTTCCTCATCAGTAAACAATGTAAAGACGCAATCTGACCTGCAGGGTCATAACCCGTAAGCGGAGGCTTGGTCCTTCCTGCCTGCTTTGTCTGGTTTTACTGCAGAACAGTAACCAAAGGGAGCTGCAGAAAAGCAGCCAGGCAACACGTTGCCTAAAGCCTCTGCCTGCAAACCCTATCAGACTGGAGTTATCCTTACAAGAGACAGGACAGCATGGCAAACATTCTCCTTCTCCTGGCCAGCAGATGCTGGGCAGAGGGTAAATTGTTCTGGAGGTTGGTAAAAGAGCGCAAGTGCTCAGTAACAGGTTTGCTATTTCAATGACAGAAACAGCCTCCACTTCTTGGAGAAAGATGATAATCACTCCTTCTCTCCCCCTGCCCAACAGGTCTGGGGTTCAAGGAAAAATGGCAGTGACACCAAGGCTGATAGTCTCAAAATTTTGTAGTTGTCACTGTTCATTCCCAGGCTACTGTTCTACCATGACACTGTTCTCAAGAGGGAATAACACCAATACTGCTGGATGATCCACCCACTTTCTCCCCATTCTTTGGCAAATTAACCTTCTTCAGCTGAGACACGGTGCGGTTGCTGTCTTTTCTCTCCCCAAGTAAATATGGAGGCATTCGCATCCACGAACAGTCTGTAGTAGCCAATGATGAGGCAAACAAGATCTTTTGCACTGTTTGATTCCAGCAGCAGGGTCAGCATCTTTTTTTTTTTTTTTCCAGTAGGGGAACAGAAAACAGCAACAATGTTAGAACAGGCAAACATCACCTGTACCACAATCTGCAGGAACATGCGGCACACTGAAAAGACATTTCCTCTCCCCTATATGGCCATAATTGTACAGCACTCTGTTTCTGTATGAAACACAGAGAAAGAAGAGAAATAGTTTTTGTTGTGTTTTCTTTGATAGGTCTCACTGATAAAGCACAGCAAGAATAATAACTTTTCTTCACTCATTTGGTATTCTTCCTATAAGCTCTCCCTTCTTAGCCTTTTGTAATAATGATACCATCGGCTTAATGTCAGATTTAATTAAAAAAAAAACAGTGTGCATGATTCCCCCCTTTTTCTCTGTCCCTGACAGAGTGACATGCTGGCTACCACAAGAGCACCACTTACCTTCAGATCCTGTAGGTAGATTTTTACCATGCTCACTTTCTCAGACTCTTCTGTAAGCTCCACCCTGCTGATGTTTGCAAACTCTGCCAGACTTGTTATGATGTTTAGCTTGCTATTGATAATCTGGCTCACCCCATACTTGGCACCCACCAGCAATGCAACGTATGATTCTCTGTCCTGTAGCTGTAGGGAGAGAGGTTGAATCTTTGGTTGAAATCTAAGCAGGAACCCATTTGCCTGTGCTGGGCAGGGACTCCTCAGCCACCCGTTCTTTTGTGGTATCTTTTAACACTGGACTCCCTTTACAACTGGACTCTAGCCAGCTGCAAAGGGAGCCCCCTGTTACTTACAGGCCATCAGGTCACCTGCTCCTGGCCGTTCTCTTCTCTGACTTGGGGACCGCCAGTTTCCGGGTGTCCCCAAGGCAGGTGGCCCCAGAGGTGCACCAGCCATCTAGCAGATCCAAAGAGGTGGTCAGCAGCAGCTTGCTATCAGAAGTGTCACCTGGCTGGCTGTGCCACATAGACCTAGTAAGACCTACTGGAGCTGGCCAGAAACTTCAAGAAGGCATTTTTGGTTTTGGAAGCAATATCAAGACTTTCTGTTAGGATCAGACACTTAAAAAAAATGTGTTAATGCCCATATAGTTTGGCAGAAATATTTCAATTTGCACATAAGTGTAAACCTAGACATTACTGCAAACCATTCAGAAAGGTCCTCCTCTGGTACAGGCCCACCTACACTGCTCAGCACTCTATGAACTGCTTGTGGTCCATCATTCATTACAGATCCACATGGGGAGAGGCAACTAGCCAAGAAACTTCTTGCCTGAACAGTGTTCTTTTTTACAGAAAGGTTTAAGATTGGCCAAAACATTTTCATAACAGTTGTTTTTGAAACACGCTCAGATCTTAATCTTTGAATGCCTTTTGACATTCAAAACATGGACAGAGTTCATCTGAAGGGCCAGTCACAAACTTCAATTAGGAAACTATGCATAATTATCAGGTAACTGTTACTGCCTTCTGTGGAGCTATGCTGAGTTACCCTTGCAGACACCCTGACCAATAATTACCATGATGTCCCAGGGCAGGGAAGAGTGGTATTATACTGGAGCTCATTGAAACAGCATCAGCAGAGCCAATGTTGCATTTTCTACAAGCATCAACAAAGCAAAGACATGGAAGAAGGCTCAGCAGCTAGTCTTACATCAACAATGTAGAACAATATTTAAATATTCTTGCTTTAGATAGAGTTTGCTTTGGTTTAGACCTGATCTTGTTCACCGGTGGAAAAAAAAGGGTAAAACTACTCCTTGTGTCCTGGATTTCCAGTTATTGTCCAAGTACACCGCATGGAAGATGCACAGAGGAGGCATTGAGACAGCATATCAAACCCCAATTACATTGATAAACAGCACTCGTACCATCAGGGTGGCATTAAAGATCTTCCCATTGTACATCTTCAGGTCACTCAGGATTTGTAGGTAGTTCAGACGCACTTGGACTGCTGCGAGCATATGCTTCATTTTGCAAGAGAAGAAACATTGTTTAGAAACGTGACAGAGAATAAGATTTGTCAGGTAGCCTATTGGCTAGAAGACAATCTTTTCATACAGGACACAGTATTTGACCAACACATATAGCTTGCTTTCCATATGCAATAAATCTGAATAGAACCATACTATATTACCACAATTACCATCTGACAACTGCACAAGCAAACTGCATCACAACACACTATATGGGGAAATTAGGGTGCATATGCTGCAGAGATTACAAAATGAAAATATGAGGAGAAAAAAAAAACAAACAACAAGCAGTCACACAGAGAAGAGACCCGCACAGGAAAGACATGCCCTCTGTGGCCTTGAGAAATGCTGCCAGCATTCCAGGAAGCACCTCAAACACAGGCCACGCATACTACCTTCTGCCGAGGGTCCAGCAGGATCTGGTTCCGCTTCATATGGTAGCTGATGGCTTTCTTGATATCCTTCCCTCTCATGTTTCGAAGCAAAGTTGGTGAGATGAAGTTTTCAATTCCCCAGTCTCTCCTGCCAGAAAGACAGGAAGGGGAACAAAAGAGGTCCCAACTGTGCTGTCCCACAACAACAAGGGAACATGCTGAACGGCAGCCAGCTGATGGGGTTGGAGGAACATGTGGTCTCATGCAAAACGCCTGTTATGCAGGAGACAATCTAAAAGCTCAGTAAGCATATTGGTCTTGTCTGTCCTTGCTACGCGCAGGATGAAAACTCTGTCTTTACAATCACTTTACTTCGGATACATGATTACTACATTTCAACATCTCTGGTTCCCTAGACCCAAAAACATGGCACATCTGTTTTGCTGAAAAGTTTACTCAACTGAAGCATTAAATATCCACGAACTAAGAACGGTGTACTTGTCTGTACTTGCTTCTCACTCTCCACTAACAGCATGTGGTTGAGTATGTCTGGCTGTACACAGGGAATCAGTGGCACTGTATAGGGTGGTTTTGGCTCTGTGGTGCAGTTACAGCACAAATGCCAGTTACTTAATGATTGACCCATGACAATTGCTTAAAGCATGGCTGGTCTTTAGGGAAAGTGTGATCTAACATCACTGACAGGCAGCACGGCACACCTGCTGCTTGTGAAAACTTTTTCTGTATTATTTTCCAGATCTTATTATTTCACATAAGGACTGAAATTAGGTATTTCTGGGAAAGTTCTGGTGGGTGAATGGATGTAAAGTACTGACTGTGAAAATTTGGTGATTTTTCTCTCTCCAAATTACAGCTTGCATATTTCAGTATACTGGCAGAAGCAGCTTCAGTAAGCACAATTAAGCAGGAGATTTGCAATTTGATGTCCCTCCTGAACCAGGATCAGAATCTCTGTCTGCTTAGGGACATGCTCAGATGTTGTAATACCCATACTATTTAGGCAACTCAGCAGGTTAAAGACAGGGAGGCTCAGGCAGCTACCTTGCACTAAAACAACAGGCAAAACGAACAGACTATAGTCTCTTTGGGTCAGAGACAGTCTCCTAACTGGAACTAAATACTAGGCAAACACAGAGCTGATGACACTATTTCTTCCAGGCTTACTCACAACATAACACAGAAATTTTGGAACTTACTCAATGTATTTCAAGGATACTTTCTGTGGGTGAGCACAAGCATAGATTCTCTCTTGTATGTGTAGAGCAGCCAGACGTAACGCCACACTGCATTTCATTTCCACAGCAAACCTTTCCTGAAGCACATCGCTGCAGCTCTGGAACAAATAGAGCTCAGTTAGCATGATGTCACTACCACGAAGCTCAAAAAGAAGTCAGGATAAGACCTCTTATATGACTACTACAGGCCAAATAGAGGGAGTCACCCAGCTCATTTCATTATCATTCTGTTAGAAAGCCAAGCTCACAAACTGATTTAAGAATTTAATGCAAGTTCAGTACAAATGCTTTATTCTTATATGCTCTGCATTTCATATTCATGTAACTGAACTGGCTTAAAGCATGCTTCAGTGTAAAGCAGAAATGAGAACTGGATGGGAAAAGATCCAGAATTATGAAATGCCTCAATTTCACCTGCAGGTAGAGATATTCGAAGGCAACTGGGTCTTCCTGCAGGAGGTCTAAGGGATCCTTTGGGACAAAGCAAATTCTGAAGAGGCACCGGTAGTCATGGGATTCTCTTTTTTGGACCACCTGCAATGGACAAACAGCATCATACCAGAACAACTGGTGCAGTCCCTCCATACATGCATACTGAGCACCTGGCTCATATGGACACACAGAAATCATTCAAAGCACTGGCAAGTGGGATGGCTGCAGATCAGCCACTGTTCTTAGCAAACACAGGGAGATGCTTCTGCATTTCTATCTTAGATTCTTTTTCTGGTTTTTGCTTCTTCCTGTGGTAGTGCCCAAGCAGCATTTGATAGAACTTCATTAGTATCTACTGATCTCATATTTGTAGCATAAGCATGACAGAGGTTTCAAGGCCATATGAAAATTGCAAAGGGGCAGGTTTCTCTGCTTTAAAGTTTGGTCTTAAGATACAGCAGCCCAAAGCAGACACTTGGATCATCATCGTAATTTCACTACACTGTAAGATCCCTGGGTTATCTATTAGCATATTTAATTCTGGGCAAATCCAGTACAAGTTAATCAACAAAATCTACACAGAAATTCTCAGACACATGCTCAAGGGATGGATGGTATTAGCTACCAAACCTCTCTGCATTACAGTGGATCACCAACCAGCAAAGTGTCGTGTTCATACTGCTGACTCACAAGTAGACTCATTCTCCCAAATTAGATTAGCTCAGAATTACTAACAGAACAACAGAATTACTAACAGAGCTAACCCCATGTTTGTTTCTTTATTAGCAATTTGATCAAAGTTGGTGCTTGGCTGGGTTAACTCTCTTTGACTATCAAGGAAACTGCAAATGGCTCAATACACAGCTATTTTAAGACAATTTCAACCGATCCTCTGTGTTGATGGGCCACTCTGATAGGTGGCACAAAGCATACTCGTCCCGATTGCTCTACATAATCCAAGCCATATCAGCCTGTGGGTATTGCTCTGCAAGTTCTCTAAAGGGAGTGAGGCACTTCTGAAAGGTCTGTTTCTCAGGGGGCTCTGGCTAATGCAGTGGTAACACATGCAAAAAGCAGAGAGAGAAGAGGGAAGCATCTCTGGAGATGGGGCCAAGGCCATTCTCTTTTGTGACACCTGCGGAGCTGGGCCTTCTCCACACCTCACGGGCTACAACCCACTGGTGTCGGTGGCCCCCAGCACAGCTGTGGGGCCACGCGAGGGGTTCTCCACACCTGCTCAATGAGCTCCTCCTCATGCAGCAAGTGGACCTTTGCTGCATTGTACTGCTCCTCCAGGGTGAGGGCGAAGTGTGCAATGCTCCGGATAGAGAGCTTCTCCTTCAAGGTGAGAACAATATCCTGGGAAGGGAAAGCACATGGATGGTCAAATATTTAAATATAGTTGTTGATCAATACTAGCACACTGAGTGTAGACGATTCCAGTCAGCCTCTGGAAGCTGTGTGGGACAGCAATGAAAAGGCAGCCAAGGGCACCCAAAGGCACCCAAGAGTCTCTGCAGCCAAGAACAAGCTTGCTGCAGCAACATAGCAGCAGATTTTTTAGTGGTGTTTCACAGGAAACCAGTGCATTCCTTTCTTCACTGACAACTTCTGAACACAATGATCTGGACAGACCACTGAGGTCTCAAGGTTAGAGAAAGCCTGTAAGTTCATCAGAAGTGGAGGTACAGATGATGACAGACTCTCTGTGATGCCAAGCACAAGCTTGGTGGTTAGCTGCTGTGCTATCCCAGCGGGCAGCCAAGCAATGAAAGTGTACATCAGCCAGGCAGGACAGTGTTCAGAGCCACCCACGTACACTGATGCTATCCAGTGGGCAATGAAGGGAGCCAAAGGAACTGCAGGGGAAGCATGGGAAGAGCAGATGAAGGTAGGAAAACACATTATTTTTAGTAGGGCAGGAGGTCAAGGGAGGGAAACTGCAGCTTGCTGTAGAGTTAAGAGTGCAATAAGATGCAAATCTTCAAGGTGTAGTAGGCATCAAATTAATTTCCTAGAGTTCCATGGCCTGGGCTGCTTCATGTCCAAAGTTTTTGCATTATGGTTTTTAAGTTTGGTGGTTTTGAACGCTTTGTCACCTTCAATTCTAATGTTTGCTGTTAACCATTCTAGCTTTCTAGAACTCTACAACACTTTTTGAAGAAAGTGAAAAGAACTGGTGAAAAACATTTTTCTCCACCAAACCCCAAGAATTTGGGACCATAATCATTAGTGAAAATCTTACCAAAGTCGATGTAATGTTTCAGTTATATGAAGAATTCTGTTGGAATATTAAATGTCATTGAAATAAATGAGTTTGTTTTTGGCAAACAGAAAACATTACATAAGGCTTGACTAAGTACAAACTGAATCGGAACTCCTTCAATGCATTCAGTTCTCACGGGGTGAGCATAAATATTTGACTTGTATCAGTTTTATATAAGGATCTCTACAACAATACAGGAACTTTAGAAAACAATTATTTCAGAAAGTATTTTACACATTTGAGTGTTACTGTGAGGATGCTGGTGAGGGTTTCACTCAACTCCAGTACGGAAACTGTTGTTCCAGGTTAGAGGTGAGGAACGCAAGTCAAACATGAGGAGCTAATCCATCTTTTAGAAGTAAATCCCTTGCAGATGGACATCCAAATATTTTTTCAACTCATTCCCCACTTCCTCACTGCCTCCTTGTTTTATTTCACTATTTTCTTTTTATCTGCCAAGCAAATGATTCTCTCAAGGTTTGCAGGGACTTCAGTGCATGAGAGACCATAACAGTTTTGTGAAGTTGGGATGAAGTAGACAATAAACCTCTTTTTCATGAAAGTCTTAATTGCATTACAAATAAATTCTCCTTGCTTTGCCCTGAATATTCTTCCAGCCCAATTATGTCTAGTCTGGTCATCACGTATCTTTCCACAGTGACTGCACTGCTGCAGGAAAATATTTAACACTTAAAAGAAATTACGGCCTGCCATCAGTGTGAACGAGCAAAGTTCATTAACTCCAACAGAAACAGTGAGCAACACTGCAGATCAGGCCAGAAAAACTCAGTTTGTAGGCCTTAGTCTAAATATGACAATTATGGAAAGTGTTGGATTAATGGCTTTAGAACCTGGTGCCTTGTATTTTGAAGAGAATGATGGTTAACTCATCTGTGATGCTTCCAAGCACAACTAATCCTAGGGAGGTGGTGCTGCTTTTTCATCTCAAGGGGTTCATTGGTTTTCATGTCCCTGCAGGGAAGATGTTTTCACCAATGCAGAAATGAGGCTGCAACATGGACATGGGCTTCAAATAACAAGGCACAAGTGCACTTGCTGAGCTCACACAATACCCACACCTGGACTCCACTCTCCACGTCCCAGGCCAGGAAACTTTTTCTCCTTCTCAGGTATGCACATCATCAATGCTATATTAAACAACCTTCTCCTCTGCATTTGGTCATGTGGTTTCCTAGGAAAGCAAAGTTTGCGTGGACAGTTGGTGATCTGTCAGTCCTCCAAGCAAGCTGTCTTCTTGCACAACTTCAACCGCACTTCACAAAGTTGTAGTGGTCTCCTAGCCAAGCTTCTGTAAGTTCTGTGAAAACCAGTTGCTGAGAAGAAAACAAAGAACCAAAGTAAAGCTTCCCCTTCAGGGAGGACAAGGAAAATCCAGCTTGATCAGCAGCAGTTGGCAATCCAATTGGCACCAGCTGGCCAATGCAAGCAAGAGGTTCCAAGTTCCACTACATG
This sequence comes from Cygnus atratus, assembly GCF_013377495.2. Lineage (NCBI taxonomy): Eukaryota > Metazoa > Chordata > Aves > Anseriformes > Anatidae > Cygnus > Cygnus atratus. Next base: position 84,373,574 of record NC_066396.1, read on the forward strand.
CACTGTTGCAACTGGACTGAATAGAGGTGGTGGGAATGAAGACAGATAACCAAGTTACCTTTACAGTAGTGCTTGTCTCAAACCTGAAAGCTTTTGTCTGCCCATTTTCCAAGTATACTTTGAGAACGTTTGGCATACAAAGAAGAGAATTCCCCTGCAGAACAAAAGAAACAACACTAATTAATCATTGGACATTATGCCTCTGGGCATCAGGCTGCTCTGCCTGACACAGTACATCCTGGTATAAATCATAGAATGGTTTGGGTTGAAAGAGACCTTTAAAGACCGCCTAGATCCAATCCCCCTGCCACGGGGTGGGGCACCTTCTGCCAGATCGGGTTGCTGAAAGCCCCATCCAACCCGGCCTTGAACATCTCCAGGGATAGGGCTTCCACAGCTTCTCTGGGTAACCTGTTTCAGTGCCTCACTGGCCTCACAGCAGAAAATTTTTTCCTTATGTCTAATCTAAATCAAACTTCTTTTAGTTTAAACCTGTTACCCCCTTGTCTTATTACTACAGGCATTGGTAAAAAGCCTCTCTTTATCTTTCTTATAAATCCCCATTGAAAGTATTGAAAGGCTGCAATAAGGTCTCCCCAGATCCTTCTCCACGCTGAACAGCCCTCTCAGCTTTTCTTCACAGGAGAGGTGTTCCAGCCCTCTGATCAGTTTTGTGACCCTCCACTGGACCGGCTCTAGCAGGTCCGTGTCTCTTTTCCTGGGCCGAACACAGTACCCCAGGCAGGGTCTCATGAGAGCACCAAAGAGGGTGAGAATCACCTCCCTCAATGCCATGCTTCTGTTTACGTAGGTGTGCTGGGTCTGGCTGGGATGGAGTTACCTTTCCTGCAGCAGCCCACACAGTGCTGCGCTCTGCACTTGCAGCTAGAACAGCGCTGGTATCACACCAGTGTTGTGTCTACTGCTGAGCAATGCTGGCACAGCACCAAGACTCCCTCCAAACCCCACAGAACCACCAGGCTGGGGGTGGGCAAGAGGTGGGAGGGGAGACCACCAGGGCAGCTGACCTAAACAAAAGGGATATTCCATACCATATGGTATCACACTCAGCAATAAAAGGTGGGGAAGGGGAATGAGATGGGGTGCTCTCATTATGAAGACGTCTGTCCTCACAAAAAACTCCTACACTTATTACGGCCCTGCATCACAGTCTGTAGCTGAACATCACTTATTGATGGGAAGTGGAGATTTTTCTTCTTTTCTCTCTGCTTCCACACAGCCTTTGCTTGTTTTTTCCCTCTTCCTTTTCATTTTAATTAAATTATCCTTATCTCAACCTGTAAGTTGTTTTTCTTTTTTCTTTCCAGCATACTTTCTTCTCGCTTTTCTTTTGAGTTATGGTGGTGTTTGGCTGCCCAGACAGGTAAAATCACCAGGGCAGGTTAGGATATGACTAGTTTTTTGCAGGCACACATTGCCAGCTCATATATAATTTTTCATTCACTAATATCCCCATATACTTCACCACAGGGCTGCATTCATCATCCAGTCTGTTCTGATTAGGGATTGTCCCAATTCAGGTGCAGCGCCTTGCACTTGGCCCTGCTGAACTTCATGAGGTTCACATGGCTCCACCCCTCAAGCCTATCAAATGAAAATCTTTCTCTACTTTTACAACCATCTTTTATGGCACCACTTATTCTGTAAATATGTTCCTAGGACAGAGCAAGGGAAGGAGTCTAACAAATACCTTTACCATAAATCTCCAGCTAGTTCAACAGCTGCACATGGCCCAGATATGCCCACCGTCTGGTTCCCACATAGCATAGGAAGACCTGACAGATACTGAAAGCTGAGAGCTATCCTCCCACCTTGTCGAGAAGGAGCAATGGCTGTCGGAAAAGACATCTTCCCATTACTGGGCACCAGGCAGCACTAACCTCCCACACTGACACTTTCCTCCCACTGGCAGCAGCCATGCCTTCAGCTCAAGACCTATCTAAATCCTCCATGCTACCAAAAAAGCACCTCCCTTGAATGCTCTGGGAAGGAACTGGAAACATATTATATTCTCTCTCTGGGGCTGTCTAGAGTTGCACCTTCCACATTCTTCCTTTAGTAGAGGTCATTTGCACCGTTCTTCTTGTTTCTAGCCTTGCTCTTGTTCTTCTTCCGTACTGAGAAAGCTTACTCCTCCATCCTTGGACTTGACATTCAGCACATCTTTCTTATGTTCTTGAACCAGCATATTCCTCCAATTTTAAAACAGTTCAATCTACTTGTCACGACACTACCAAGGTTGAAAATGGCATTTCGAAGATGATCTCTCCTACGTTTCATTCGCTGTGCAACACCTTATAAATCTCACAACCTTAGTTGCTTTTGATAGTGAGTCCATATGCCATGTAAGTACCACAAGTAAGAATATAAAGTCACTTCTGAGTTTTGTTCCTTGTTTCTCCCCTCCCTGTTTTGTTGGGTTCAAACAATCTACAGTCACCACTGAGAAAAATGAGCAAACATTGCGACTGCTCCTGAGCACAAGCTCTAACTCTTTCATGCTAAGTAACATGAACACATCACATCTTTGACAGCCTTTGCTTCCTCCATCAATTTCAGAAAAGTGATGCTGGTTTACACCTAATCAACTATTTTTCTAGTAGCTCCACGCATTGTCATATGAATATCACCTTGTACAGCCAGAACTTTAAGTCGATATATAAATTCTCATATACAATTTAAGTATCATCACTTTCCTGGTCAGATCCAATTAACTGACCAGAATATCCAGATGGGATTTCTCTCCTTTCGTGCAGGCTCTGATAGACTACTATGAATTCATTCTGAAAGCTTCAGCTATTGCTTAAGCCTGTACCCCTCGTGTTTTGTCTGGTACAAGCTTGATTTACTCCAGATTACAGCTAGGCCCACAGGTTCTAGTAATACATTGACTGATGCTGACTTCATGATCCTGAGGGACCTGACTCTTGCATATCATTCAGCTGTATGGAGATACGTACTGAGCTCGTAACATAAAATGGAGGCTGGGTAACACTGAGGCTCATCAACAATTTATGTTCCTAAACTGTAGTTTCAGGTTTCAACTGCAAAAGGCAGCTTCTGGGTTCCTTCCAATTGCCACAGAGATAATTTAGTCATCAGCACCAATGCTCCATTAAAATCACAAGAGCGGTGTTGTTTACTGAAACAGGAGTCTCTGCAGTTTTTCAGGGCCATGATACATTTTTGCTTGCCTTAATATAGCACTCCTTCTAAAAGAGGATAGTTCTGAAACATGCAAGCAGAGTATATCTAGTATCTGCTGTCTATGCAAATACTGCTTTTCCAGAAAGATGTAATAAATGCTCTCCTGCTCTGGATAGCATGCCAGGGAAGTAGTGGTCCTAACATGCCCAGGTGCAAGTACCAGAGAATTCACACTGTGCCTGTCTGCTAGGTTGGTGACATCCAGGACATTCACCTCTGCTCTGACGTAGGGGGGAGAAAAGGAAAGTGATTAAAAGTTTTCCACATAGAAAGCTCTGCCTGAGCTCACTGCCAACAGAGATGAGAGACAAGAGACAGCCCAGAAGAGAGGAAGAAAAGGCTAGTTTAAAAAAAAATAGCTAGAAAAGGCTGTAGGTTTTTTTTGTTTGTTTGTTTTTTGTTTTTTAAATAGGTAGGGGATAGTTTTCATTACTGCAAAGAGGAAAAAAAGCATGATTTGGTCAGATCTTAACAACTGAACAGCACTAATAAGTACGGGAAAGGATGAGGGGCATTTTGAATAATGAAATTCTTCATTCCAGAGGGAAAAGGAAAACTCAACATAGTTAAAGACTCCCAATTCACCCCAGTTCATCCCAACCACGTTGAACTTAGTAAGTTATACAAAAAACAAAAACAAAACCACACACTTAAGAGCTGTTCTTACTTTAGGATCAGCTACAAGTATTCTCAGTGCTTGCCTTTTTCTGTCACAGTAAGACCCACATCTACTCAGCTCATTTGTTATCAGTACCAGAAACACTGTGATAAATTTGCAGCATCTCTACAGCGAGCCATGATCTTGTTTCACATCAGAACAGCTGATCCCAGCTCAGGTTACAGGTGGTCTATCACAGAGCCAGTTGTGAATGCCTTGCAGACACCCTCTGCAAGGATATTGTGGTGTAATTGCCTAAAGTAACTAGGAAAATAAAACTAATATTCACATTTTACAGAAAATGTACAGCATTGAAGAGACTTTCAGGGTAGGGTGTAGCTGCATTACCTGAGCGTTCCCTAAGGCTTCCAACCTTAGATGCTATCGCACTGGGGGAACATGGTGTGCTGACTCTAAGGAACAGTACGGAGCATAGACTGGAGTGGAGACACCATGGCTAGGTTCTCTAGGTTCTGTGACCAGGTGGGGACTCGATTGTTCTAGTGCACACAGAGACCGATAAGCCGCATTTTTTGTTACCCTGAGCCAACGACCTGTCATGTTTTGACAAATGCTGTACTCTCGTGTACTTTTGCTCATTATAATATCATTATAATACCAAAACACACCTCCATCCCAAAAGCTACCCGCCTCCAAGGTGCGACCACCCCTCACTGAGCACGCGCTCTGAATTTCTTGGAGCCCATTCCTTTAAACAGAGACAGGAAAACTTTTCACCAATCATAACTAAGATATGCTTGACTAGAGTCACTCAAGCTCCACCTAAAAGATAGAAAATAATATAAATTGGCCTATGAGAGAGGGGATGTTAGGGAAGATACCATCGTCAGGGAATACACCATCCCAAAGACCTCCTGACTCCTGGGATCAGTCAACGGGCTGAGCCTCTCTTCCCCCCCCCAAATGGGACGCCTTTGGGTGAGATTTGAACACTTGGTTATACTGTGTGTCTCCGTAGAAACTTAGAAATCTCTATAGAGTCTTTGTGCCTTTTAACATGTTAATTTCCAGGCTGTGTACCTGTGTTATTTCATGCATGCTAGCTTGCTTTTGCAGACAGTAAGTTATTGCCGGCAATCCAAAGAAGCTGTGTACCTGCTGCTGTAATAAATTGCACTTAACTGCATTGTTCCTAGCTGTGATAGTTCTCATTGAACGCAACTAGAGTAAGGGCGTGGTACATTATTGGTGAATCTGTGACCGTGGTAGTTCAGTACCCTGAATCTGACTGGACTTGTAACGGTTAATCGGCTACACCCCTTAACGCAACAGATATGAAATACAATAAGCTGTCATCTTAGCTTGAGAACATGTCAAATTTATCTACAAAGCAAAGTCTCCAGTACCAAACTCTCTGAACAGAATGGCATGCAAGCACTGCTGAAGGCTAGGAGGAGATAACCCAGATACTTTGGCAGAAAAAGAACGAGCATTAACAGCAGGATTCACCTCTTATCTTCAGGGTTAAGATTTGTCATGCCCAAACTTCAGTCTACTATGGAGAGAATGGCAATTCAAGAGATGACTAGTACATCTCTTGGTAGCAGTGGCACAGCTGTCTAATGCTGGCATAAAGTTTACATGGTGGCAAAAGGATAGAAGTAGTACATGCAGGTATTTTTCATTAGCCCTAATAAGAAAATGAAAGATAAAGCCTTCTGGAGATGCCAGCACTTCACCAGGTAGCACAGGAAACAAGATGGGTCCAAATGCCTGGATGAAAATCCAAGTCAGGCAAGCACAGTGAAGGTACAGCCATTCTACGGGTCCTGGCCATGTTGACCCAGCCCAGCATGGGACCCATTTCTTCTCAGCACACAGTGCTCATAGTGCCCACCTGCAGCCATGCCCCACTGACCTGTGTGTGTCCATTCACCAGCACTTCCTCTGCAAAACGTACTTTCACAGGGTTTGTTTTCAGTCTCGCCCTCTTCTCTGCAGTGAGGAACGATGACTTAGGCCCACCCTGAAAAGATTAACAGCACTCAGTTGGCAGCTCAGCCTGTTGTACCTATGCACAGAAGAAGCAGCCCACAGTACAGTCATGGGTGCAGTCACAGCCAATGCTGCTTACACCACACCACCTCGCACCTACAGAAGCGGGAGACATTAGGAGTCTCTCATCTTCCTGCACAATCCAGGCATGCTGCAGGATTTTGGACCCATCTGGGCAGTCACTGAGCCCAAACCCAGGTGCCCACTAACAAGTGGACAAACATGCAACACATGCTGCGCACAACCAATTTCACTACATATTTGTTCAGTTGCTGTGTTTAGGCATCTGCCCAGCTCCTGCAATGAAACCAGGATCCTGCAGAAAAACTGTTAACTCAACAGCTGGCTTGCGATGGGTATATGTATATATAAACACAGTATACCATAAACTGCCACACACAGAGTGCCTGAAGTCATAGACAAAAACTCTTCTGTCAACGTATCACACAAACACAGCAGTATATGCAGCACTTTGCAGCACTGATGCGATTTCTAGAGCATACTGACGTATTGCAAGTGTTTAAGAAAACTGCAAGGCTAAAAAGACAACTTGACGTCATCATGCTGCTGTCACATAACCACAATTTCACCATGACACTTTCACAAGAGATAACATGAGCTTAGGAACCACTAGGTTTTTGTACCAATAGGTCCCTCCTCTTGTAAACCATGATATTCCCTACAGAGATGCCAACAGGCGATCAGAGGCAGCATCTCTTAGTATCCACCCAAACAGCTTCCAGGTGGAGCACTTACCACAGTCTCAGCAGAGGCACAAATGCCTCCCAGCCTGCCACAATCATCTTGCTCCAAGCCCATTTGGCAAGGACAGCGGAAGAGAGGTGGGCAGGAGTCTCTGTGCCCTGCTTGCAAGTCCTTCTAGAGACTGCCAGGGCACAGAGAGCATCATGCCCATCAGCTACTCCCAGAAGAGCCTAGAACATCCTGTCTGGCGTGGCCAGAGCAGCCACATCAGAGGGTCTGATATCCATCGGTGGGAGGCGTTACCTCTCAGCTCTAAGCACAGCTGCCTTCAGAGTAGGGCAAGAGCCAACCCCAAACCCAAGAGATAAGCTGTAGCTGTATTTGGAGGTGTCCTTAAAGTGACCTGCAAAGGAAAAGACAAAAATGGATTTGTGTCCCATTTACTTCTAAAACAATGCATGAACGCCTGTGAAGGGTTTTTCCAAATCCCATAAAGGGTTTTCCTAATCTTTTTTCTCTCTGAAAAGCAGTTGCATTTCCCCTTGCTGGCTGACATTCAAGTCTTGTACATCTCTCATTTTTCCTTTATCTCCAAAGCTAGACCAAGCACTGGCAAGACTGACTGATGTCCTGGATATGGGAAATCAAATTAACAAAAGACAGGAAGCCACCGTTCACAGGGTTTGCCTAACACTTTTCTGTTATTTTGGCTTTGTGTACATCTGTTCAATGCCAACACGTAGGAGACTTAGTGCAGGAAAAAGGTATTTAAGAGGCTTTGTCTTTAGTGCATTTTCACTGAACGGTCAAGAAACCTCATAATCTTAAGCCTGAGAGCTCCAGCAACAATTCTGAAGGAGACCAGACATTTTTCTTGTTTCTAAGAACAGATCTAAATTTAAAAGTCCAAACAATCAAACGAAAATCACTCCCCAAAATGTTTGGTAGAGGGGAAAAAAAACACCTCCTACAGGCCACTGTCATACATTAAAAGAAGCCAAAAAGCACACAAACCCGATTTTGTCCTTGCTTTGCAGCTCAGCTTTTACACACTTTGAAATCTACGTTGGCACACACGTTATGCTGGCAGTACATCCCTGCTGGTGATTTTTATACTATAGGAATGGGCAACCAGCACTAAAGTTTGTACTAAAACTTGGCTTCTCTTCCCAAAGTAGGATCAACACCCAGGTCCCAGACCTTACTAGAGATAGATCAGGGAAGGACAAACCAGCCAGCACAAGCAGGCTTGCTTGCTCAGGAGAGAGATGGAAGAGTAAAGAGCAGGAGAGGAATTTATAGGCCAGCACTTTGCTCAGCTCAGTCACAGGGCCTGCTGAACTATCAAGTGGAAATCCTCAGGTGGTAATGAATAGGCAGGCAGAGCGCAGAGAAAAAGGGATAAAAGTTTTCCCACACTCAGAAAGAGTGCTAGGAAGCACCCGAGGTTTGAGAAAACCTCAAGAGCTTTCAAGGAGCATTGAGGGTGAGGGGAGGGTGGTGAGGGGGCTGTCCACAGCCTCAGCATTTGCCTTACAATTCCTGGGGTGTAGAAGGCTTCCTGACCCCCCCGGGGCCAGGACAGCTGTGGCACATGGGGAAGCACCCACACTGCTCCTGGCAGGCTGGCACGAGACATGGCATGCTGGGCGAGATGCCTGTGGCCTGGGGGGCGGCCTCCTCATGGCCAGGCCCTCCTGGCTCACAGGGCGCTGATGCAGAACCATGGCCAGGCACCTCCTGAGCCCTTCGCAGGCTGCCTCCAGCTCCAAATCACTCACTGAGCCCCTCACATGGGGCAGGTTCTGTGGGGTCTCTTGCCCCCTGCCCAGGGGAGCTGTGAGGCATTACCACTGATTATCCCTAGAAGCTCTTCAAAAGGCACAGGTGTGCACAAAGGCAGCGGTTCCTTGCAGCTCCCTCACAGCTTCAGTCAAGCCCATGCATCCTGCATGCCAGCCCATCTGCCCCACCTTCCCAGGGCTGCCCAGGATGGGGAGTGCTGAGAGTGCTCAAGAAGCCATTTACCGACGTACTGCGCAGGACGGTTAGGAAGAGCTCGTCACCAGCCTCCCTGTAACAGAGACAGATGCAATCAGCCAGGGTCAGCAGCCGCTCGCGCCATTGTAACCCCTGGTGAAAGTGGGTTCCCACCCCTCCACTCTTCACCCTTGTACCCTTACCCAGACAGGGTGAGCAGGACCATACCTGATCATGTCAGCCACCCGTTCAATGGACATGTCCTCTACCATGGTGGAGTTTATCCGGAGGAGCTGGTCACCTGGCAGCAGCTTCCCATCAGCAGTGCTCCCTGTGGACAATTGGCACACTGTTAGTCATGCACTGGCAGACCTCCTGCCTAGGGGATGCACACTGAGCTCTCTTCCCACCCACCACCTCCTTGCCTCAGCAACTCCCTCTGTATGGCACTATAAAAAGGGGCCAAGAGGTTTGGGGCCCTGGTGCCAGCTGGTACACGCAGCCCGTATTCACACCACCTAGCCTGGGCTTCCCTCTGGACCTCCAAACCACTGAGCAACCCTCTTGTGCATGCCTTGTCCATTGTCACAGCGCATTACACAGCACTCACAGGCACTGTGTGCCTTGGGCACAGTGGGGATGTTCATAGGATCTTGGGAGGCCACGGGATGACTGAGAGGGATCACCAGACTTCCTGCTACACTTCTCCCTGGGAGAGACAGGCTACGCTCCTGGCACGATGATGCCCCTTGGCCACCCAGGAGAGCATGGAGGAGGTCTTTTCCACCACACGGGTTGCTGGGAGGACCCACAAAGAGGTTTCCTAAAGACTAACAGCTGCAGGACCCAAGGGGCTACAGGGCAGGTAGACTTCTGGTCTGAAGAGCAGTAGTGTGCAGGCAGCCCCTGGCTCCATTACCATGAGGCTACCAGTCAAGGTATTTAATTTCTCCACCAGACAGGTTTGCCCACACAGCACACTAGCACCCAACACCTGTCCCCTGGGCACCCTGACACACAGAAAAACACAGAACACAAAGACAAAGGGCTGGAAATAAACACAGGGCTTTTAGCCATGACCAAGACTTAAAAGGACAAGTTTCTCTGTGCCTGTTTTAATAAAACACTGATGCTTTCAGATTAGGAAAAAAGAAGAGCCTAACAGAAAACACTCCCTCTACATTTTTTACCCTTCAATACTCCCAGCTAATTTAGTCACAGGTTTCATATGGGGGGATGTCACAGCCTACATAGCTTGCTGGAGTCAGAGCCCAGACCACTCTTCTGCTACCTTTCCCACACCATCTACCTGTCCAGCTTGGGCAGTTTTTCCTCTGGCTGTCAGACTGTTACCAATGGGGGTACAAAGCAAGATTTTTGTGTATCTATTAGAAGAAAAAAAAAAAACAAAAAACACCTTAGAAGCAGAATTATGTCCCTTCTTATGGGGAAGAGTTGATTTGCTTGACCTAAGCAGAACTCCATCTAGACTGCCTGTATCTAGCAGTGATCCTCTCCCTGTTACAGGGTGTTAAGCCCAGATAGCATTTTCGGCAACAGGATCTCACTGCAGAGTAAGAACTGTAAGATTAGATAAAATTCTTCCTTGGCATTTCAGATTCAACTCCAAAAAGAACTTTGCTTTCAAGCAGCTCTTTGTGTCCCTCAAGATCAGCTGTGTCTGAGTGCAACCAGACAATTCATGGTGAAGCTGGCACTGTTTCAGATTTCCTCTGTGTTGTGAGAAAGCAGACAGATGTTCAAGCACTCTGCACGTCACAGGCACACAGGCTTTCTCTCCTCAGAGATCAAGGTTCATATGCTAACCATAGGCATCTGGCAGGAGTTTATCACAAAGGCCAACTGGGACAGCTCAGGCTTCTCACACGTATGGTTGTAGGGACAAGAAAATGGTGCTTACCTGCAGTGACAGATGCAATTGTAAGAGGAAGGTTTGGGCAAATCTCAAAGCCATAGTGATGGAGGACCAAGTCTTTGTATACTGTGACAGTGAGCTTGACATGGCTGGCAGGCTGGCCACTGCCATCCCTGGTGACATTTGTCACAGGCACTCTGCCACTGTGAGACAAGAAACTAGTTGTTAAGATATAGTCAGATATATATAGTGTATATATATATATATATATATATATATAGTCAGATATATATAGTAAGATATAGTCAAACTGGTATATTAAGATATAGTCAGAAAAAATGTTATCAAAGGGGCTTAGATTCCACAGCTCCCCTGATTTCAATGGGCTGCACAAGTATACAGAGAGGTCAGAACTCTTTTGGGTACCCATGGGTGTCCCCATGGTGCGCAGGCCAGCAGTGCTCCCCTGGGCTCCAGGGAAATGTGAAGATCACAGGCCAGCAGCACCAGGCAGTTGCAGCCACAACTCTTTCAGCCACCTCAGTCTGGTGGTTGCATGGAAGGAGAACTCCAGGTGAGCCCTGCAGCAAGCCCTGACCTCCATGGGTCCAAGCAACACCTTTACCCAGCAATGTGGTGAGAGAATTTGCAGCTCTCAACTCCTGCCAGGATTCCATACAGTTTAATTTTGATTCACAGACCTTAGAAAAGCAAAGCAGATACAGGCCAGGATCTCTTGCAAATGCAACACTGCCTTGTCCTTAAGACCTGGGCCAATGGCAAGACACAAGAGTTAAAACCCCATCTTCAAGAGAAGCACATTTCACATTGAATGGTATTGTGTTTCTGTAGGTGTGGTTCACACAATAGGAATGCGTGAAAGAAGGAACATTTGGCCCACTGGAAAATGAGGGAGATGCTTGAAAACATTGCTTATTTCTAGGGAATGCAGTATGCATATTTTGAAGGAACTGAAACAGTGAGTGAGAACCGCAACCTGTGACTTCCCATGTTCATTGGAAACAAGCTTTTGTTGTTGGAAATACAATGTTTACCTTGATGCACCATCCCGGGAGCGATGAAGCCATTTCGCTACCATTTGCTCTATTCTACATGCTTTACGTGTCTGGATTAAGTTAGTCTCCAAATCTTCCATTTACCTGAAAGTGACAGAAATCACAGGAAAAAAAAAAATCACACAAGATTGAGAAATCTAGACACTGTTCAGACTTAACAACACCAATTCGCAACTCCTGTGTAATAAAGAGATCCATCAGCACCTTGGGAAAAACATATGCTTTAACAGAGGATGTTAATACCTGTAATACTTGCAATGATTGTACCTACCATCCAGTTTCCCGTGCCAGTGCTTTTGTTTTGTCCAGAGTGGTGGTTATACTGCACTAAATTCTCATGGCAGAGAACAACCTAGTAGTCTCTGCAGTCCTTTCTCAAGGTTTCTGGATCCTGCAATTTGTTCTCTCAGAAAGGGAAAACTGAGCTTTCCTATGACTATAGGAAATGCCTGGGATCTCCAATTAATGTGGTCCTGCCCAGGACCACATCCAGACGGTTTTAAATATCTCCAAAAAGGGCGACTCTAAAACCCCTCCGGGCATCCTGTGCTACTACTGCTCAGTTGAAAAGTGCTTCCTGATGTTCAGTGGGATCCTCCTGTGTTTCAGTTTGTGCCCACTGCCTCTTGTCCTGGCACTGGGCACCACTGAAAAAGATTCTGGCTCCATCCTCTTTGCACCCTCCATTCAGGTATTTATACATATTGAGAAGATTCCCTCTCAGGCACTCTGTTCTCCAGACTGAACAGTTTCAGCTCTCTCAGCCTTTCCTCATAAGACAGATGCTCAATTTCCTTTATTGTTTTCATGACCCTTTGCTGGATATTCTGCAGCAGCTCCATGAATCTCTTGCCCTGGGGAGCACAGAACTGGACACAGTGCTCTAGGTGTGGCCTCATGAGTGCTGAAGAGAGCGGAAGGATCACCTTCCACAACCTGCTTGGCAATACTTTCTTTCCCTAATGTAGCCAAGAGTACAGGTGGCCTTCTTTACAGCAAAGGCTCATTGCTGGCTCATGTTCAACTTGACGTTCACTGGGCCCTCTAATCATTTTCTGCCAGGCTGCTTTCCAGCTGGGTGGCCCCCAGCACGTCCTGGTGCCTGGGGTTGTTTCTCTCCGGGGCAGGACTTGGCACTTCCCCTTGTTGAACTCTGGGAGGCTCCTAACCCAACAGCACATTTCTCCAGCCTGTAAAGGTCCCTCTGAATGGCAGCACAACCCTCTGGCCTATCAGCCACTCCTCCCGGTTTTGTCATCTGCAAACTTGCTGAGGGTACATACACTCTGCCCCATCATCTAGATCATTAATGATGACACTAAAACAGGACTGGACCCACTATTGACCCCTGGTATACAGTGCTAGCTACTGGCTTCCAACCCGATCTTACACCACTTATCACCACACTCTGGGCCCAGCCATTCAGCCAGTTTTTGATTCATCTCAATGTCTGCCCATCCCACCCGTACATCAGCAGCTTCTCTACGAGGTTCTTATGGGGGGCAGTGTCAAAAGCCTTAAAAAGTGCAGGTAGATAATGCCCACTGCTCTCCCCTCATCCATCAGGTTGGTCATTTCATCACAGAAGCTTATCATATTAATCAAGCATGACTTCCCCAATGTGTATCCATGCTGACACCTGCTGATGATTTTCTTGTCCTTCAAGAATTGACCCTTGACTGCCTTGGGAAGGCAGATAACTAGTATATCCCCTCATTGTAAGGGGTTTACTGGGATTAATGTAACCACAGAAATTAAACGTAGAGCAGTAAGGAAGGAGAAAACTGGGTGGCCTGTGCAAGCTTCTGCACATAGCTCATAAACTTATATTGAGTTCATAAATGATCTCATAAATGAACTTCTCTAAATGAAGTTCATAAACTTAAACCTGTCTCTGGTAAAACTGATCTAGAGTACTGATGTCTACTAATGCTGGAACTCTGTGAACATATGTGGTTCCAGAAATAATCAGTGAAGTGAATAGCTCATTCTGGATCTTCTAATTAAAAGTTCTAGTTAAGCAATATGAAAACAGTCACTCACCCAACCTGCTCCTTGTGCTTGTACCCCCTACTGTCAAACCTGTGGGATGGGGCATGACACAAGCAATGGAGTGAAAAAGTGCATCTACCAGGGTAGTGAGGAATGCTTCCCAACCCTCCAAAACAGGTTCTGTGAAAAAGGTTAGGCAGTCAAAGACCCAAATGAAGTGCCTCTATACACAAATGCACACAGCATGGGGTAACAAACAAGAAGAGCTGATAGCCACTGCCCAGCTGGAAAACTGCAATTTGATTGCTGTCACAGAAACTCGGTGGCATGAATCAAATGATTGCAGTGCAGCAAGCAATGGCTATGAACTATTCAGAAGGGACAGACAAGGAAGGAAAGGTATGGGAGATACCCTCTGCAAAAAATGGGACTGACTGCACAGGGAACAGCAACGCACAGATTGAGAGCTTATGGATGAAAAACAGAGACTAAGCCAACAAAGGAAATTTTGTGGTTTATGTCTACTACAGGCCACCTAATCAAGGGGAGGATGCTGATGAGTTCTTTCTTCAGCAACAGGAAACATCATGCTCACAGGCCCTGACCCTGCTCAGGGACTTCAACCAAACTGACATCTGCTGGAAAAGTGGCACACCAAACTGCAAGCAGTCAAGGAGACAACTGGAGTGTGTTGAGGATAACCTCCTAGTACAGATGATAGGAAGACCAACAAGAGGAGAGATGTTGCCAGACCTGTCATTCACCAATGCGGAAGAATTTATGGGACAGCTCAAGACTGCAGGTAGCCTGGCCTGTAGTGACCATGTCCTGGCAGAATTCTCAATCTTGAGGGATACAGGATAGGCAAAAAGTAGAGTCAACACCCTAAGCCTCAGAAAGGCAAACTGCAGGCTGTTTAGGGGACTATTTCATGAGATCTCTTGGGAAACTGCCCTAAGAGATGAAAGGGAGAATGAGAGCTGGGAGATATTTAAAGACATTTTTCTTGGGGCACAAGAGCTCTCAATCCTGACATGCAAGAAGTCAGGCAGGGAAGACAGTAGACCAGTTTAGCTAAGTCAAAACCTCTTAGCCAAACTCAAAACAAAAACAAAGTGCACAGGCAGGAGATACAAATCCTGGAAAGATTATAGAGAGATGGCCTGAGAACACTGGAAGTGTACCAGGAACAACAAGACACAGATGGAGCTGAATTTGGCCAAAGATGTGAAAAATAACCCAAAGGTTTCTTCAAGTACACAGGACAATACAGATAGATAAAAGAAACTGTGCACCCCACAACGAGTGGTACAGGAGACCTGGCTACAATCAACATGGAGAACTCAACTTCTTTGCCTCAGTCTTCACCGGCAAGCCACACCACCCAAGTTGCAGAATCCAAAGCCAGGTACTTGGAGAATGACATAATGCTGACTATAGGAGAAAATCAGATCTGAGACCATCTAAGGAACCTAAAGGTGCACAAGTCCATGGGACCTGATGATATGCATCCACAGGTCCAGAGGAAACTGGCAGACGAAGTTGCTAAGCCAATATCCATCACATTTGAGAAGTCACAGTAGTCTGGTGAAGTTCCTGCTGACTTAAAGAGGGGAAACATAGCTCCCATATTTTAAAAAGGAGGACCTGGGAAACTACAGGCTAGTCAGTCTCACTGCCGTGCCTGGCAAGATCACAGAGCAGATCCTCCTGGAAACTCTGCTAAGGCAGACGGAGAACAGGCGACTGGTGACAGCCAGTGTGGCTTCACTAAAGGCACGTTGTGCCTACCGAATTTGGAGGCCTTCTATGATGGGGTTACAGCACTGATGGATAGGGAAAGAGCAATTGAGATCATATACCCGGACTGTTGCAAAGCATTTGACACTGTTCCTCAGGATCTCCAAATTGGAGAGAGGCAGATTTGATGCACGGACAACTCGGGGGATAAGAAATTGGCTGGATGGTCACACTCAAAGAGTTGCAGTCAACAGCTAGATGTCCAGGTAGAAACCAGTAAGAAATTATGTCCCAAAGTGTCCACACTGAGATCAGTACTATTTAACATCTTTGTTGATGACATGGACAGTAAAATTGAGCGCAACCTCAGCAAGTTTGGAGATGACATCAAGCTGTGCAATGTACTTGACATGCTGCACAGAAGGGATAGCATCCAGAGGGACCTTGACAAGCTCAAAAGGTGGGCCCGTGCAAACAACGTGAGGTTCACCAAGGTCAAGTGCAAGGTCCTGAGCCTGGGTTGGGACAATCCCAAACATGAATACAGACTTGGTGACAAGTGGATCTTGCAGCCCATGAAGCCAACCACATCCTGGGCTGCATCAAAAGCAGCATGGCCAGCAGTGTGAGGAACGTGATTCTCCCCTTCTGCTCTTCTCTCGGGAGACCCCACCTGGAGCCCTATGTTCAGCTCTGGGGCCCCCAGCAAAAGAAGGACATAAACCTGTTAGAGCACGTCCATAGGAGGGCCACAAGAATTATCTCTGATCATCCAGAGAGCTTCTCTCATCCTCTTATCTTCAGATGGCTGGAACACCTCTCCTACAAAGAGGGTTTGAAAGAGCTGGGGTTGCTCAGCCTAGAGAATAGAAGGCTCTGGGGAAACCTTACCGCAGCCTTCCAGTACCTAAAGGGGGAAAGACAGGGAGGAACTCTTTAGCTGGTAGTGTAGTGACAATGGGCAATGGTTTTAAACTCAAAGAACGTAGATTTAGATTAGATGTTAGAAATAAATTCTTTACTACGAGGGTGGTGACATATTCAAACAGGTTGCCCAGAGAAGTCGTGGATGCCCTGTCCCTGGAAGTGTTTAAGGCCAGGTTGGATGGGACTTTGAGCAAACTGGTCTAGTGGAAGGTGTCCAGTGGAAGGTGTCCTTGCTCACAGCAGGGGAATTGGAACTAGATGATCTTTAAGGTCCCTTTCAACCCAAAGCATTCTGTGATTGTTTTAGTCTTACTGAAATGAAGAACTGTGGCACTGGAATCATCTGGCTCAGATCTATTTAATTCATTATGACTTTAATTGCACCTAAAAATGTTAAAAAAAAAAAAAGTTGTATCTTTTGAAGATGTGAAGGCCAGGTCAGCTTCCAGACCCCAAACTTAATCTGCCAGTCCACCTCTCCTCTATAAAGCCAGCTCATTAGTAACTTTAATATCATACCTTCCAAGTTACAGAAAGCCTGTAGCCACCATTCTCATTACTTGTTCAAATGCTGGAAAGAACTGTGGGCTGCAGGTGAATCAAATGCAAAATGAATCAGAAAATATGTTTGCATCTACAAAAAGTCATAAAGAATATCAACCCTTTGTATTTCAAATATTGACAAAGAAACAGAATCACCTTTCACACTGTCTTCCACTCAATCTGCAAGATTTGTAAGCCCCCAGCTTCCCTTGTAGGTCTTCTGCTCAGACAGTAAACTCAGCAGAACAGGGACATTCTTTGTTATGCTGAGATGACAGCAGCTGCTGATCCATGGCAGAAGCTCTGCTGCAAGAGAAACATTAGTAAGTTAATATCAGAATAACAAGATATAAAAGAGATGCTTGGAAGCTGACAGAAACGAGGCATGAGACATTTTGTCTGAACACAAACTGGATCTCTATTCCTCTTCACCTTCCCCACTCACTACACTCTTCCTAACAATGATGAAAGGATGGGACCAACATTTGTTGATTTCTCTTTTCCTTCCCTGGAAGCTGTTCTGGCCCTTTTCACTACCCAACCACATAGCAATGGACAGAAAAGAGGGTCATAAAATTCAACCCTTCATTTCTTTCACGAGCATTTTTTTGGCTGCTCTTTTTTATGCAGCACAATCAAAAACTGACCCCAGCCACACCGCTCCTACACCTGCCTCTGAACAGCATCTTTGAGCTGAAAATGAGCATTCTTGCAATAAAACAGTACTTTCTGAAGGAAGAAATAGATTGTTGGATAGGAAATCTGGCCTCTTTCCAGATGGGTGACTGGGGAATAGTGTACATATGTACAAGAATATGTACATATACGCATATGTACAAGAATAGCAGTTCTGCAGCCAGGAAGACATAAATCGGACATTTCAATCCAAGGCCTGATTATTCATCATCTACGCTTAACATCACTCTTTCGGTCAAAATCTTTCACCGTCTCTGTCTGTAGACAGCCCTAGACACTATTACACATGTGTCACAGTGTGGCTACTCCATCCTCTATCCCCGCCCCTTATCTTCTTTGCAGAAAGGACAGACTTTCCTTTTCACACCTGTGCTGCCCTTCACAAAAAAAGGATTTCTGGAGGAAGTCTGAGTCCACGTGACAAGGACAAAAAGCTTGAAGAATGAATATAAATGCTCAGAAACCCTAGATGGAATATAAAAGAAGAAAAAAAAAAATCGCTCTTCTTCCTGTGAAACAGAATTTTTGAGATAGGCATCTTAAAAGAGGAGGCTTTGGCAGGTATTTCCTTATAACAGTGCAAAACTCAGTGCAGTAGGGTTTGTTTTCTTTCTCAGGGTGTCCCCTGGGCACGCAGGCACTTGCACATGTGTTGTGTGGGAAAGGGTTATCCAACCCTTTGCATGTACAAACCAAGCATGTGTGACTGGAACCTCCTCTTTGCTTCAAAGCAGCCCCAGAAAAGCTCTCACCTGAGTCTTCTTCCCACTTGCACCTGCCATTTTGGAACTATTTTGGATCAAGTCCTTGAACACATCATGAAGCTGCTTGAGTGGACCAGGATCATAATACCAGAAGATCCTTAAACTTTGTTAGAGGAAAACAAGACTTGCCAGGTATTTGCACAACCAACTGACCCATCCAAACAGCTACCGCTTGGTGTCTCAGAGGAAACCTGAATGGTTCTGGCTCTTCAGAAAGAACATCGACTTGGAGATCAAGGCCTTGGCAAACCTCAGAGTGCGTAGGCACAAGGTGGCACACCAGGAAACATGTCCATCTGTCAACCTGCACTGGCTGTGCAACATGCACCTCACCACAGCAGCAAGAATGTCCCTTCCCCACCAGACACCTGGCTGCTGTTGGGGCTTCCTTTCCCATAGCCTCCCTTTTCGCCACTGCAGTGCTAAAGGATGTTCATATATTCTGCCCATGTTGCAAATACAAGCAACATAGTTCTGACTGTATGTCACCTGGTCTCCATCCAACCCAGTGAGGAAAGCAAAGTTTGCAGCAGCCCACCCTATGGGGAGAGGAAGCCGTGAAGAAATGAGTTCCTACTGTGCAATCCCACAGAAGGCACTGAATGGGAGTGTTCAGCCACCCAGCCCAGATTTGACTGGCAGAAAAATATTATATACATGTATTTGTGCGTGTGTGCACATGTGTGTTACACGCTCTCAAAGAGAATACTTCGATTTTTCCCACATCATTGAATGGAAGTATAAATCCATCAAACTGAAGTTTTCTAATGAGCAAAAGTAGCCAGAATTGCTTCCTGGGGCCACATCCAGATGCTTAATGAAGATCTTCGAGCAGGGAGACTCCACAGGCTCCTCAGGCAACCTGTGCCACAGCTTGGTCACCCTCCCCACAAAGCAGCTTCTCCTTCTGCCCAGACAGAGCCTCTTGTCCTTCAGTGTGCGCCCACCACCTCTTGTCCTGTCACCAGGCTCCACCCTGCTCCAACTCCTTCCCCCCTTCTCTTCAGCAGTTTTGGCACCCTGGTGGCACCCCCTAAGCATTCTCTTCTCCCAGCTGAACTCTGAAATCACCAGAGCCACCCAATTCATCTGCCAGAGCAGCTATTGAAACTAAGTCTCTGCTATGTGTGATTTACATTTTTCCCATGACATTACATACATCTGCAGACTGGCAGCACAGCCCAGATGGTACAGCAATATGTTCCTCACCAGAAAATACTCCTTTCCACCCCACAGCACTCTGATGTGCAAGAGCTCTGCAAAGTTAAGTGATCTCCCCAAGGAATTACTGCATCTCTCCAGGAAACAAGGATTCCCTCAGCAAAACACCTCAACCCTCTGTGCCATACTCCTTCCTATGCAGCAGGAGAACACTGCAAGGAGAACACACCAAAAGCTGCAAGAGAGCAAGCAGACTAGCATCCAGGCGACATAGAGAAGGCAGGAGTAACACTCAGAATCAGCAAACCTCCACTGCTCACTGATAACAAAGAACTGCACAAACAGAAACAGTTGAAATAACCTGTCATAAAACATCTCTAGATGTAGTCCAGCCTTACCACCACTGACCTGAATCACAGGTCTTCTAGAAGCATCATTCTCAGTGATGACTACTGAGAACTCATCACTTTCTTCTGAGTGACGCTAGTCAGCATCATGCAATTTCAAGGAAGACAACAATACAATCAAAATAGTGTATAATGCACCCTTTCCTTCCCCAGTTCCCAAACCGCAGTACAATAACATATACTGACAAAGAGCCATTACACTTCAGTGTTCTTCTGGGCCATCTCAAACATGCTGCTTTTGATTCACTTGCTCACTGCTGATGTAGCAAACCTTCAGCAAGCATACCATTGTGCACACAGCAAGAAGCCCTGCAAGGTTAGGAAGAGTGTAATGGCTTGTGGGAACGCAGCCCGAGCTCTTCTACTGCAACTTTCCCCCACCAGCACATTGCAATGGCACACATTGGTGAGACAGCACCAGGCTGAAACCCAGACTTCCTCAGAGTAATCAGACAGAACATTTAACTAGGTCAAATGACCTCTGGTTCTCTTTGAAATATTTATCATGGTGGCTTTCCTTATACAGCTTTTCAATTTTGCCACCATTGTCAGACAGGCCACCCAAAAGCAGCCAGAACAACAGGCAGCCTGCAGAGAAGCAGACAAGAGATCATGAGCAGGTTTGACTCCAGCTGCCTGTGCTGAGCTCCAAGAGCTGGGATGCAATGGGAAGGATAACCAGTCTCCTGCATTCTCCCACAGGCATCATCAGAGGTGGTCAGGCCAGCTGAGCAAAATTATTTTCTTCTCCTTTTAAGGGCTTCCTTGCACCTGTACTTCGCCACAAAGCTTCCAAAACCTCCTGTGGCCATTAGTGACTTGCTGGATTTTGCAGGACAGAAAAGAACATCCATCTGCAGACAACATGTAGGGGCACCCAGAAGACCCTTCTGCAACACTTCATCCTCACATCAGCACTGCCAACTCATTAAAGCCTAGCCACCCTTATACTGATGTTCCCAGCATCCACTCTAGAGTTACAATGATGGCTGAAGTTTCAGATTTGATTTAAATTTTTACCATAAAAAGAATGGAGTTCACCTTCACAGTGGCAATAAAAAACACCCTTGATGCATGATCCCAGATGCATCCTTGTAAGGCAAATAAAGAGGAATTCAAGTTTTTTGTTTGTTCTAAATGTCCTAAAGTTTGGGGCCTAGTTTGTTTTGACTAATGAGAAAGAGCAGCTACGACACACACTACTGTGACAATATGTGTATTTATAGCATATGCAGTGGAACAATTGCATTATTTTCTTTGCAAAACGTACTTTTCTACCTGAAAAGCATATGACCAACATTTGCTTTGCCACTCAAGCTGCCAGCCCTGCTGATGGTTCTCAATGTTGCAAGGGGGTTGGAACTAGATCTTTAAGGTCCCTTCCAACCCTAGCTGTTCGATGATTTTACAGTTATTACAGTACTCCTGCCTCACATGTGTATTTAGTAAGGGAGTAAAGGGCATTTAAGGCTTCTTCCACCTCCCAACCTCAGTCCAGCTTCCCATGCACTCTGCAACAATGCTTACAAGCAGACATAATCATGGAAGTACATAGTTCAGGCACCTAAGCTCCAGCTAATACTGTGCAGCCCTCACAGGAAGCCTTGCCATGCTGAGCTGAACTGTATGACCATGGAAGACACTGAAACCTTGCCTCTGGCCACCCTGGCATGCCATGGACCCAAATACTAGCAGCAACCTCCACAGTAGCTGGGATATTGAAAATACAAGCAAATAAGATTCAGTGTCAGTCACTGCCATGACCCAAAGCATAAATACAGTGCCTTGTGTTGGTCCCGTCTGCTTCTCATTCAAATCAAATCTCTCTTTTTGTGCATGATCAAAACCTGAGCACTAGGTTAGATCTTTAAAAAAGCTCTGTCTGTTGTCCCTGAGGAGCAGCTCAAAGTTCCTAAAATAACCTCTCGTCCTCTTCCCAATTTTCCTTTATGGGGCTGTTGAGTCTCACAGAAGCTGCAAGACTGCTGGTATTAACTCCACTCACTGAAGCTACTTAGGCCTCAGCATCCTCTCTCTTTTCATATCCTTTGATGGATGGCTAACTTCCTGATCAGATCTCTTGGTCTTCAAAGTAATCCTAATGATGTTGAACTTCAGCAGTTCCCCTGGATAAGGAGCAGAGGTGTCTCTGCCTTGCATGCAGTGCTATGGGGATACTATGCTCTACAGCAGTGAAAGCCACTAGAGAATGAGCTGTGAAAAAACATGACACGGCTGTGCACTTCATCATGTCTTTTGCTTTTGCCTTCTCATGGCATAGACAGAGCAATATAAACAAGTCCACAGTCCTGCTGGTATCCAGACTGCAGCTATTCCTACTGAAAAGGCTTGTGCAGGAGAATTTTACCTCCAATGTAGCTGGCGACTGATCCTCAGACAGCGCAGTTTGGAGACAAAGTGGGGCTGGTCCCTGCACAGGCTACCCAAACTCATAAGGCCTGCTATTCCCTAGAGACCAGTCACCTGCTACGTGCTGCTATCACAAGCTCTAAGAAGCAGAAACTGCAGCAGCACAGTGTTTTCTTGTGCAGCGTGGCTGATCTTGGTTTGGAGAACAGCACAGAAATCTTCTATATTACACTCAGCCTCTCTGCTGTCAGAAAGTGTCAGAAAGCCCCAGTTTTTCCACCTGCTTTCAGAGATCAAAAGGACAGTGAAAGAAGGGTTCGGCTCAGGTGCTCCTTGAGGTCATCCCCAGGCAATGAACACCCCTGACTCTGGAGAAAGGTTGGGCTCCTATGGGACAGTTTGGGATCCCTCAGCCAAGGGATGGCTCTCCACTCTTGACAGCGTAAGCAGGTGCGGAACTGGTCAGATGCAGGTTCAAGAGAACAGGCAGGTTCTCACACAGCCAAACTCGTGTCTCTGTGACCTGCCAGGGTCATGGAGTGGGTCCCCTATGGGGTAGAGAGGTATCAGTGAAACTGGTGATGTCTGTCCTCAATTCTTAAACCCTTGTTCTCCTGCATGTGCCACCAGAGGGCAAGCCCATTCCTTGCTTCCCAGGCAGACAGTAGAAAACTAAGCTAATTGCTGACAAATGTAGTCATTGTGAGCCTGAACTGCATCAGAAGACACTTTTGGGAGGACTGGCTGTCTCTGCAGCAAAGCTTTTAAAGGTCAGCCAGTCCTGACAAGCCACTGGGACAAAACAGTATTTTACAGATATTCCACATAGTAGCTTCTAAAGACGTTCTCTGAGATATGGTCAGAGGAGATAGCTGGTCCAAAGGACCATGATTAAACCTGCAATGGCAACCTGCACTCCCATCAGAACATGAGAAAGCCCCAGCCAGGAGGATGTTACTAGAGCCCCCTCCCCAGAATATTTCTGTCTGCATAGCACCTGCCAATAAGGGCTTTCCTCTTCTTTGGAGACATTTTATGCACAGCACCGACACTGCAGCGCTGCTGAGATGCACACACCAAGGATTCGAGCTGTGCCATCAGGCAGGAGCAGCTAGATGGCACGTGAACACAGAGGAAAAGCACACGCCTGCAGCTGCAACCCAGCAGCCAGCACTCACCCACTACCTCCCAGCTCCCACATCTCCTGGGACTCTCCTCAGGCTCGCTCCCATGCAAACACAGCAGACACTGACAGGGCAGGCCTCCTTCCTCCTCCAATGGTCACGACTTTTACAGAAATCAAGGACTGTTACAGCCCCATCACAGTTCCCTTCTTCCACCTCTGCAGTGAGGCAGGTGAAGATTTGAGGAAAAATAAACAGGAGCACACAGGCTGGGGCAAGCCACGCTCCTTTCATTACTTGAGTGTGATTGAGCTGTTGCTAACAAGTTTTCCACAATCACATAGTTAAATAACATAGCCTTTGGAGAAGGAAAAAAAAAGCAGAAAGGAGGGGAAAGGAGAGGGGAGAAAGAAAAGAATCACCATGGTCATCCTGTCTCATAAGTGAATTCAGTATGAGGAGAAGATTTATTTCCCTGAGCACATCTGTAACTCTTCCCTGGCTTCTGCAGAAACAAGCTGCATTCACACAGGCTTGCCCAGCTCACAGGACAGCCCAAAGAGCCCAAATGCATTGTGGTGTCTCCTGAGGGGCACGGGCCTGCCTGGGGCTCATCCCAAGGAATTCCTCCTCTCTGTGCTCAAAGGGCAGACAGCCACAAACATCCTTTTCTGTCAGTCCCCTCACCCATGCTGCAGTGCTGATTCTACTCACGAGGAAAACACCCCCATGACACTGTTAGATATTGCCAGATGTCTCTAATGGGATTTAGATCATCCTCCACACCCTTATGTCAGCTGCTTTTCCGATCACCCTGGGGCCCTCGTTATAATCGCTTTGGTACCACAGAACAGCCTGCTCTCTTAACAAGGACTTCACAGCTGAGCTGATGTCCCCCTGACTGTATGACTGTTCTGAGCATTTCTGCCCAGCTTCCCCATGTCAGGGAAGCTCAGCAGGGCTGAGGGCTCAGCAGGACACAGAAAATGAAAAGCTTTGACTTGGTTAAAAGGGGAAGGAGCCCTACAACACCAGCCGGTGGGTCAGCAAGCCCACGGCCTAGCACTGAGGAGCAGGTGACAGTTCCTTTTCTGCTGCCAAGAAAGGGAACTAACTCGGTCTAGGTGACTTATAGCTTTTGTTAGCAAAATGTCCTCCAAGGTGTGTACACACACCCTTTTACCAAGCTGTTTCTAAAAGACTTTAAAAACAACTGGTATTGGGTGTTTGTGTTGAGATTGTGGGGGAAGGCAGACAACAGTGACTACATGAATTGCTCTAGTGGTCAACCTTCCTCTAAAAGCTGGCAGATCGTGCTGATGTGGGCTCTGAACAAGGACAACCCCAACCTCACTGCTTCCCTACTTAGGGAGATAATAGGCAGAAGAACAAACATTGCAAGAAGAATAGGTCTGCTGCATCACAGGACCATTCCTCTGCTAGTGAAGAAGTGTGGACCACATCCCTCCAGGCTGATCCTGCAGCACACTAGCACATCCTACATAGTCTCTTGTACAGCCTGTGGTTCCTCTACTGCCATAGGCAGCCAAAAAGAGAACCTGTGCTGTTCCAGAAACATATGGTCTTGTTTGCTAAGCAGCACCAGGCAAGTCCAGCATCACCTAATTCCTGCTCCAGTGTGAACTAGCCTTCTTCATGTGTTCCAGTAGTCACCATTTCTGATTGCAATGCTTTCAGTGGGCAAGCGAGCAAGTTCTGGCTCATCAGGTGTTGTCACTAACCACCTAGAAAAGAGCACCAATCCAACTTAGTTTTTCATATAGCCAGCAATGTATCTTGGGCTTCAGGTTTTTGTCTTAACAGAACAAAAGTACTTTTTGCATGAGTGGTACATCACACCTCACGGAATGAGATACCACCACGTCCACCATCAGCCCACCCGCAGAGCCAGAATCAGCCTCTGACCCTGTGGGTCAGGCCCTCACCAGCTGAACACAACATGTTGCAGCAGCCTAAGGGACTTGTCATTTCTAGTCTGCAGCTAGTAAAGTCATACTCCTTGACTGGACTCCTCCTCCATCAACATACCATATCCTCCACTTTGAACTGAGGAAAACAAGGCAACGTGGTAATGAAGCCATGAAACATTTCAGGAGGTGCAGTCAGTGTCAGAAACATGATGTGCCCCAGCCACTGCCCCCAAAAAGTGCTTCCAAGTCATAGCATTATTTCCTGTTTTCCTTCTTGTTTAAAATGGAAAAAATCATCAATATTCAGCACTGTTTTTTGTTTGTTTGTTTGTTTTTGTTTTTTAGTATCAGGGAGAATTACCACTTGCCTTTCTGACTCTGGAAAACAAACAAACAAAAAAACAACAACCAAAAAAAACCAACAACACTACTGCCTTTTAATCTTAATGAAAACCCAGGTTTTCACCTAAAAACAGGTGATGCTAGGAAAAAAACAACCAAACAAACAAAAAAACCCCACAGCAACAACAACAACAAAACTGTCCACCTGCTTGAAGTCAAAAGCCTTCACCACAGAAATACCAAGCACTTTGGCAATCCAGGAAAGACAAGAGTTTCTCCTTCAGGCCTTCATGCTGGTGAACCCTGCCTGATGAAAATGCTGCACACAGAAAAGGATTTCCAGGAACATCAGGGATATCTGAAGACACACCACTCATGTTGCCTCTACTTGGATATTCCAAATACCCCTGGAAGTCCTATGATCTTTCTATTTTCCACAGTGCTGGTCAGCAATGATCCAGGTTTTCCACAGACTCACTCTGGCTCACCCAGACCACAGCATCTTCACAGGTGCCTGTCACTTGGGACAGAGCTTCTCAGGGCCCCAGATTCACCTTTCAGGTGCTGTTCACAGGGGAACCTGCCTTGCAACAGATGTGTCCAGTGGAAATGCACTGCCTAGGGACGAGGTGACCATGGAGAAGAGGAATGGCATGAGACCACTCAGCCTGCAGACACACCGTACACTGGCAGAGGCACAGACTCAGCCCTGCTGAGGACCTGCGCAAGGTGGCTCCATGCCCCACCCCAGAGGAGGGACTTGTTGCAGCAGAACAACAGAGGAAGGGACACAGCAGCTATTGACAAGCTGAAAGATGAATCTGAAGGTCCAAATGAGCCATGCCCTCCACAGCATTACCTAGAGTAGCCACTGCCCAAGAGGCCCGGAGGAACCACTGTCATCTGGAATCTTTAAGCAAAATCCAAGTAATGCTTGGCCAGACCTGAGGAGGCAGGAGCACTTCTTGCAGTTTGCCTGGGAACAGGCACAAACAGGAAGCTGACTGTGTGCTACCAGATACTCGTTAAGACAGTCCCTCTCATTAGCTTGACCACACTTACTACCAGTGCCCAGAAGTTGTTACTGAACACAAGCTGCTGTGCAGCTCAGCCAATCTGCAGGGCAGTGCCAACTGTTGGCTTTCTTTCAGCAGTCATTTGCAATAGTTTGGACTGTACCATTACACCTTCATACTGCTTTGGTTTAAGAACTTTCTGCAGACCTAAGAGGATTGAAGTCCGAGTTAGTTTCAAAATACAAGGTTCTGGGCACAGTATGCAAAGCGTTTAGGCACCGAATAACAACGTTAGCAAAGACCTTACATTCCTGCCTTGTGCATAGATTCAGAACAGAAGAAGGGGAATAGTAAGAATAGTATCATGGTCCACTACACACAAGCCAAAGAAAATTATAAATGTTTTTGAGCAAGGGGGAAAAAGGAGAAAAATCAATGCCTCTCTTCCTGAATAACTTTCACTTCCAGAACTAGACTTGTGTGGAAGTGTGTGAAGACTTCCATCCCTTCGGTTATATTTCTCTGAACAAGAACTACCAGCATATAAGGAAATGTTCCCCTTTAATTTCACACAATCACAGAATTGCTCAGGTTGGAAGGGACGTTGGAGGTCATCGAGTCCAACCCTCCTGCCCAGCAGGCTCACCTAGAGCACATTGCACAGGATGACATCTAGGCAGGTTTTGAATGTCTCCAGAGAAGGAGACTCTGCAACCTCTCTGGGCAACCTGTTCCAGTGCTCTGTCACCCTCACAGTAAAGAAATTTTGCTCATATTCAGCTGGAACTTCCTCTGTTTCAGTTTGTGCCCATTGCCTCTCGTCCTGTTGCTGGGCACAACTGAAAAGAAACTGGCTCCATCCTCTCGACACCCTCCCCTCAGATATTTATACGTATATTGATGAGGTCTCCCCTGTCTCCTCTTTTCCAGGCTAAACAGGCCCAGTCCTCTCAGCCTGTCCTTGTGCGACAGGTGCTCTAGTCCTCTAATCACCTTAGTAGCCCTCATCCGAATTCACTCCGGTACTTTTATGTCCCTCTAGTACTGGGGAGCCCAGAACTGGGCACAATACTCCATGTGTGGCCTCAGCAGGGCCGAGCAGCTGGGGAGGATCACCTCCATTGAGCTGCTGGCAGCACTCTTCCAAATGCAGCACCTGCAATTTGCACGGCATGGAGAAAAAAAAAAAAAAAAAAAGAAGTTCTGTGGAACTGGAGTTCTGTGCAGAACTCCACATACTGGCACTGATCTCCATGTTCTGGTGCAGACCTTGAACCAAGAAACATGCCTCTGAAATTCAGCACTCTGGAGTATTCCCAGTAACTTCCTGCGGTTGCTCACGCAGAAGAAAACTAACCTGATCATACACAAGCTCAGGACAGGCAACGTAACAGGTTCCTCCATATATGGAGGTGATCTTTACTTGTGCTTGGGGTTTTATCAAGCTTGAGGACTATATGTTGGGAAACAACTTCTGCACAACCTTTTGGTAAATTATATGAAAGGAAGATTAAAGAAAGGAAAAATACACGCACTTGAAGAACACTGACTTGGCAATGTCATGCTGCATGCTGAGCCAATCATTTCACAAGCAGCCTAAGAATCCTCTTCAGCTTTAATGGTGTCAGGCTCTTTGGAAGCATTACAGCCCAGATGGCTAAGCAGCACTAAACACACCACTCTATTTGCTAGCAGCTTGCTTAGAGGGTAATTTACTAAAACTTAGATGGGTGAAACCACCTAGGGATGGTTATATAAATTAGATAGCACTACGCTTGGAAGCATGTGCCATATGCCTGCTACCAATGGCTACATTAGAGAAGCAAAGGAGTCTCTATGGCAAGCTCCACACTTAACTGCAAGCCCAGCTGCAACTGAATGCTGGCAGTTTTGCTGCCCAGCTGCTCTTCCCCACAGCAGCCATAGTTGGCACAGAATGCAACTGAGAGGCTTTGGTGGAAAAGAGCTTCACTTACTATTTCCTGGAAGTCTTCACGGGCTTCTTTCAAGGCTCCTTTTCTTCCAGAGCACTCCTGCCCCTCTAGTCAATCTGAGAAGAAGCCGTCTCCACGCTGCCATCTCTACCATCCCCTTTGTACAATGGGGCCAGCAGCTCCCTTTCAGTTGTGCTGCGTCCTTGCAGATGGTCCCAGTGCCTCTTTTCTTTTGGTCTTCCCACCCAATTCAGTCCCTGAGCTTACTCATCACGGGCAATTCAGAAACAGATAAATGGACCAAGAGTAAAGTGCCTCTCTAGCTGATGTCAGGTAGAATGTACACAGACAGAAAAGTTCCGCTTTGCAGGCTTCTAGATTTTTTTTCCCAGCTTTGATTTTTATCAGGTTGTATGACAGCCTTCTCAACATTTCATTCTTTGCCTTGTTACAGAAAACCCCATATGGGAGTGGGAACGGCAACAAAGCAAAAATGGAGAAAATGGTTCACTGAGGGCTTCATATCTCACATGACTACACTTCATCTCCAGTTCTGCAGATTTTTCTGCGTCAGTAGGACTGCTCCTCCAGGAGGAGACCCTTATAGCTAACACACTTCCTAATATTTCTGGTCTTACAGCCCTTTTAGACCATTAGTCTGATAGATATTTCACACACAGATAAGTCTGGAACCCAAATCTGCCAGGAAGGAGAAACTTCAGATAGTTGCCCACTGCTTTAGTTACACTCATCTTCAACAAGAGAGCCACAGACAAAGCACACAGAGCGCTATCAAAAATACAGAAGGTAGAGATCAGCATGTACATCCAGAACAGGTTTCTCAGGTGGAATCTGGCAGGTGCGTTTCAGTGCTTAGATAGCCACCGTAAGCCCATACAAATGGAGTAAATCCGATCAAAATCTGTAGCACCTACCAGACAAACACGTACAGGCTGTCTGATCCTACCTACTGTCCTCTGCAGAGTTCTGATTTCTGCATGTCATCAGACCCACAGAGACCCTGCCTCTGCACAGCAAC
This sequence comes from Cygnus atratus, assembly GCF_013377495.2. Classification (NCBI taxonomy): domain Eukaryota; kingdom Metazoa; phylum Chordata; class Aves; order Anseriformes; family Anatidae; genus Cygnus; species Cygnus atratus. The sequence goes on from NC_066396.1 coordinate 84,403,099, forward strand.
ACCAGTGCCCTTGGTCATGACCAACCTCTCTGGAGACCAGTTTACCCACCACTTGCATTTTAAAGCCACTTTGACTTCAGCTTCCTCAACCGTTGGTAAAATTCCTCTCATAATGTTTTCCCATTGTGGTTAAAAAGCCAGTATCACAGACTGAATTCTACAACTGAAAGTCTTCTTTGAGAAGGGGGGAGCATCTATAGCTTCTTCCCATGCAAAGGAAAATTAGCTCACAGCATTTGGTGTGAGAGTGAGATCAGGCCAGAAACAACTAAGCAAGTCACATGCAGACAGCCACTCAACATTCAAGGTCATTAGCATTTCATTCAGACTGACATAACAGAACAAGCTGCCATGTAGTTAGGCATGCATTTTTTTTTTGTTAAGAGAGAAGAGCAGGACACTAGACCAAACCCCAGAGTTGCTGTTTTTCTGCTGGACTCGATTTAGAACGGGGCAAAATCTCCCACTTTGCACCGGGCTGACCACTGCCAGCAAAGCCACCGTGATGGCTCTCGCGTCTCCGACGACAGCTTTGGGCTGACGCTTTGGATCGGACATCACCGAAGCCAAACGAACACGTCAATACGAAGACCCTTCTGTATGCTTTCCACCAGGCAGCCAACGCCGAGCGAAACCTGCCGCGGTACTGACTGCGACGGCCCCCCCATCCCAAGCCACTCACCCCTCCTGAACACCCCGGTGGCGGGGCTGCCCCGCGCCCTCCGCTCGCCCCGCCGCTGCCTGCGGGGCCCTCGGGGGCGCGCCCCTCGGGGGGACGGCGGCGGCGGCAGGGCCGGGCGAGCCGCACGGCGCCACGGCCCCGGGTGCCGCCCGCACCGGGAGAAGCCCCTGCGGCGCCGCTCTGCCCTCGCCTCCCCCCGAGCCCCCTGCGCGGCTGCCGGCGGGGGGACCCGCGCCCCATGCCTTGCGGCCCGGGACCGCGGGGGGTCCGCCGGGAGCGCCCCGAGGAGCCGCCCCCTGGGCGCACCCCGAGCTGCCCCGACGGCGGCGGAGCCCCAGCTCGGGCGGTGCCGCCGGGAGCGGACCTCGTTACCTGCTACGGGGAGTCGAGCGCCCAACCGCCGCCGACAGCGGGACAGGTGCGGCCTCTGTCCGGAGAGGCGGAGCCGGGGGGGGGGAGCGGGGGCAGAGGGCACCGCCCCCCGGCCCGCCCCGCGCAGGAGGGCGCAGCGGGGGTCCCGGCGGCCCTCGGCTCCGCGACGCCCCCTCCCGTCCCTCTTCGTCCGCGCTCCCGAGCCCTGCTTGGTCCTGCTGCCTGCCACTTCGGGGGCGGCTGTCCTGCTCTCTCACACCCCACAGGTCTCCTCCACGCAACCTCGTGCTGGCTGCTGCACCTACGCTATTTTTGAGAGGCTCTTTCTGACTATGCACCACGTCTCCGGGCAAGTCTCAGGTTTTCTCAGTCTCTGCAATGTCTTGAAGAAGACAAATCCTGGATCCTGACAGAGGTGAAGGTGCTGCAGCTCTTTGCCCCAGGTAAAAGCAGCAGTGAGACTGAGAATGTATTCCCCAAAGGCACACACAAAACACATCTACAGCATGTCTGCTGGTGGCTGTCTGCTCAGGGAGATGCAAACAGATGCATTAAGTACCCATAGAAACACAAACAGCACCAACGGTCTCATCCTGTTCTCTCTGGATGGCTGGCATGAAGGTCCATTACTGGGAAATTAATATATATATATATATATGTACGCCCACATACATACAAATATATATGTTAGAATTAGAACAGTTAAATTGGATGGGACCTTCAAACATCATTGAGTCCAGATGCCTGACCTCTTTCAGGGCTAGACAAAAGTTAAAGCAGTTACTGAGGGCACCGTCCAAATTCCTGTTGAATGCTGACATGCATGGGGCAGCAACCACCTCCCTAGGAAGCCTGTTCCAGTGTCTGACTGCCCTCATGGGAAAGAAATTTTTCCTGACGTCTGGTCTCAGCCTCCCCTAGCGCAGCCCTGTGCCATTACCGTGTGTCTCACCATCAGCTACAGAGAGCAGAGGCAGGCACCTCCCTCTGCGCTTCCGCCCTCCTCTGGAAGTTGCAGAGCGCAAAGTCACCCCTCAGCTGCTTTTTCTCCAAGCTAGAAAAGCTGTGTGTGCTAGGAGACAAAGCGTTGCATGTCTCACCTCGCCAGCAATGGAAACCTCCCTCCCTTAGTAAGCGCCTCTGCCTCTGCTTCCAGCTCCTGCTCACAGGCAGGTTAACCCCTTCTGCATCCAGGCCTCCTTGCCAGGTTGTTCCTGGGTCACGAATCACCAGTTGTACCAGCAATTGTGATCTGAATTTCCCCTTTATGCCCCCCTGTCCTGCTTGCTCCGGTTGCTGGCACCAGCAGGTGGGAGCCCCTTGCAGCAGCAGCAGCACTACTCCAGCTGCTGGTACAGCCCCCCTTGCACGCACCAACCTACACGCAGGCACCGGCACACAGCTGCCCAAGGCTGCCCTGGTCCCCCCTCAACAACCAGTCCCTCCGGTGGTATCACCCCTTGAGACCCGCACCCCCTGGCTCCCCAGCCACATCCCCTCCTTGCCCACTTGACTGGCTGGATCTCCACTTGTGCTTGCACACTCACATGCACACCCGCACTGCTCCAGGTGCTGCACCACTGACACGTGGGCCCTGTGACTCCGCGCACACATACACTCCAAACAGAGTCCCTGCCCCACGAAAGCAACTAGAAGTGGAGTTCAATAAGGAGGCAGGACAGGCTGCCCTGATTAGGCAGAGGGCATAGAAGACAAGCATCCTGACCAGCACACCATTTATATGCTGCTGGCCCCTTTTATCCCATTATCTCTCATTTTTCCCACATTTGTTCTCCACGGGCTATCACCATCCCTGCCCTTCCCCACATTTGGTTCCTGCCCTGAGCATCCTGCAATAAGCCCTCTGCAATCTTGACATGTTCTTCTCCTGCACACCATAGCATTTCCCATGCTCCTGGCAGGGAACCCCCTAGGTTCCAAGGGTGCTTGGGCTTTGACTCCCCTTGAAGTGTTTTATGCCTGGACCCTGGGGCTGAGGCTCTCCTGAGATAGCTCTGGGAGGGTCCTGGGTAGGGTGCCCCTTCTGCTGAGTCCCTAACTCAAGTTTCCACCTGCCTTTGTGCCCCTCTGCTCCTCTGAGCTTGTGGAGACAGACCTTTGTTAGGCTGATGGCTCCTGGGAGTAAGTGGCACAGGCTATTATTTGGGTTCCCCCCCACCATTGCCTCTCTGTGCTCCTCTGAGTGTGCAGAGCAGCTTCTATCACATAACACAGTGTGCAGTGCTCTTTCTCCTGATGTGCACAAAGAAAGTGGGTATAGGGCTGCTTGGTGATTGCCCAGCACTGCACAAATGGGTATACAGGAACCCACATCCACTGTGTCAGCTCTTCCTCTCCATCTCTGACACTAGCCTTCCCTGTAAAAATGTCCTGTTCTGTATTTAAACTCCTCTGCTACTGTCTGCAGCCCTTTATTTAGCATAGGGTTGGACAAGAAAAGAGTCGCGTACTGAAAGGTATTGATTTTTTCTCTTTTGTGCCTTTCTGGTTTTGCTTTTTCATACTCCCTAATTAGCCAGAGTATTTCCGCACTGCGGGTCCTTCTGCCTTTACCTTTGTTCTTTTTTGCTCCCAGCCCAGGAACTGCTCTTCTCCCGAATCAACACCCACAGAAACTATGATTATTTTTCTCTGCTGCTGTTGTAAAAGCTGACTTTGTCTGTCACTGTTCATGATCAGTACTATTTTGTGATTGCTGAACTTAGCCAAAAATGAGATTTGCTCCTGCCATCTATAACTAATATAGCATTAAATAGTGCCCCGGAATAGGTTTTGCATCAACTGCTGATTCATGTAGCTTTTATGGACAATGGACAAACATACATCTGTGCCTACCAGTGCCGATAGATGATGTTTCTAAAGTAATCTACACAGGAAGCAGAATCTTAATTAAAAACAAAATTAAACAATAGTTGTCTTTCATGTGGATGAAAAGTGGAATCCATTAAAAAGAGGAATCAGAGCTCCATGTCAAACTATCAGATGCATTAGTTATCTATCTGTGTGTATTGTAGAGCTGAACATGTAGTTTTCCTCTCTCTGAGTATTCCAAGTTTCAGAAGCTTGGGAAACATCTACCTAGAAAGGTATGAGACATTTTATCTCTCAGCAGTGTTCTTCCTTGCCTGTGTTTTCATCATGTCAGAGCTGACCTATAAAAGCCTTCCATATGGGGAAACATTGCAAAACTATTTGGAAGCTTCCAAATGGTTGATTCTGAGATGTTCTGAAGAATGCAAGAATATCAAACCTCTGGGAGCTCATTCTAGTCATGAGCTGAGCCCATGAACCCATTTCGATGTCTTGTGACCCAGAGAATTGCTTGGGAATTACCAGGCGTCAGAATAAAAAAACCTAAGCCTGTGAAGAAGAGTGATAAAGATTTCAAGACAGAGAAAAGACCTCTGATTTTGCATGTCTGAAAAGCTGAATTTAGTGGGTTAGTCAGTCCCTCTTTCAGAGTTGCTTGGCCTGGTATGGCTGGGCTGCTGGCTTATGTTTGCTTGCCTGTGTGGTCTGGGTTTTTGGCTCCATGAAGTCTGCAGGAATGCCTTGAGTTCCCTTCTCTGCTGACAAGGCACAGCTTTATCCTTCAGCCTTTCTGTATGGTTGCCCATGCCATTCTGCTGCTGCTGCCCAGTCCAGTTTTTGCTGTTGGTTGGCCCATCACAGGTCATTGTGTGTTATGTGGGTGACCCAAACCACCACCTTAAATTACAGAGAGGTATATGTGAGCAGAGGAAGAAAGAGCAGCTCAGAAGACAAGAGGCAAGAAGGATGTGCTGCAGAGGCAGTTGCTGTGAAGATCATCTGGAGAAATGGATGGGGCCCTCAAGAGGAGGCTGTGCCTGCCCAAGTCCTTCTGCATGCACCAGCTCTCTCCTCACAGTGGGAATACTCATCTGTAAGGCCAGGCTGTAGGTTGAGCCAGGGCATCTCTCTGAACCTCTCTTGTAGAGTGTCTGCCTCTGTGTGCTTAAGAAGAGCTTGTCCTGCCTGTTTAGAGCTCGCACTGACACTCTTGCTAGTGGATGACTTCCTAAATGTGTACAGCAAACCATGGAAAAAGACAGTGGTGGTGGGCTCCAAATTCTGCTGTATATGTAGTCTTAAGCTGAAGAAAGCAAGGAGACCTTGAAGAAAACAGGGAGGCCAGTAGCCTTGAGCTAGCAAAAGCAAAGCAGATAAGAGATGAAAGCTAGAAAATGAGAATGAGGAAAACAGCTGAAGGAAGATTACAGACAAACCCATAGTAACACTTTGGTCATCAAAGGTCATTCGCATATTAAAAAACACACCCATCAAAATGAAAACATATGGAAATGTGAGATTTGCTCTCTCCCTCCCTGAGTCTTTGTGCTTGTTGGCCAGGTGCGCCAGGTACAAACCTACAGATAACATACAGACACTCCTCACCAAGCTATTTTTTGAGGAAATACTTTCAGATCTCTTAGCAAGGAATGGACAAATGTATCTGTGAAAAAGAAAAGTTTAAATGTATGAGGGTTAAACTATATGGCCCACAATTTGGCCTTGAAACTTCTGACTTCCTTCTTACACCTTTGACAATGTGTTTCAACAACAGAAAGCTCAAAAAGGAACCCACACATTTTATATCTGTGGTAAAAGGCAAAAAGGGGAGAGAGTGACAAGAGAGACGCTTCTGCTAATGATCCAAGTGACCAGAAAACATTTCTCCAGAAGGTTCAGGCTCACTCAGACTGCAGACACATATCATAATATTCTGTCATTCTTAAGAGTAGCAACTGCTTCTTAAAGTGATCCACACAAATCATACAAGTGATGTTCCCTTTCTTGTTCTCCTCAGTATAAAGTGCATTAAACTTTCAGAAGACATCAGAAATAATTTTCAATCATGCCTGGGCAGAACAGGAGGAAAAGCCTTCCCTTGGAGTCCTAGCAGAGCCAGGGAACCCATTTGGCACTGTAGTCCCAGGCTAGAATAGGAAAATAGGACGAGCCGAAGACCTGGAGTGTTGGGGACATCCCTGGGATTTCTGAATCAAGAACCGACAGGTGATTTCAAACTGTCTGACCTCACCTGGGTCGACTGATGCAGATTCCAGCCTGACTGGTCAAATAACACTTCTCTAAGCATTGTCTCTCAGAAAAGAAAATACACTTTGCAGTTGCTTACTTTGACACCAAAAAGCTCCTTTGCACAAACAAGAAGACCCCCGGATTCAAGGGCTGTCAAAGGATCCCCACTGATACACTCCAAGACAGAAGCCCCTGCCCAGCCCCTTCTGGAAAAGGGAGCTTGGCCACATGTTGAGGGTGGACACCCACCCTCCCCTGAGCACCCCACAGACCCTGCCAGGAGCATGGGAAATGCTATGGCATGCAAGAGAAGAGCATTTCAAGATTGCAGAGGGCTTATTGCAGGATGCTCAGGGCAGGAACCAAATGTGGGGAAGGGCAGGGATGGTGATAGCCCGTGGAGAACAAATGTGGGAAAAATGAGAGATAATGGGATAAAAGGGGCCAGCAGCATATAAATGGTGTGCTGGTCAGGATGCTTGTCTTCTATGCCCTCTGCCTAATCAGGGCAGCCTGTCCTGCCTCCTTATTGAACTCCACTTCTAGTTGCTTTCGTGGGGGAGGGACCATCCTTTTCATGTGCAGGTGTTTTATGGCATTTCAGAGACAGAAAGAGAAGCAGAATAAGGTTGTTTGGGCCATCTGAGTTTGTAGGAGTGCTGAGGGTGTCTGTCCGTGTTGCTACGTGTGGCCAGCCATATACGTAAGCATGTGCATGCACCTTCTGGTAACACCCATTCAGATTTGCTCCTGGCTGGACCGGCGTGCTTGGAGATGCAGCAAACTTGCCTTTCTTGGGCTGCTGGATCCAGCATCCCCTGATGGGGAACAGCCAAAGATCATGTCTTTGCTGATGAGGCAGTTGCAGCAGTCTGGCAGAGGCACACAAGGGAAGGTTGAAGCATTACCACTAGTAGTACCCAGTAGTGGTAACACTGAAGTATTACCCACCACATGACAGCTTGAGGGTACTATGTTGGCCCCCCTCAGTTCTGTGGAGCCTTCATCACTGGTACATCTTCAAGCCTTCACAGGCAAGCTAGAAGTGCCCTGAATTTTTCATATGGGGGTGACAGGAGAAGTAGAAGAACCCCTTGTCTAAGGCATGTTCCCTCTGGGAGGACCCAGTTGAGCCCTGCTGTCTGTGCACTAATCCTTATTTGCCTCTGCAGATAGTGAGGAAAGCAGGATACTAAAGCCACATTGTCACAGCAGGAAAGGGCTGGCATGCTGCTGGCCTGCTGATACACAGCAGGGTGGTAAGCTTTGATGCTAAAGGAAATCCTGTCTTTGAAAACTAGCCTGTCATTTTCTGTGTCATGGTCTGGCCCCCAGGATGCTGAGCCCACAGCATCCAGACATGGGAAGCATGTGGGTTCCCTGGACAGAAGCCAGGCCAGCGCTCGGAGCAGTGTCCTATTGCCCCTGCTCTTCCTGCTGCATACCAGGGTCTGCCTTGCTGCCCTAGCTTCCCGCCAACAAAATATAGCTGATGAGAGAGCTGTGGAGAGCTGTGGATACTGTGACCCCACAGTAAAGGGGGCCATGGGGCTGGGTGGAAGCATGAGATTGCTGTGAAGTGGGAAACCCCCAGCTCAAGGTGCCGTATTTCTGTGGTTAGCAGTGTTTCTCCATGCTGCTTGTCTTTCTGTGCGCTGCTGTATCTTTTCGCTGTGCCTACAACAATGCAGAGGTGAGGTAAGGGCATGAATTTACTCACCCTGGACTTCTGTTGTGGATTTACTATGTAGATTTATGCTGCTGGAGTTTCTGTTCAGGTGTGTTTTTTCCCCATATTATCCACTTGGTTTACATGACAGGACAGCAGGCCTGAATGTTGCTTTATTTATTGTTACTTGGTCTGCAGGAAAGTAACATCTCTCCCACAGTCCTAATGTCACCTAAGGATTCCACTTTCTCCAGGAGTACCATGTTGAATGTACTCCTGCATGAGAATTTATGCAGTCTCCTCCCTTATGCCTAACAGAGGTCACTGCAATATAGTATTTTAAATCTCTTTCTCTGATTAAGCTCCTTACCATTCTGCTTCCCCTTTAGATTAGGAGTTGACAGCACTACTACAGCAGAGCATTCAAAAGAGTAATGTAATTTCCATTTTGGTCTCTGTCATCCAATTCAGTTATCTGTGCCAGAACATCTTCCCCCTTGTACAGTCACCAGAAGAACCCTGCTTGGCACTGCTGACTCTTCTGGACCTAAGAAGTGGACATGAGCTGCAATCCATGGCAGAGCTTCTGGCTGGAATTAGTTGAAAGGACAAGATTTCCAGCCCGCTGAATTCAGAAGCAGAGCTTTAACTGTGCATAGTTAGATGCCTATCTAGCAGACTTTGTCTCTTTAGTGACCTGGGGATGGTTTTACCTGCTGCAGATCTGAAGAGAGGGACTGAATAGAGGGAAGACTGTGCCCCCTCTGGGTGTCTGCTACCATAGCCCTGGATGGTATGACTGCCATGAACACTGACTGGACACTGATGTTGCTGTACAGCTGCCCTAGACACACCATGTACAATGTCTGGATTTACATGTGCACCATTTGAGTAGATACACTGGCTAGAAACTTGCAGAATCCCTACGTAATAGCCATTGTCATCTTCCGTGATCTTCACACCAGAGGGTGCAGATTCAGACTGCATAACAAATGCAATAAAGAAGAAAGCTATTCAATATTGACTGGCCCAAAAGAAAACAGCTTGCACAAAGACATGGCAGACCAAGCCTCAGAGGCAATACTGCCAGTGCCATCCCATCTGGGAGGGTCTGCCAGAGGCTGGCTTAGATACCTGTATCTTCCCATGTGCCTGTGCAGTATTGCCTGCAGAAGATACATGCTGTAGTTTAACACTGGTGGGTAGCTAAGAACCACACAGCCACTCTCTCACTCCCGCTTCTCAGAAGAACAGGGGGAGAAAATACCATATAAAAAAAAGGTGGGTTGAGATAAGGACAGGGAGATTGCTCACTCATTACTGTCATGTGCAGAACAGACTCAGCTTGGGGAAGACTCATTTAATTTATTGCCAATTACTAATAGACTAGAGCAGTGAGAACTAAAAGCAACCTAAACCCACCTTCCTATCACCCACTCCCTTTTACCTCCTCCGCCCAAGCAGTGCAGAGGAATGGGGAATGGAGGTTATGGTCAGCCCGGAACATTTTGTCACTCTCTCACCCAACACTACAGAGGACAGGCAGGTTCTTTAGGGATCTTTGGCAGAATGAGGGCTGGCCACAGGTCTCTGGTTATAATTATTAAAAAAAAAAAGAGAGAGTAACAATCAGCATATTTTATTATCTACAATTTCCAGCACCTAGCATAGCTTATTGTTGCATAGAATTTCTAGAACTACACTAGAATCACTAGTTACACAGGCTTTTCAGTCACCTGGACCCCTGCAGGTTGGGTCAAATTCTTATCAACCGGTGCAAGATACAACCATAACCTAGACTCAGGCTTTATGTAAAAGACCAGAAGTCACTCAGTCACTGCTCGGAGGAGGAAGACGACAGCGGAGGTGCCCCTGTTCACCAGGGGACCACAGGTTTTGCTGTCCAGCAGCAGCAGCTCCAGTCTAAGACCCCCTTAGGGCTGGTAGCTGCCTGCTTCTATAGACAGCGCTCCTGGAGCTGTTATGCTTCCCTGTCCCAGAACCCATGCTAACCCATGCTACTAAGTTCTACATCTACATATTCCTTGAAGACCTCCAGGGCTGGTGACTCAGCTGCTTCCCTGGGCAGCCTGTTCCAATGCCGCATAATCCTTTCAGTGAAGAAATTCCTAATATCCAACCTAGACCTTCCCTGGTGCAACTTGAGGCCATTTCCCCTCGTCTTTTCACTTGGTGCTTGGGAGAAGAGCTCGATCCCCACCTCGCCATAGCCTCCTTTAAGGTAACTGTAAAGTACACTAAGGTCTCCCCTGTGCATCCCCCTTCTCCAAGCTAAACAATGTCAGCTTCCTCAGCCACTCCTCATAAGGCTTGTTTTCTAGAATATTATGGATATTTGACTTACTCTTTGTCATGCTAACCATACTGCTAGGGGTCAGGAGCAGGGAGCACCAGTCACATACCTCTTCATGGTCACTCTCTGCCCATGTACCACGTGGGGTCCCTTCCACGGGATGCCATCCTTCCCGAATTGATCCTACGTGGGCTTCCCACAGGCAGCAGCTCTTCAAGAACTTCTCCAGTATGGGTCTGTACCATAGGGTCCATCCCTCAGGAGCAAAATGCTCCAACATGGGTCTCCCGTGGGCAGCAACTACCCCCAGATCCCCTGCTCCTGCGTGGTTTCCTCTCCATGGGCTGCAGGTCAACCTCTGCAGGGTGTCTGGAGCACCTCCTTCCTTCCTTCTACACTGATCTTGGTGGCTGCAGGGTTTTTTCTCTCTCAGTTTCTCAGTCCTCTCTCCCATCTGCTACAATGCAGCATTTTTTAAACTTTCTTAAACACCTCCCAGAGGCACAACCAGCGTCACTCACTGGCTTGGCTCTGGCCAGCGGCGGGTCTGTTTTGGAGCCGGCTGGAGCTGGCTCTGATCTGACACGGGGCAGCTGCTGTGCTCTGCTCATCCATGCCAACCCTGCAGCCTCTCCCAATACCAAAACCTTGCCATGTAAGCCCATTGTATATGCATCAGTCCTAGACTCAAAACATACATGGAGAGGTGTCATGGCCATAAACCAAGCCTGAAAGTGGGGAGGCATCAGTGGAGTGGATAGGAACTGTCCCTTCACCTTGAAATAGCAGTGACATTCATTTGTTTTTCAGGCTGCCTTACTGAAACCCAGAAAATGTATCTTTGCACAGTCTGACTGACTGTGTGGAGTCCGTAGAGAGAGATTACAGAACTGAAATTTATTGGCCAGATGAAGACAGACATACTATTTTTGCTTGCACAAAGGTAAACACTGCCATTAGTGTATGTATCAATATTGATTCTTTTGATGGGGCAAAAGGGTCAACATAGTAGGTAGCACCAAGGCTCCAGCATTATCTACTTTGCCTCCCCCTTGTGCTTCTGCAGGTCTTCCCCTGGGTCTCTAAAACCTACTTGGTACGCATCAGTGATAAACATCCTGATCTGACTCCAGCAGTGAAGGTTTCTGGTACTTCTCTGTATCTTATTAGTAGGTGCTCAAGGGGCTAGAGAAAGCTAATGTTGCCTTGCCTAAAGGGAAGGTGGGCTGTCCTTTCAGGTGGCTGATGAGCCCTCTCCAGGATGTTGGAGCAGCCCTGGAGAAACACTCCAGAACAGTATGTGGAGGATCACTTCACAAAGCATCTTCATTAAGGAGGATCAAGATGTCTTGTCAAGTTCCTTTTCCCTCACAGAAGTGCTTGAGATCTCAAATGGGCAGTCAGGACAGATTTAATTTCTGAGCACTGTTTCTTGCCTGCCCTCTGCACTTCTGTGTCTTATCCCAGCACTGGTGCTTGGACTTCATGAAAGGGCTCCAAAAAGTGCAAGCTGTCACCAGTGTCTCCTAGGTCAGGTCCATGGGTGGCCCTGCCTGGCCAACCCCTCTTCTCTTCATTCCCACCCAGTACTCTGCCCTGCCGTTTTCACTTGGAGTCTTTGTCCCGTGGCCTGCGGAGCTTGTTTGCACCTATATCCCGCAGTCTTCCAGACAGCTTCCCCACAGCTCTAGAAACGGCAAGAAGACAGAACCCAAGCTGCTCACTCATGCAGAAAAAAAGCCATTTGAATCACTGGTACGAGGGAATATTGCCTTATTTATTGTACAGCTTTTAAAAATCCAAAGAAAGACCAGGAGGACCAGCAGTCTTGAAATGCAGGATGAGACTCCTTGCTTTTCAAGCAAAATGGGCCTAAGACCTACCTATCTCTTTCTTCTAGCCGAAACCAGAGAAACTCACCATTCAGAAAGAAACTTGGAGTAAATCAACAAGATTTCCTGGAAGCCAGCAGAGGGAGGCTCACTTACCTCAGCTGCAGAGCTGGACAGATCTGTTATACTTTCTTTTAGGGCCTTGCTGTAAAACTCTTGGGAGGACAGCCTTTCAACTTTGGTAATGAGAAAGGGCTGCCCATTCATTTGGACTAGGGGTTGCAAGTGAGTGTCCTGCAAACTGGGAAAAGTCCCAGTTTGGAGTAGGGTGGTTTGGGAAGGCTCCTCCTTGGCTATTCTTTGCCAAAGTCAGGGTTCCTGTGGTAGCACAGAAGGAGAGAAAACCTTCCCGAGACAGTAGAGATGCAATTAGCCCCATAAATCATTGGCACAAAGAAGCAACTGCCCTGTAATTGGCTTTGCCTTAGGTCATAGGCAGCTTAGCTAGGAGAAATCTGTTTTTGTGAATTATCTGCCTGCTTCTGTGCATGTCCTGATCCCAAGTAGCAAAGGCAGAGTGGAGCAGGCTGTGGAGCCCAGATATCTTCTGGGGCTCCATCTGTGATGGTATTCCTGGAATCTGTGGACCGCTTCCGAAAGCATTGCTGGCTGCTTGCCCAAAGGCAGGAAATGCAGGGTTTGGCTAGCTCAAGCCTGTACAGTTCAGATGGAGTTCAAGAGTGAGCGAGGACTGAGGGCTGTGTACACAGCTCTCTGGGTTAGCCTGGGTCTCAGGCCTGAACCCTAAGAACACATTTTGAGTCAGACGCTCACAAGCATCCGCTGTCCTGGCTAAAACGCACTCGGAGCTCAGCTTCCTGCGACCTCTAGCGCCCAGGGGTGGGCTTAGTGGTTGGCAAGGGGTCCCACCAGAGCCACGACCCAGGACGGCCGGCTCTGTTTCTTTGGTCCTGTTAAATACTACAGGCCTCCCGCAGCCTCCCTCGACCTGCTTGGGCCCGAGGGTTTCTCCTTTACAGCAGAGCGTGCGTGACAGGGCGCTGCGCCGGGTGGCAGCTCCCGAGCGCTAGGCGGAGCGTGGCGGAGACACCAGGTACGAGCGGAGGCAGCCCCACACCGCACGTCAGCGGCGGTACCCGAGACCAGCGCCGGGCTCGGGAAAGCCGGCGAGGCGGGCTGCGCGCCGGCACCGGCCCTGCCGCCCCCTCAGGGCCGCACGGCGGCCCGACCCCGCCCGCTAGGAGCTCTCCCGCGCCGCGGGGGGCGATGACGTCACCGCCCGACCGAGGGCGGTGCCTTCGCCGCCTCCCGTGCGCATGCTCGGGGCCCGCCCCGTTGCCGCCTGTCCCTGCTCGGCAGCCGTAGCGGCGAGCGGCCGGCGGCATGTTCCGCATCGAGGGGCTGGGGCCGAAGATGGACCCCGAGGAGCTGCGGCGGAAGATGCGCCGCGACGTCCTCGCCTCTGTCCGCAACTTCCTCATCTACGTGGCGCTGCTGCGGATCAGTGAGTGCGCGGCGGCCGGGCCGGGCCGGGCCGAGCGCCGTCCGGCGGCCTTGCTGCCGGCAGGCTGCGCGCTGCGGCGGGGCCGGCGCGGGCCCGAGGCGCCCGCAGCGCCGCCTTCGGGCGGGCAGGGGCGCCGCCGTAGTTTCCTAGGTCGCGGAAGCGCAGGGTCGTGCTTCTGCTGCGCTCTGTGGGCAGCGGCTTGAGCGTGGCGACAGGACGCGGTCTGCTGGGCCAGCAGAAAGTCACGTCGGGATGCTCCCCCCGCCGGGGGCGTGCACAACAGGCACAAGGCCCCGACCTGCAGCACTCGCGGCATGCCTGAGCCCCTTTAAATCTTGCTGCTTCACCTGCCAAAGCGGTGATGTCAGGTCGGGAGGAGGGAGCTGGGTGGTGGTTACACAGCCCATCTGAATATTTTAGATGTGCTGCAGTTTCACTGCAGACTCATTGATGCTCTTTTGTTTTCTCTTTTCAGCTCCGTTCATCCTGAAGAAGCTGGACAGCATATGAACGCTTATGAGTTGCAAAGAAGACGCAGCTTCTGAAAACATTAAATGGACTGTAGCTGCTTTCCCTTTTTTGTTAATTAAACTTTGTGCCAGAGACAGGCATCCGATACTAAATGGTTTTAAAAGTTGACATTTAAGCATATCTGACCTGAGAATGATAGCTTGGTTGGGAGTGTGGGGAAGATGTCTGTTTTTCCTGCAGCTGACTTCCGGTCGCAGGATACTCTGTACTATAGAAAGCAGTATGTTATGGTAGAATACTTCTGATACTGTTTAAAAAAAAAACAAAAAACTCCATCTTCTTTTTGTATAAAGTGCTAGCATCTTGCTTTGTTATGCATCTGCCTCTAAATTGCCACATGGCTATCAATATTACTGAACCTGTCTGTATGAGAAATTAGGTAGTTAATGAATCCAATTCAGAAGATTGATTTAAAATAAATAGAAGAGCAGTCCTATCAGTTAACGAGCTCTGGTATTGACTTATTTTTAAAATCTCCCAGTGGGAGCAAAGTGACTCCCATAGTAAGCCGAAACAAGGATTGATACCACCTGATCAATCTGAACAGGCACAAGTCTAGGGGGTCTGATGATGTGCATCACAAGGTCCTGAGAGAACTGGCTGATGCAGATGCTAAGCCTGTCTCCATCCTATTTGAAAAGTCCAGCTAGCTGACCAAAGGAAGCCTGTCTGGATTTCACTAAAGCATTCGATACTGTCTCTCACAGTATCCGTCTGGACAAAATGACCAGAATACAGTTAGATAAAAGCATACTAAGATGGGTGAACAGTTGGCTGACAGGTGGGGCCCAGAGGGCTCTTGTAAATGGGGCTACATCAGGCTGGTGATCTGTCACTAGTGGGGTTCCCCAGGGCTCCATTTTAGGACCAGTCCTCTTCAGTGTTTTCGTAAACGATTTGGATGAAGGACTTGAAGGATTTTTGAGCAAGTTCACAAATGATTCCAAATTGGATGGAGTTGTTAACTCCATCGAAGGTGGTGAGGCCTTGGAGAGAGATCTGGACAAATTAGAGAGCTGGGCAATCCCTAATAATATGAAGTTTAACAAGAGCAAGTGCCGGATTCTGCACCTGGGAAGGGGCAACCCTGGTTATATGTACAGAGTGGGGGACGAGAGGCTGGATAGCAGCCCCGCAGAAAGGGATCTGGGGCTTTTGGTCGACAGCAAGTTGAATATGAGCCAGCAGCGTGCCTTGGCGGCCGGGAGGGCCAACCATATCCTGGGGTGCATCAAGCACGGCATTGCTAGCCAGCCAAGGGAAGGGATTTTCCTGCTCTGCTCTGAGCTGGTGCAGCCTCATTTTGAGTACTATGTGCAGTTCTGGGCACCAGAGTATAAGGAAGAAAGACATAAAACTGTTAGACAGTGTCCAAAAGAGGGCAATAAAGATGGAGAAGGGTATACAGAGGAAGACGTGAGGAGCAGATAAGTCACTTGGATTGTTAAGCCTGGAGGAGACGGCGGGAGACCTCTTGTGGTCTGCAAGTTTCTCGCAAGGGGAGTGGAGAGGCAGGCACTGATCTCTGCTCTGGTGACCAGCGACAGGACCTGAGGGAATGTCAACGTTCTTCACTGAGAGGGTGGTCACGCACTGCAACAGGCTCCCCAGGGAAGTGGTCACAGCACCAAGCCTGCCAGAATTCAAGAAGCGCTTGGACAATGCTCTCAGGTGCATGATCTGATCTTCTATTATTATTATTTCACTATTTTATTATTATTTTGAGTGGTTCTTTGGGGATCCAGGAGTTGGATTCGATGATCCTTGTGGGTCCCTTCCGACTCAAATATTCTAAGATTCTATGATTCTATGAAGTCTGTCGGGCCTGATGACATGCATCCCAGGGTCCTGAGGGAACTGGCTGATGTAGTTGCAAAGCCTCTCTCCATCCTACCTGAAAAGTCTTGGCAGTCAGGTGAAGTCGCTGGTGACAGGAAAAAGGGAAACATCACTCCCATTTTTAAAAAGGGTAGAAAAGAGGACCCTTTTCTTGAACTAAGAGAGCGGAGACTTAGATTAGGGGTTAGGAGGAAATTCATTGCTGTAAGGGTGGTGAGGCACTGGAACAGGTTGCCCAGAGAAGGAAGCTGTAGATGCCCCATCCCTGGAGGTGTTCACAACCAGGTTGGACGAGGCCCTGGGCAGCCTGATCTAGTGGGTGGCATCCCTGCCTATGGCAGGGCGATTTGATCTGGATAGTCTTTATGGTCCCTTTCAACCCAAGCCGTTCTATGGTATGATTCTATGATATAATATGATTTCATTTCCTGGGAATCTTTGGCACATTCTGTCTCACTGCTGTTTGTTATTTTCTACACCAAAAGGGAAGGCTCTGAGGGGCACTTAGCAGCAACCTTCCAGTACCTACAGGTACTTCTTTTCTAGAAGATTGTCAGGCTACTCACAGTGGTGCATGGCAGGAGGATGAGAGACAACAATCATAAATGGAAATGACAGATTTCAACTGGATACAAGAACTTCTTCCAAAGGACAGTCAAGCAGTGGAAGAGGTTGCCCAGAAAGGCTGTGTAGTCCCTATCCTTGAAGGCTTTCAGGACCAGGCTGGATAAAACCCTGAATTATCTGGTCTGGCTTTCAGCTGACCCCAAGGTAAGTGTGAGGTTGGACTAGAGACTTCTAGAGATTTCCTCCAGCCTGAGTTATTCCATGTTAATTAAACAAATTTCTGTCGTTTCTGAGACAGAACTGTTACATGACCAACAAGCTGTGATTTCCTTCCCCTGGTTGTATGGGCAGCTACACACTAAGCAACTGTTAAGGAGAGCAGTATATCACTTCTGTTCCCTGTGGAGCTGATTTTACTAATTTGTGTGATCAAGATGCCTCCCAAATTGACTCTCAAGATTGGAAATGAACATTGATGAGGCAGTGGAAAACAATATTTCCTGGAAATGTGTTCTGGTGGCAGCAGTACTGTGGTGGTTTTACCTTGCTAGGCAGCTGAACTCCACCACAACCGCTCTCTCACTCCCCCTCTTCAGAAGAGGAGGGGAAGAAAAGGAAAGAAATAACTCACAGGTTGAGATAAGGATATGTTGTGGTTTAGACAGGGGTTCAGCATGACGTCAGATGGTATGGAATACCCCTTTGGCCAGTTTGGGTCAGCTGTCCTGGGTCTGTCCCCTCCCAGCTCCTGCTGCATCCCTAGCCTGCTCGCTAGCAGGACAGAGCGAGAAGCTGAAAAGTCCTTGGCTTGGTGTAAGCACTGCTCTACAACAATTAAAACATCAGCATGTTATCAGCGCTCTTCTCATTCTAATCCAAAACATAACACCCTGCCAGCTACTAGGAGGAAAATTAACTCTGTCCTACCTGAAACCAGGACAGGATAATTTAATTAAAGGGAAAAAAAGTATTAAGGGAAAATTATTATTAATTAAATAATTTAGCTAAAGGGAAAAGGGAAAAAAAAAAAAGAGGAAAGAAATTACTCTCTACTTCCCACCAATGAGTGATGTTTGACTACAGTCCTTGAAGGCATTCTCAACACATGTAGCCATTGTTTGGGAGGACAGATGTTTTCACAACGAGAGCCCACCCCTCCCCTGTTCTTCCTTTTTCCACCTTTTATTGCTGAGCGTGACATCATATGGCATGGAATATCCCTTTGGTCGGCTCAGGTCAGCTGCCCTGGTGATGTCTCCTCCCCAACTCCTGCCCACCCCCAGCCTGCTGGCTCTTGAGGGGTTAGAGAAAGTCCTGATGCGGTGCCAGCACCGCTCACCAGTACACACAACACTGGTGTGATACCAATGCTGTTCAAGCTGCAACTGCAGAGCACAGCACTGTATGGGCTGCTGCAGGGGACGTTAACTCCATCCCAGCCAGACCCAGTACAGGTAAATGAGTTCAGACAGTCAGAATAATGCGACTCTGGGGAAGATTAATTATCGCTGCATATAATGTGGGGAAACAAGCACTCTACTGGAGAATTCTACAGACAGCACAGCATACAGTAACATCTAGAAGCATGGCAAAGACATTAGAAAAATAATGAGAAAATTATGAAGCATTTAGCACTAAGAATTAGCACAGAGCAGGGTTTACCATGCAGCTTATTTTATGTAAAAGCACTAGACTGGAAAGTGTGTAAAAATACACCTGCAAAACTTCTCTGAAAAATAAGCACTGAAAATCAATGCAACATTTTTTTTTTTTTTTTTTTTTCTGGATCTGTGTTAAATACAATACAACTTTTTTGTTAACAGATTTGTCATCACACCTGCAAATGCTGACACGGTTGTACTAGTAATTGACATGAATTGCTTGCTGTGGAAACCAGGTGCTGTTTAAATGCAAGAGTAATTAATCATTGTGAAGCTCACATACTAAAATACACAATGGTAATGTACAGTTACTCCCTAATGTGAAACAGATGACTTCATTTTCCAGCAAATTACCTGTACTTGTACCTGTTCTGCATTTAAGACCCATTACTAACTCCTGTATATTTGTTGCACATGTAAATGTACCACATCAGCAACTCTTTTTTTCTTCCCAGTCAGTTAAGTACAGATAAATAAATAAATTAAATAAATAAATTAATAAAATAAAAAATACCCAGTGTCATACAAATTAGTATCTTGGAAGTACCTCTTTATTCAGCCAGCAACTACATTCCCTCTTGTTCTGCCCCTGCAGAGCCATCATGTTCAGCTGCTTGGCCAATCCCATGGCTTAATCCTTCTAGCATCACTACACAGAACCCAATTCTGTCACCGTAACTGATATTTTCTGCTCCTAGACTCCTGCTTGGTGCGTGGGTATGCCTATCTGCTCAGGCAGCTTGGGCTATCTGTCCTTCTGGCTCACCTGCAAATCCACCCAGTGGTCATTTCATATATAGCTTCAGAGGGCTGACAGGAATGAGTATTTGCATGAGACATGAGTCCCTGTGAACCGCCTACAACATCTGATGATTGTCTATGGTAAACCAAGTAAAAGGTGTTTGTTCCACAATGCCTATGCTCTTACTGTCTTAGAATGGCTGGCATGTAAAACAAAGCTGGAAAACACCCTTGTGAGAAGTCTCACACATGTACAACAGCCTTTACCAAATTTGTAACCATGGAGAAATACCTCCTCTTTGACCTCAGAGCCCTATCATCTAGTCCTGTCATCATTCCTGTCTTTTACTAATCAAATCCTGCCTCAGGCCTCTCAACCATGGCCAGTGTGGTGTCCGAGTAAATAGTCCAATAGTAATGTCCATGGCTTGCTCTACTTTTTCTTTGCGGATGGTATGCCCAGATTAACTTGTCTAAGCTTTAGCTCTATGTGGTTACGTACTGTAACAGCTATTTTAACAACAGGTTTGGTGTGCTGTGGTATATGTAGTGACTAATGGATTAAACAGACTAACAGATAAACCAAGTAGTTATTTTCTTAGTTATTTTTTCTTAGTCTTGAATAATAAGCACTGTGAAGTAAAAGAAGCATGGGGGGTGGGGAGGGTAGGGGGTGGAGGTGGGGTTGAAAAGACAGGCCTTGATCCTCTGCTCAAAGCACCATAAGGGTTCATTGCTGAAAGTAGTTAGGGTTACCCATAGAATTACCCATATTGCTGCTGATCGTATCTACATTGACATTGTGTCGCTCTTGCTGTTTTGGGTAGGCTGTCATCATGACAAGGAAAGAGTGTAGGTATATAGTGCCAAGCACTCACATGTGGCTGTAATTTATACATACAGGCATTTGAACATATGGTCTCTGGTTAATCAATCCACCTTTGCCAAATGAATTGCCTGGACTGGTTTTCTTCCCTCTCCCTCTCCCACTTTTTTGTTGACTGGTGTTTTGGTAGGCTACCCTGTAATGTGGATACAGCACACAGGTAACAGTGGCAGCTCTTCACCTGTGTGCCCACGGCTTTCTGGCATTTCCTCAGAACTGAAGCATCTTATAGGCAATGCAAGCAACCAGACTTAATCAGATAGCTGTCAGTACTGTTGGACAAAAGTAGGCCAGAGGTGCAAATCTACAGATTGAAAAATTGATTTCAGGAGTTTTCAGTTTCAGGAGTCAGTAAACTATTCCCAGTTTACTGGAATAGACTCACATGTTCCATTTGCAGCAGAGAAGCAGTGTCATGAAGGACTTCCGTTTTTCTTGCTTCATTGTATCACATCTACCTCTCTGAGTATTTATCAGCATTAGCTTCTTTGTTTCTAGACCACTTCTGGAGGTGGCAAGGCGTGACAACTGGTGGCCTTTTGCTCAGAAGCATCAAAAAATATGCCAGAGAAAACATGTTATTTGAAATGATGAAAAAAGTCCTTGCTTCTATTGCTATTTCCTTCCTACATATTTGCTATGTATTGTCAGTATTGATAAGTATTTTTGGCTACATATTTTCAGTATTAATCACATATTTTCAAAATAAGAAAACATAATGTATTGAAGTGACATTAAACCTGTAACAAGAGTATTAATGCGACACTTTCTAATTACTATGAAGAAAGAAGCAAAGGTGGCCACTGATGGGTTTGTAGCTTGTGCCTTTTTTGAATGAGCACATTCCTCCTTCCTAGAACAGGGGAGAGAACACATTTCAGAGGGACATGATTGTCCTGCTCTACTCTGTGCCTGTGTGGCCTCACCTCGAGTACTGTGTGCAGTTTTCGGTGCCACAATACAGGAGGACAAAACTAATAGAGAGTGTTCAAAAGAGTGCTACAAAGATGGTGAAGGGTCTGGAGGGCAAGAAATATGAGAAATGACTGAGGTCCCTTGTTTTGTTCAGCCCAGAGAAGAGGAGGCTGACAGGAGGCCTGATGGAGACCTGCAGCTTCCTCGTGAGGGGGAGTGGAGGGGCAGGCGCTGAACTCTGCTCTCTGGGAACAGCGACAGGACCTGAGGCATGGAGCTGCAACAGGGGAGGGTCAGGCCAGGTGTAAGGGAAAGGTTCTTCACCGAGAGAGTGGTCAGGCACTGGAACCTGGCCCCCAGTGCAGAGGTCAAGGCATCTAGCCTGGAATGTGTCCAAAGAACTCTTTAGGAGAAAACTGAGTCTAAAATCCACATCCCTACACCCCCAAATATCAAAGGTACAGATTTCTACTATAAAGCAGTGCATTTTCAGAATAGCTTTCAAGTGACACATTGCTCTCCCTTTCTTTTCTTTCCCACAGCCTGGTTTCCTAGTTTCAGATTTTTCTTTACATGCAACAGACCATTCACCATAGTGCAATTTGCTGGTCCAGTGTAACCTATGCTTTCTCACTGAGATGCATTACAGAAGGAACCACTATTGTGCTACAAATTTGGAAAGTGGCAGAACTTTCACAGAAGGGTTTCTAAGGCTCTTACGTAAAATATTATCACTCTGTTGCTATTATTACTGTGTTTAGGGTATGATTTGCATATCTGGCCTTTATGAAGGGTATCATCCAGAAACGTTTGGTGCCAGTACAGCTGCTTGTATCCTTGTTAGGATGGGGAAAGGTGGTATAAAGAAATAGCCTTGTCTGTTGCGCTAGAGAGGAAAAATTAAATGCACATAGCACACATATGAGCACATCCTTCCCTGCAACTGGCTTTTTTTCCCATCTACAAATTCTGATCTGTTTATAAAAGCTAACTGGCTCCTGGGAATGGTGTGCACTGCTTTTGCCAGCACTATTTGCTAGGCTAGGTTGTCCCATGCCAAAAGGAATTCCTCCTTCTTGCTTTTGTTCTCCTTTAGCACTGTGATACTTCCATCTGTATGTGCTTGTCCAGCCATGTCAGTAGTTTGACACTGGTAGACCCCGTCATCTTCTTTCCTTAGCGAATAAATCTGGAAAAACCAGCACAGAAAATATTTTATTATTAACATGCACATACATGTTGGAGAGCATTTTGGAACCGCTCACACAACTAAGAGCATTTGAGGTTTTCTATACTACCATTTATTCAAAATAGGCACAAAATTCTGGTCCTCTATCCAGTCATCAGTGCAATCTGCTCACTGTGAAATGTCTGCCTGGAAGGTCCTTGGTCCTTCACTTACTGCATTTACTTAAACTCAGTTACTTTTCATTACCAACAGAGCCCCTGGCTGATGCCTATCCAAGCCTGTCTTTGTGTAGTTGTTCTGATGACTATTCCAAAACCCACTCTGTATGTCCATGTTGGGAAGGTCCTCCCTAGACTTGCATGGCCATGTTTACTCTGTCTTCAGGCTCCTTCTCAGTTTCACTGCTGTGGATAACTCTTGAGACCTGTACATATTTAAAGGAGTTGGAAGATGTTAGAGGACATTTCTAAATCTGTGAGAAGCATTTATTCATGATGATATAATTTTCTCTTTGTCTGTGCTGTGACTGACATGCTTGGACCAGCAGGCGGAGGAGCTGCAAGTAGTGCTGAGAGTAGGAAGTGGGGTGATGCTCACTGGGCATGTATTTTCTGCTGCAGAGAAATGCACTGGTGAAATAAACCTCTTTTTGTATGCAGCCAGCCAGTGCCAAGGCTCTCTGATTCTCCTCTTCCTCATCGCCTCATAGCATCAAGTAGGCTCTATTTTACTAGATTTATGGGTACATGTCTGCTTCACATACATCACAATATTAACTACGATATTAAGGCCCTCTCTAGTTCACAGTACTTCATAAGGCACTCTGTCATTGTCCATTGTCTTAAACTAATGTGAGAAAAATGCTGGCATTCATGAGACACTTCAGAGAGATGAGGACAAGAACCACCCCCAACAGGTGGCAGATGGGTACTCCAAACTTAAGAAGTGTTGGAAGAAACTACATTGCTCTCAGCAAGTAAACAGATAGTGAACTAAGTTACCTGAAATGCAGTATGGCAACAGAGAACCTAAGCATAGGAATGCAGAGCCATGTCTGCTTTCAAATGCTTAAAGTGGTCTTCCAGTACAAGTTCCTACTCATACCTTTCTCCAAGTGATGCCAAGAGTGGGCACTTTATTCAGTTCATGGGATAGATATGCCCAGGCCCCTATGACATTGTGAATTTTCTTTGGTAACACAATGAGCACAGGAGCTGGAAGAAACTAAACACTTCCCTAGAGGTGATGTGGCCACCCGGCATGGCTAGCATTCCCCCTGTGTTATGCCAGATGCACCAGGCAAGCTGTCTTTGTGCAGGCAGGCAGGGTGTGAAATCATTTACTGGCAGAAATAGCTTGGGCTTTCAACTCAGCTGCCAGAGAAGCTCATGTTCTTGTGAACCAGAACTAGGTGCTTTGCAATTTCTGATGTTTAAACATGCAAAGAGACTATCAAAATTAATACAGATTTAATCATAGAATCATAGAATATCCCGAGTTGGAAGGGACCCATAACGATCATCAAGTCCAACTCCTGGCACTGCACAGGTCTACCCAAAATTTTAGACCATGAGACTAAGCGCACAGTCCAATCGCTTCTTAAATTCATACAGGCTTGGTGCAGTGACTACTTCACCGGGGAGCTTGTTCCAGTGTGCAACCACCCTCTCGGTGAAGAACCTCTTCCTGACGTCCAGCCTAAACTTCCCCTGCCTCACCTTAACACTGTTCCTGCGGGTCCTATCACTGGTGATTACGGAGAATAGCTCAGCGCCTGCCCCTCCACTCCCTCTCGCGAGGAAGTTGTAGACCGCGATGAGGTCTCCCCTCAGCCTCCTCTTCTCCAGGCTGAACAGGCCAAGTGACCTCAGCCGCTCCTCACATGTCTTCGCCTCTAGGCCCTTCACCATCTTCGTCGCCCTCCTCTGGACACTCTCCAACAGGTTAACGTCCTTTTTGTACTGTGGTGCCCAGAACTGCACACAGTACTCGAGGTAAGGCCGCACCAGCGCAGAGTAGAGCGGGACAATCACTTCCCTCAACCGACTAGCAATGCCGTGCTTGATGCACCCCAGGATATGATTGGCCCTCCTGGCTGCCAGGGCACACTGCTGGCTCATATTCCACTTGCTGTCAACCACAACCCCCAGATCCCTCTCTGCGGGGCTGCTCTCCAGCATCTCGCTGCGCAGTCTGTACGTATAGCCAGGGTTGCCCCGTCCCAGGTGCAGGACCCGGTACTTGCTTTTGTTAAACGTTATGTGGTTGGTGATCGCCCAGCTCTCCAATCTGTTCAGATCTCTCTGCAAGGCCTTTCCACCCTCAGCCGAGGCTACAACTCCTCCAAGTTTGGTGTCGTCGGCAAATTTGCTCAAAACACCTTCTAGTCCTACATCCAAACTGTTTATAAAAACATTGAAGAGGACTGGCCCTAAAATGGAGCCTTGAGGGACCCCACTAGTGACCATCCACCAGCCTGATGTGGCCCCATTTACCACAACCCTTTGAGCCCTGCCCGTCAGCCAATTGTTCACCCATCGCATGATGTTTTTGTTTAGCTGTATGCCAGACATTTTGTCCAGTAGGATCCTATGGGAAACCTTGTCAAAAGCTTTGCTGAAGTCCAAAACGATCACATCAGCTGGTTTCCCTTGATCGACTAGATGGGTGATCTTATCATAAAAGGAAATCAATTTTGTTAGGCAGGACCTACCCCTCATGAACCCATGCTGGCTGGGACCAATGACTGCATTGTCCCCCAGGTGCGCTTCAATAACTTCAAGGATCATCTTCTCCATAATTTTACCAGGCACTGACATGAGACTGACAGGCCTGTAATTGCTAGGATCTTCTTTCTTACCCTTCTTGAAAATTGGCACATTTACCAGCTTCCAGTCTACTGGGACCTCTCCAGATTCCCAAAATCATTGAAAAATAATTGAGAGAGGTCCCAGTCAGCTCTTTATGCACCCTGGGATGAATTCCATCCGGACCCATGGACTTGTATGGATCCAAGTGGAGCAGCAAATCCCGCACACATTCAGGGTCGGTTGGGAGTTTGTCATTCCCGCCGTCATGGTCCTCCAGCTCAGGGCACCCTGGGTCCCGAAGCCCATCATCAGTGTTGAAGACAGAGGCAAAGAAGGCATTAAATGTCTCTGCTTTGCCTGTGTCATTGTCTGTGAGGAGACCTTCCCCATCAAGTAGCGGACCTATGTTTTCTTTGGTTCTCATATTTTTCTGCTCACATATCTAAAAAAACCTTATTTATTGTCTCCCATAGACATGGCCAGCTTCAACTCTAGTTGGGCTTTGGCCACACAAATTTTCTCCCTACAAACATGAACAGCATCCCTGTATTCCTTCCAGGAGAACCAGGAATCAATACCCTAAAAAATCAAAGCCAGGTCCAGCACCAAGGCTTATCACAAGTTAGCTATCACCAAAAATCAATCGCTCTACATACCAAAGCACAGAGCTGAAGAAGGTATTCTTCTGAAAAGAAAGAGCGGGAAAAACAAAACCCCATACTGTGTGGTTTTATGTTGAAGCTGAGATAATGTCCAGCCCTCTTCCCTGAAAAACTACTGATGCTGAGACACCTCTGACACACGTAGGTAGCACTGAGCAAGCAGTCTTGTCTTAACGAGTTCCTGGAGGCTGGATGCTCCTTCCATTTAGCCTCTCAATCTTGAACTCAGCTCCTTCAATGATGACGCTGGACTGCATGCTCACCTCAGGCACTCATTTTATCATCTCATCCTCTTCCACTTCTTCTTCCAACAGAAGGGTACGTTTCTGCTGCAGCTTTTGAGCTGTCAAAATAATACAGACTCATCTTACACCACAAGGCACTCACTAAAACCCCACAGGGATGAAGCCTCTGGGCAGGAACTTATGCTCATCATCCCTTCAAGTCTGTGCTCTTCACCATTTCCTTTGTTTCTCCTCCACTCCACTGATGTTTCAGATGTAATGAGCTCTACTACATTCCCTTAGTTCTGCCCTCCCTAGTCAATAAGCCTCCACTCCTAGAGGCTTATTGTAGTTTAACCCAGCAGGCAGCTAATCACCACACAGCCATTCACTCACCCGCCCCACACAGTGAGATGAGAGAGAATACTAGAATGTACAAAAAAAGTGATGCAGAACCACCCACTGACTGATGCCCAGACACTCCCTGAGCAGCAATAACCCCCTCCCCCCCATTTTATTGTTCCACATGACATCATATGGGATATCCCTTTGGTCAGTTTGGGCCAGCTGCCCTGGCTCCATCCCCTCTCTGCTTCTTGTGCACCTCCATCCTCCTCACTGGCACGGCAGCATGAGAAGCTGAAAAGTCCCTTACTAAGTGTAAGCACTGCTCTATGGCAACTACAATATTAATATGTTGAAGCATTATTCTCATCCTAAATCCAAAACACAGCACCGTACTAGCTACTACGAAGAAAAATAACTATCTCAGCCAAAACCAGGACTGGAGTGCTGAGGAACCCCCTCCTCCTGGCACATAGTCAAAGGGAACCATTAGGCAGGCAGATAGCTGCACAGGACCCAGGAGAAACAGGGACAAAAGGGGCCTGTGAATAGGCTACTCTCTGCAGGCAGGCGTTCTGACCAATCTACTGTAACTGCAAAGTAATAACAATGCTTGGCCTCTTTCATTAAATGCTTTTAAAATAAGAAAATGCAAGTGGAACACTTGTGCAAGTAAGTGTGCCCAATTCAAAACATGACTAGGGATCTTTATGACAAGATTTAGAAATTTCTAAAGCTGTAGTTTGCTGGCAGTGGGAGCACAAAACAGCAGAAATCTTTGGGTAACTGCTAGAATTGCAGAGATCCAGAGGATGTAACTTATGATTTTGAAGTATTTTACTGGGATATTTCATCTTGAGTAAGCTAAAATTTCATTTATTATCTGGACAATCTTCACTGTGAGATTTCTCTTCCCCAGATTTTTTTTTTTTTTTAATTCTTGTACTCAGAGTTGTCCTGATTAGAAGTTGTGTTTTACACAGTAACAGTGGAGCAGCCAATAAACTCATTAAAGTTCACATATGTCAAGCAGTTACCAGGCCTTTTTAACAACCACCCACACACTTTTGCAGGTCTTGGATTCCTGGTGTGTGTGCTATCTCATGCCTCCCATAGAGGTAGGACTCACTTAACAGGCCAAATTTCCCTGCACAGATTGAAGCATACCTTCTTCTTCCTTCATTTTCTTTGAGTCATCCTCTCCTACCAAGGAGACACGCTTGGGAGGCTTATCCATCTGCTGCTGCTTAACCTCAACTTCAAAATACTTCTGCCTCTTGCGGAAAGATCGCTGTTCGGGGCTGTGCAGTCCACTTGGCATTGGCACCTGTGGGAGATGGACCAGCATTGTCCACAGAGTGACCAAGCCAAGACTCTCTTCCCATACCACCCTGAATGCATGCCCACCCCACTCACATGCTCCATACCCACACCCTCCTCCTCCTTCCCAGCCCTTTAGTGTGTGCCCACACTGGGATCCTGTCTCCACATCCACAGTCCTGAAAGCCTGAATCCTCTTTAAGTCCCTGTCCTAGTTCCTGCTCCAGCCACCAGAACTCACCTCTAGGGCAGTTTTAGGTTTCTCTGTGCTGGTCTGACCAAGCAATTCCTAAGGATACAGAGAAGTGGGCACACTCTAAAAAGAGGGTTTTCTACCATCGCTCCTCTCCCACAACTAAGTGTCAATGATGCAATATAAAACAGCAGCAGTCAGGGGCATCAGCTGATGGACTGGTTCACAGAACAGTCACAGAATTAACAAAAGGCAAGGCTGCTTCAGACTTAGCAATTGTGAGTAGTGGGCAAAGAGGATTTAAGTTAATTGAGGGTTAAACAGAAACAGATGGTGACAAAAGTTTTCGATTTTAAAAGGGCAGAAACTGAAACTTACAGGGAAATCAGTGAACCAAACAGGAGCAGAGGGCTTAGCTTAAGACAGAGGTTTAGATTTTCTTTAAATCAAAGATATAACTACGTAAAATTTACTTCTAAGAAGTGGAAATTTCACTATCAGGAAGAAAAAAAATCTTATTTAGCAGAATAAAATAACAGAATATTGGAAGAGTAGAATTACAGGGAAAAGAAGAAATTGATCCACAAAATCCATCCGTGAACCAGAAATCAGAAACTGTAAGGGTAAAATGAGAACTGCCGGAAGTTATTAAAAATCTCGCCCCTGCAGATCACTGTTCAAGAATTCTGAATAAAAAGACCCAAGGAACTCAAAGTCCAACAAGGATCTTTTTTTAATTGACTTGTTTGACTAGGTGGACATTTATGTCTAAAAGATAGCTAATATCTTGTCAGAATCAAGAAGCAGGCAAAAACAATTTGAGAAGCAGAGTCATTAGTCTAATATAAGCATTGTAAAAAGCTCTAGGACAAACATTCAAGGATGAAAATACAACATGAAAATAAAAGGAAAAAAGCACAGTGGAACAGGTGCAATGAAGATTAATCTCATACCCTCATTTGATAATATATTTTCTTAAACAAAGAACTGCAAAGATCTGTAGTCTTGAGACTACAAAGATCAGGTTTGTGACCAATCTTGGTTAACATTTGCATTGCCAAATTTGAATCAGAAACCAAGGAGGTATGAAAAAAGTTGATGAATGACAAAGAAGACCAGAAAACAGATTTGCAGAAATGCAGAGTTGTCAAAGGTCTCTGCACTTTATTTCATTCATCCACTCCACAGAATGGAGATAAGCACTGTTAAAATTCAAAACGTTTGGAATAGCGTCCGGGAACGATAGGTTGCTTTGAGGAGGATGAAAAGAATTGAATTTAATAGTACAAAATACAAGGTGAGCTACTTCAGGATCAATAATTGCTTCCTAAACCATGATACAGCAGCTAGAACTTGAGAAATCATCCGTATACAAGATGAGTCACGACATCTAACTCATGAACCTAGTTCATCCTCAACATCACACACAGCATATTTCTTTGGGGTAAACAAGTTGCTACCTCCTTCCTACCCTCACACCTCCCGAGCTCACTTGCAACGTTTTATCTTCTGTGTGTTCCACTGTTTGGGCAACATTTCCCCCAGTCAGCACCAGTTACCTGTGTCTCGAGCAGAGGGTGTGACAAGGGTACTGCTGCAAAGGTCTTGTATGCTTGCTTGACATTGATGGGAGTCTTGTCAGGAGAGGGTGGTGAAGGTGGCTTTGGCTAAAGGGACAAATACAGAATATAAAAAGAATCACAGATTTATAGAAAAAACAACAACAACAACAACAAAAACAGAAAATGAGGGAAACTGCAAAATCCTCAGCCTGCAAAGCCTGGAATACAGAAGGGACAGCTACTGCAGCCTTATACAGAAAGGTGAGCAGTGGACACTATATACAGCAGCACATGTAACGTAGCCCCATTTTATTTCCTGGATTGTGGAGGACTGATACTTCTGGTGGTATAGATCCACACTGACTTCACCAGAATTTTGTGACTGATCTCTTGGCCAAGGTGCCAGACTGCTGTCTTGATCCTTAAGGATTTCCAACCAATTCAACTAGAATGCACTTATTTGAAGCAATGGGCTTTGGACGCTGGAATACAGCAGATATACAGTTGACTGACCCTTATTTAGAACTGATTAGCCAATTTTAGTCTGCTAGAAAATGGAAGGTAAGCCCTGGCTTTATCTAGTACTTCTGACTGTGAGAAACTAAGTTGTGTTTTTGCAGCAGAGAACTAATTTTCTGTATTCAAAGGTAGCTGTGTAGTCATAATAAGGAGAAATGCTAAGTAGGTAAGTGGACAGTAGAAGGCCTCACTATTCCAAAATAAGGTAGAAGCTTGAGAAAAACAGAATGAGCAGTGTGAGAACAGTAAAACAAAGATCACAAGTTCTCAAAACATAAGAAAGGAGAAATTAAAGGGTTGAAAAAAAAGAAAAATTGTACATATATGGTATAGAGAGGAGTGTCGGGTAGCTCGTGAACCTGTAGTACTCAGGCAATGAGGAAACAGGGGAGGTGATCAGGCATCAGGTAATAGGGAATAAAAGGTTATGATTTGTCTACTAAAATGCGCTCCTGATTGACAGGTTGCCCGCCATTGCAATCGTGAATAAAATAAGCTTCACAGAAGATCCTATCTGAAGAAAATTATTTGAGATTTCTCTCACATGACTAAATGAGCCTTCCTTGTGGGAAGGGATCTATCAGTCTCATTCTAATTTTTTTTTCCCCCAGTGGCTCTTGTGCTTCTGTTTCTAAAATGACCAGTCCATAGTTCTGCACACTTCAAGGCTAATGGTCATAGTCTCCTAAACCAGTGGCAACCCACTCAGGGGTCAATAATCTGGAGAAGAATAGACTTTGATCTCAAATCTTCCCTTCACTTATTCAGAGAAATGTCTGTAATTTGCTATAATTTCATATAGGTTTTAATAAAAGGGAAGAGGTATATTACAGGTGCACAAGTCATGACAATTCTTACCAAGGCAAAAACCAAAATACCTAATCTTTCTCTCCCATCAACATACATCACAGATAAAAATAATCTTTGAAAAAACAATTATTTTGCAAATCAAAAAACTTACTATCAGTGAGATGATATTGGCTTTTGTTCCAAGATTCAAGACATTGACAGAAAAGGGTTCTGAATGATTTATGCCTCAACAGAATGCAACAGTTCATAAATAAGGATTTAAAACTAACTGCTGTGAGGATTTCAGCCACTATTCAGTTTCAACAATGCAAGATTTTTGAATGGGTAAGTGAAGACACAAGGCAGGCTGGTGAGGCTCTTTTATGTTAGAAAACTGAACAGGACACATTGACTATAACTCTACTTGTAGAGTACGGGTTCTTAATCAGGGCATCCAGTCTGATGCAAATTCAAAACCAGCTTTGGCTAAGGCATATGACCTGTAAACTACAAAGACACCACTGGGAGGCTGTGTTCAGCCTACCCACCAGAAAAAGTGGCACTAGAGCAGCCTAGGACAAGCTTAGCAAGAAAGAACTGCAGGCCACTTACAGAGTTCTGGACACTGGAGCAGGGCTCAGGTTGCTGGAAGGGATTGGGGCTGTCCCTGTCCTCCGAATTATGTGAGGCAGCATTTTGACGCACTCGAGAAAGAGGCTGAATGACACCTGGTTTGGTCTGCTTGTGTCAATATCGCATAATAGGGGAAAAAGCAGAGGAATAGAGAGAGAAGAGAGGTGAGAAGTTAGGGGAGCAAGGTGTCTCTGACATGCAAGTGAATAAGACAAATCCATGCACCTGAGCTCAATTCTACTCAATTCAAGTAGTTCAACTCAATTGAGCTACTGAAGCAAACACCAAACACCAAGCAATGCCTCTGGTACAAATACTTTGTACAGGCAAAGAGAATCAGACAAGTCAAGGTGATAACAGAAACAACAAAGAAAAAGCCCAGGTCCCAAGGAAGAATCTGCCATAAAAGTGGCAGCTACAATGGTCAGAGGGGTACGGCACAAGTATGTCGGAGCTGGGAGAACGTATGCATCATGAATGGGAGATACAGTGGGGAAACATCAGTGATAAATGGGTACTGACAAAAGGCAGAGGTGCAAATGAACAGAGAACCAGCTAGGCCTCCAATTAGAAATGCAGGCACAGATAGGAGCAAAGAGCGGACATAAAAGTCTGAGATTTGACCTAGATGCCATCACTGCTGGTTGTTGTGTGGAAGTGAACAAAACATCACATACTAAAGAGATTAGGAGCAGAACTTGAATAAGCCAGAAAAAAGCATGAGTGAAAGCTGCAAGTGTAAACAGGAATAAAAACTGCAAGAACATTTGCATCAAGTTATCAAATTAGGAATATTTAAGTGCATTTGTACAAACTTGACGTATAATGGGGGACTGAAGGAGAGTACAGAAGCCAACACTGAAACTTACAGGGCTGAAAGTAAGCACACACAGAAGGAACAGGTAAGCTCTATGCACTGCAGAATGCATAGGGACATTACAACAGTCTCATAACAGAAGTACTTACTGATTTACTATCATCCTGTGATGCAATGAAATTAATGGAAGCCTGAAAACAGAAATAAAGGTGTAAATGTGAAGACCAAGCCAGAACCCTTTAGCTAACCCTGCTCCATACAAATTAAAGGATACAAAAATCTTTACCCACACCCCTCTCCCCTGTACCAGAAAAAAATCTTAAGTCCCATATCAACCCCTGAAATACCTTCTTCAGGTGGGGAGCCCATGTTCAGAGCCCACCCACAAGAGGAACTGCTCCTAGTTCCTCTGTGATGTGAGAAAGCACTCACAGCTCTCTGTGCATCTCCATGCATTGACACCCACCTGCTCCTTTTCTGCTCCAGCTCAGCTGATCCTGGCCCTTGATTACATCCCCTGCACTCTGCGCTTGCTACTGCACTCGAGCAAAGCCATCAGCGCCACAGCTTCTCTGCCAGAAAACACTCCCAGATGCCATCTCATCAGTGTCTAGTCACAGACACAGACAGTGACTAGAGTAGTCACTAGACAGTGTCTAGTCCAGCCTCTCATGCCTTGGCTGGCTGCTCTGGGCACTGCTCTCTGCATTGAGCCCACGGTGCACACCAAGACCAAGAGCTGGGGAGCACAGAGCTGGTGGAAGATGAGACGAGCAGCGGTGCTGGGTGAGAGCAGCACAGAGCAGCAGCATGCACTGCACACCAACAGGCACTTACAAAGCGGGTCTCCCTGCCTGACAGGTGAGCAGGCCAAGTAGCTGCAGGTGTCTGGAGGGAGGTAACGCCAGAGGATCGCCAGGGGAGAAAATGGAGAGAAAATGAAGAGACCAGGGTTCCTGCATGAGAGGCTTAGACAAGCACCTTTCTCAGCACAGAGACTGCAATTACCCAGAGCGGTCAGTGCTCTGTCAGAGGTCCTTGCTGCCTGCCATGAAGGAAGCCCCACTGCCGTCCCCTGTACGTACGCCCAACCCCACCACAAACAGATCCTTCCTCCCCCCAGCTTGCTTGCTCCCCATCGGAAGATGGCAGAACTCAAGGCCAGGCAATACCATCACGACACCAGCCTCTGGACAAAGGACTTGACTTCTCTGAATAATTCTCTGAGCTCTGAAATAAACCTGTAAATTCTGGTTTGACTACAAGATGTCAAAAACAATGAATTCATATTAAAAATAGATGGAGACTAAGAATTAGAGATGCCATTTCTTGGAATTTCGACTTTGGAGCAATAACCTGAAGGCCAGTCTCCTGAAATCCCAGAAAACGTGCAAGCCCCAAGGCTAGTAATTGCCTTATGTCTTTCAGTATCATCTGGGGGACCTGTTCCATTTTGTGTAACATTCACTGTCCAAAGAGAACTAAATCTACCAGATATAATCTTACCTGACATGCAGGAGACTGCTGTACAAGGCTTTGATTCAAAAAGTATTAAATCATGTAATTGTGTCAGAAAGCTCGTGTACATGACACGGATGGAGAATACCACTAGCAAGACTAGTGCTTCACTAACTGTGACACTAAAGCATCTTCAAGAACTCAAGTCACTAATTCGTAACAAAAAGCATCAGGGGTATCACAAAAGCTGCCCATGACACGTTGGAACTAGGGACATTCTAGCCAAATGCTAGTTTAATTAAAAAAAAAAACCAAACAAATCAAACCAAACCAAACCAAAAAAACCCAAAACACCCAAAACAACAAACTCGCAGTGACGGTACTCAAACATTGAAACATTGGAAATGGTGTCAAGAAAGATGTGGACTGTCCATCTCTGAAGGTGTTCAGAATTTGAGTGGACATGGACCTCAGTAACCTGATCTAATTGGGTCTATTCCAAGCAGAGTCTTAGTCCAGAGGTCCCTTCCACCCTAAATCACTCTGTGAGCAGATACAGGGCCACCCTTTGAGACCCGTGCTTGTTTTTTAACTGAGAGCTGATGTTCTTTAAATTCAGAGTAAATTAATATCACAGAATCATAGAATGGGTTGGGTTGGAAGGGACCTTAAGGATCATCTAACTCCAAGCCCCCTGCCATAGGCAGGGAAGTCACCCACTCAGGTGATCAGGTTGGCCAAGGCCCCGTCCAGCCTGGCCTTGAACACCTCCAGGGATGGGGAATCCACAACTTCTCCTGGCAACCTGCTCCCATGCCTCACTACCTTACAGTGAAGACTTTACTTCTAATGTCTCGTCTAAATCTATCCTCTTTTAGTTTAAGATCGTTCCCCCGTGTCCTATCATTATCTACTTGAGCAAAGAGTCCTTCTCCATCTTTTTTATAAGACCCCCTTTAACTATTGAAAGGCTGCAAGGGGGTGTCCCCGGAGCCTTCTGTTCTCCGGGCTGAACATCGCCAGCTCTCTCAGCCTTTCTTCATATGAGAAGTGCTCTAGTCCTCTGATCATCTCTGGACTCGTTCCAATATGTCCATGTCCTTCTTGTGTTGGGGTCCCAGAGCTGAACACAGTACTCCATATGGGGTCTCAAAAAAGCAGAGTAGAGGTGGACAATCACCTCCCTCCCCTGCTGGTCACACCTCTTTTGATGTAGCCCAGGATATGGTTGGCTTTCTGGGCTGCGAGTGCACATTGCTGGCAATATCTAGATTTCTTTCCAATGTAGAACGAGGAGTATCATCTTCACCCCAAGAATGCTTCTTGATAAAAAGACCTTAATCTCAAAGAAAACTGGCAGGTAAACAGCCCGAAATACACCTCTGAGGATCTGCTGTCAAAAAAGCAAATAAATAAATGTATGGAGCTGAAACAGAATGCATTGAAATACCATTACTTTAATGAATAGTATCTTCTCCCAATCTTACTGTGTATCTGGTGCTCACTTGATATCAAAGGATCTAAGAATCAAGGAATATGCAAGATAGGCTAAGGAAGCAATAGAAGATGGAGTGAGCTGTTGCTCACTACAGCTCCACAGTTGTATTCACTACCCCCAGCCATGTGGTCCTGACCCTTCTCCTTTGTCAGTGTTAATGGTCACCTCACCCCAAGATGATGTGATTCACCTCATTGAGCGGGGTAAAAATTAACAAAGCAAAAAAGCAGATAGCTTTTGTCAAGCTCAGGTTGCTGATATTGACTTGCAGAAAATGGACTCCACAATCAGTAAGATTGTAAAGTAGGTATGTTTATTCAGCACTGGGCAGCACAGGGGGTAGTCCCACCAAAGTCGTGTGCACCTGACGCGGCAACGTACCATGGTTATATGCAGCAAAGAGTTACATATGCACGAAATTTCACAATACGCCTATACATCTTCATAACCTGTCCCCGCTTCATATTAAAATTAGTTCCAAGGAGTCATTTCCATAAACTCCTCCCATCTGCGCTTGCGCAGTGTCTCCTGGTGGTGGTCGTCAGGGGTCGTGGGGATGAAGGTTGATGACTCTTCCTCGTCACCACTAGTTGACCTCTTGTCTTTGTGCAGACTCAGTTGCTCCTTGGCTCTTGTCCACCTGCAGGACCAGTTTCTACCAGTTTCTTAAGGTAGGCTCACACTCTTATTAAGTGACTGACCTTGGTAAGGGGCCCAAGGCTTCTTGCTTTAGTTAATTTGCACAATGCACAATAGTTAGCAAAGACACTAAGTAGCATCCTAGTTTAATGCCGTCAACGCTCTATCTCTACCTGATAAGATTCTCCTAATTCCCTCTCTCAGTATGACTGAGCCAAAGATCTGGTAGCTGCTGGGTCTGAATAGGAGTGCAGTCATACTCCAAAAGGAATGCAACAGATGCAAAATGAGTAAGAACAGAGTACACAGTACCATTTTCAACTCATTACAGCTCTGTATTGGATTTACATGGTAAGATTTTGGTAGCAGGGGGCTGCAGGAGCGACCTCTGTGAGAAGAATCCAGAAGCTGCTCCATGTTAGATAAGGGCCAATTTCAGCCAGCTCCAAAGGGACCCGCTGCTAGCCAGAGCTGAGCCAGTAAGCAATGCTGTTTGCGCCTGTGTAAGAGTAGATTTAAGAAACAGAAGAAACTGCTGCACAACAGCAGGAGTAAGAACCAACCCTGCAGACACCAAGGTCAGTGAAGAAGGAGGGGGAGAATGTGCTCCAGTCAGGGAGCAGCAGTTCCCCTGCGGCCTGTGGAGAGGCCCCTGGTGGAGCAGGCTGTCCCCGTGCAGCCCATGGATCCTACATGGAGCAGATCTCCATGCTGCAGCCCATGGAGGAGCCCCCGGTGGAGCAGGTGGCTGTGGCCTGGAGGAGGCTGTGGCCTGTGGCGATCCCCTGTCGGAACAGGCCCTGGGCCAGAGCTGCAGCCCGTGGAGAGGAGACCACGCAGGAGGAGGCGATCTAGGGGGAAATGTTGCCCATGGGGGACCCATGTTGGAGTATTTTGCTCCTGATGGATGGAGCCCATGGTGCAGACCCATATCAGAGCAGTTCTTGAAGAGCTGCTGCCTGTGGGAAGTCCATGCAGGATCAGTTCAGGAAGGACAGCATCCCGTGGGAGGAACCCCAAGCTGGAGCAGGGGAAGAGAGTGACTGTGAAGGAGCGTTGGAGACAAAGTGTTATGGACTGACCACAGTCCCCGATTCCCTGTTCCCCTGTGCCACTCAGGGGGATGATGTAAAAGAGGGTGTATGGGGGGAAGGTGTTTGTAGTTTTGTTTGTTTGTTTGTTTCTCACTGCTCTAGCTTGCTAGTAATAGGTAATGCATTTCATTAATGTCCCTATGCTGACTGTTTTGCCTGTGAGATAACTGTTGACTTCCCTGTCCTTATCTCAGCCCTTGAGACCTTTCTACTGTATTTTCTCCCCCTTTCCCTTTGAAAAGGGGGAGTGAGAGAACAGTTGTGGTGGAGCTCAGCTGCCCAGCTGAGTAAAACCACCACAACCTCTTAATACAAAATACAGTTACACATAATGCCTGTAAAGGGAAAATTTCAAAATCCACTTTCAAAAAGAGTGGTCTCATTTCAAAAGGCTTAACTTGTGAAACCTGTCACAGGTTACTGTCACAGGATGAAAAGTGAAATCAAAGACTGAAAGATTTAAAAGAAAAGATCATAGCTGATATGGGTGAGAAGAGTTTGAGAGGATAAATAATGCTGTCAAACATCAAAAGTTGCATGAAATTAAGACCAAAAAAAAAAAAAAACACCCCACATTTCAGATTGAAAACTAGCCTCTAACCAAAGTGTTTTAGAAAATCATTCCCTAAAGGTAGGCTAACCTATAATTGTCTGCTGCAGATTTGATTTTCTTCTGAAGAGATGATGTGGGTTGCCAGCAGTCACAGACAAATCTAGGGATAAGTCTGGGAGACCAAGTAGCAATGGTTTACAGACATGAGATGATTCTCCAAATCCTGACTTCTCCATTACTTCTGAAGTACCAATTGACATAATTTAATACAGTC
Source organism: Cygnus atratus (assembly GCF_013377495.2). Lineage (NCBI taxonomy): Eukaryota > Metazoa > Chordata > Aves > Anseriformes > Anatidae > Cygnus > Cygnus atratus. The sequence goes on from NC_066396.1 coordinate 84,440,294, forward strand.
TCATGTAAAGCATTGGTGAGGCCATTCTCAAAAAAGGCAGACAACTATCATTTTGTAGTCACTCTAGGTACTCCCCCGGCTCATTATCCTGAGAATTAAATTAACCCTCAGAGCGATAACTCTCCACTGAGTTTATGACTAGTTAATTATATTCCTAGGTCTCTGAGATATTTTGAAAGAGCAGAGCTCTTTCCCTAGCTCTCTAGATGCCTCCTGTGGTGGATATTTCACCACCACACAGGTATCACTCTGAAACACAGAAATTAACCTTGGCTTCTTTTGCCTTTCTGCCCTAGTGCTGTCTTCACCTGGAGACATGCCATCCTGCCCTTCCCCACATTGCCAGTCCTGGGCACAGTCACACCTGCTGGTTACTAGGAGAATAGGGGGTTTCCCTCCAGGAAATTCCTGTCCCAGACTTGCTCGCAGGAGCCTGCAAGAGAGAAGACAAAGCTAGATAGTTACTGTACAGCAGCAACATCCATGTATCTCCCTTTGCAGTGACATCAGGAGGCAAGGGAGAACACTGATATCCAGCCTGATGCCAGCTATTGGCCACTTCACTGCAAGAAACCAGAGTTAGCATTGGTCCAATGACAGCTGTTACGTGGCAGAAACTTGCAAAAAGTACTAGAAATAGCAAGAGAATTACATTGAACATTAGAACTCAGATCACATCAAAATGCCTTGCAAGGCCAACTGAATTAGGTTGAAGCCTTCTGCCTTGTAAGACATTCCTGGAATCTTCTCTCCCTAACTTCCTGTTAGACCTCAACAGGCTGGACCACAGTTTAGACACACATTGTGTTGTATAGACACCAAGCAACAAAAGCCACTCCCAACTGAAAGGAGACAAGATTCATCTCCAGCTACATCCATTGTAGACCCTTTATGAGCAGATGAGCACAGGAAAGACAGGGCTCTCACCCCTTCTGCAGGAGCCTGTGACCAGCAATGCTCTGGCTGAGAGCAAGCCTACAGCCAGCCCCAACAGCTGCAACAAGACAGCAGAGCCCCCGATAATTACCATACTGTGCACATGAATAAAGAGCATGATTTGAAAAGTATTTTAGATGCCTAAGGATGGAAACAAGTTGTTTGGGATTTAGAGAATTGTTTAAGTAAATTTAGGATTTTGCCATACTCATGTACTAGTGAATCCTGTTAACTGGATTCAGGTCAGCCTTGGGCAACTGTATTTCTACTGACCAAGCCAGGAGATGTAATCTGAGGTCTACATTGAAGAAGAGAAAACATCTGATTCTTCTTAGCACTCTAGTGACAGAGATGTGGCAGTCTCAACACATCTACTTCCATGCCACTGCTACACTCTCACTCACCCTGCTTCTTAGTACCTCTGTCCAACCCTTCCCTTGTGTGACATCACACAACCTACCAATCCATCAAGGAGGGAGCTGTTCTATGAAGAACTAATTCTGCAAAGAAAATACTTAAGCTGCCTAATGCAGCTGACACACAATTCTGGTGTCAGCACACAGGAGGAGAACATACAGACAAGGGGAATCAATCCCTTTCAACAGCAATGTGGAATTAGATTAGCTCAAGCTAACTGTGACACTCACCTCCAGACTGATGATAGCTGATCTGGCATAAAACCTGCCTTCAGAAAGGGCCAGTGCTCTGTAACCCCTGCTTTTTTGAATCATTAACTCTGAAGGTGGATATATCTCTATTATGTCCATACCACAGACTTTGAATATACTGAAAGGTTACAGAAATTCCACTGCATGCCTTGTCCTATTCTTAAAATGCCTACACATATGTGAACATATTTGTCACCAAGGACAAATTGTCACCAAGGAACTAGGCTATAAACATCTAAGAAAACTATAGCTAGGTGTTGTTTTGTTTTGTTTCCTTCTCTGCGTGTGTGTGTGTATTGGGTGGGGTATGGTGTTTGCCTAGTGTTCTTTTGCTTCTCTTGCTCTTCGGATCTCCCAAAAGGCTCAGAAAGGAAGAAGTGAAGTGGGTGTGGTGCTAATCTGGAGCATGCAAGTTTTTGGACCTAGTCCTCCTTGCTCAGCTATTCATTTGCTGTGCAGCAGTGAAGAAGCTAAATCCAGATTTTCCACAGTGAAAAGCAAAGCTCTCCCTTGAAAACTGAAAGCCTAGATATATTGAAACATGTCACTTCAAGGAACAGCATGCTCCTGGGCTGTAGATAAACTATGTCAGCTGCGCTGCCTCTTAGCTTAAAGGGGTCTAAAAATGTCTGTGTTTGTTCAGGCCCAGATACAAATGTGTGACACCATTACCCTTCTTCTACAAGCTCTGCCAACTTCCTGCTCTCACAACTACTGTAGACAAGGAACACCACTGTTCTTCATTTTTGCCTGCCCATAGAGACACTGGTGGAGTTGGGGAGGGAGGAAGGAAGAGAAGGTCCTCCCCAGTCCTTACATCACTGCCTCCTCACAAAGAGGGGCTTAGCAGAATGCATACTTGGCAATAACTGGGGTTCATTAGTGGCTGGAGGACAATTCACTGACTGTCAGTGAATGACTGCCACTGCACACAGAAGCATGTGTGTTAGATGGGACCAGCCCCTGCACAGGCCCCGTGCTACCTGGCATCTGGTGCCCAGTGCATGTGCAGTGGTTTAGTAGGAGGCAGGTGGCTTTAACTGTGTGATTGCGTGCCACACACAGCATGCCATGGGACTGCTTGCCTTGAAGTAAAGGTTGGTCTTCAGCACTCCCTCCCTGCCATAGCCCAGGGGTGGGCCCCCCAGACAAGCCTTGCCTGCTGCTTTCCCCTTTCGGTTAGCCACCACAAATGGGTTCTCACTGAAGAGGATTGGCTGAGAGTCAGTCATACACTCTTGCTCTGGCATCTTTGGCATCTGGTCCTGGGACAGGGGGCAACCCATGGGATCCTGCTGGTCTAGCTGGGGCTTTTCTGCCCCACTTGCACCCTGGTTGGGTGATGCAGGGTCCTGGGGAAGGCCAGGCACACGTCTGTTGATCAGGCCTGCAGCTGTTTCTGGGGAGGAGTCCCAGCTATCCTGGGCCACTGGCGGAGAGAGCATAGCGCAGTCGCCCTCCATTCTGGAGCTGGCCCTATTATACTGAATAAGCTGCGAGGAAACAAAATGATCAGAAAGACATGAAGAGAATAAAGGAGAGGAGGCAGAAAATAGAGAGCAGCTGCTGATGCTGAAGGATAGGGGAGAGAAGAATTTCACTACTACTTCCCATACTACCATCCCCTCCCTCTCTTCTGCTCTATCACCGATCTTGTGATCCTTAATACAATTTCCAAGAGAGGACTTGTTCTCACAGCATGCAATACATACACCAAGTAATCAACAGGCACATGCATACTCCCTGCATTTTTCCAGCTCTCATACATATTCCAGCTTGCATTTCAGCAGCTCAACAATAACACTGCTGCTCCTTAGCTAAAGTGACCGCCAAAATCTGTACAAGCACAGTCTTCCACCTCACCACAGCACATTCTCAGCTCCACCATTACATAGCCAAACATCACCTGTCTCACCCCAGCACACTTTCAAGTAGCCCCAGCACTATCTTACGGAATAACATCTCGCATCTTGCTCCAGTGCACTTCCATACAGTCACACAATAACACCATATTGCTCATCCCATGCAGATTCATCATATCTGCATGAACAATCATTCTTTTATGGTCCCATTACATCAATATGCATATCAACTGCTAGTACCAGAGAGCTAAATAATAGTTAACAGAGCACGGATCTCTTTCAGCACTCTTATTGAAGGCAGAACTGAAACAGAGTTACAGTTCTACCAAGGATCAACTGTACCCATCCAAGATGAAGCACTGACCTTTCCTCTTCTAATACTATAAAAGAGTGCTTGTTACCCCAGCCAAAGCCTTCTTCAGGGAAGCAGAGATAATCACAGAACAATGTTCCAAGCTCCTTCTATCCAACTGCCTGCTGTGGAGCAGAAAGACCCCTTCTGCTTAGAACATATTCTCCAGTTCCTGTGTCATGGCAGCGGTCACAAAAATAGCTCTCAAGGGCTGAGTGGGCTGGTGACTACAATGGCAGCTGAGAGGCTCAGGAATTTCTGAAGCCCTCCCCCAGCCCCTCAGTCCCAACTCAACCTAATGCAGTAGATGGCAGAGCCCTGGCTCATATCACAATACTTCAGATAATGAAGCCTGTGCTACCCTTAGAAATACTGTTATTGTAGCTATGTCACTTTCCAATGGAAGACTGCTGTCAAAAAAACCACACACCCCCAACCAAAAATCCAACCTTATTTTCCCAAAGTGCCATAATCTACAATAGCAGAGCTGTAGTACACACAAAGTTACACCAGGCAAAAAGTATTTTCAGGAACATTGCTTATTTGTTTGCTTGTAGATGCAGTAAAGAAAACACTGCTAGCAATCCACCACTGCAAGGTGGGTTTGCTGGTCCTACAGACAGACCACTCAGGCACTACTGCCACTTTCCCTTGCCAAACAGGAGAGTATAAATACTGACCAACGTGTATTCCAGGTGAATCCCACAATCACCAAGGCCTACCTTGCTCACACAAAGGGAAAAAAGATAAATGACACTTTTATGGCACTGTGGAGGTGGTCATCTCACCAAGACTGCATGAGGTCTGTTAGACCTCAAAGCCCTGTTTTGTTCACTGACATGACTGGAACTGAGCTTCACACATTCCTCCTTTAATCTCCAGCACTACTGCTGCAGCATTGTATTCTACTGCAGGATGCCTTGCTCCCTCCTCTCCCCAGTGGACTATTTTTATCAAACAAGTAACAATCTCTGTTTTGGGTAAGCAAAGATTTTAGCAATGCAGTGTGCTTTTCCCAGCCTTGCCTCTGCCACTCCACAGTCCAGCAGAGAGGACAATAATGTTTTACCATGCATCCTCCATAGAAAATGCATTTGCAGTTCTGATCTATCACTTTGCCCTAACCTGAAATCTCACTGTTACAGAGAAAGAATCAATGACTAGAAATTGAAGAGATTCAGACTACATAGTACAGATTATTAATTAAATAACAATGGTGACCTGTTACTGAGAGATGTAAAGTCTTCTCCATTTCTTTTAGTCCAGAAAGCAAAATAAGAGTTTAAATGTTTTGTTGTGGCTAGACACAATCTTTCATTGGTATAGTTTTCATGCCTGTAATATGCAGAAAAATGAGAGACTACAACAGCTCCTTTATTAATGTGATGGTATTATCCTGAATTTCTAGTGCACTGGGTCCTCTGCAAGACACCGAGTTACTGAGAAGCTGGCATGGCCAGAGGGCATCACAGAGAAGAATATTCTTATGCAGCTTTCAACTGAACATTTGTAGTTGGGATTTTAAAGCCATACAAACACAAAAGGCATTCAGCACAGTAAGCCTTTGTAACTCTTAGTCGCAAAATGACCAATACACAGCAATAAGGACTAATCCAAGATAGACAACCATCTGCTCTTTCTTTAAGCACAGTTCTTGGGACATCCCCATGAGAAATTCCACCTGCAAACTACAGCAAAGATATGGCAGAGGTCTGCACCTACTAATGCTCAACAGTGTGAAGAACAGCAGGCCCTGCACTCCCTTGCAGGGCATTATACAGCAACAGAAGATATGTAAGACACTGTTTAGGAAATAGTATTTGGTGAGAGAGGTGGGCTAAGTATAGGAAGAAAAAGAAACATACCATGGGAATCGGGCAATAGTATTAGCTCTCTTAATCCAGGCAGGCTATCTGCAGACAGACAACCTGATAACTGAACTGCAGGGATTTCTGCTGGCTGGACTGATCCATGCTTGAATCTTCCAGTCAGTCATCAAATAGGCTAGGTGCAGTTACTGAAGGAAAGCCAGAACCTTACTGGCCTTGAAGCCCATATCTCACAGTCTGAGCAGACATATTTTTTTTTTTCAAACAAAGCAAAGACAAGGCTGTGCAAAAGACAGCTGGAAGAAGATAAACATAAGCACTAATTGGCCCTTCCCCTGAGATGGGACATTTATAGATGCCGCCCTTAAACCCTGGCATTCCAATGTGTCCAGCTGCACATTCCAGTGCCCAGCATTCCTGGGCTGACTCACACTGCTAAGGCACAAGCTCCCAAATGCTGCTCTGCTCTGGAAGACACAGGTTGTTCAGCAAGAGGCAGCTGCTTGCATGAGGCTGGCTATCTCCATGCTTCCAGCTACTAAGTTACATTAAGAGATGCTACAAAGACTTTAAACCTTTTCCTGTTAAAAGTTTTCTGTCTGAACAGCCAGGAGAGAAAACTCAAAGCTGGGGGGCATGGGGTGGAACAAAATGAGTCAAAGCTGGTGGCAAAGAAGATCTCTAATCAGTGTGAAAGTAGAAAAGCAAGAGGGCCTGAAATCAACAAGAGGACAGATGAATAGGAGAGAAGACCTGTCTGGATGGAATGTAATGGAGACAAGCAAATGTAAAAGAGATGATCCTGAAACAGTGGAATGGGAACACAGAAAACGTCAGGTCTGGTGGCAGTGGAAGGACAAGAGATACTTAGCCTCTGATGATACCAGCAAAGGGGTGGTCTTGCTGCAACAGGAGGAAAGGAATAGAGGTTAAGACTGAGGATGTGTCTCTGAAGGAGCAGGCAGAAACACAGTAGAATAGGTATGATACAGGGAGGACAACACAAGAGCAAAGGAAACAGCGATGGAGAGGTGAGTTGAGACTTTGAACAACACAGGAAAGATGGATGACAGTAATTTGTGAAATCTGTGAAATTTGAATTTTCTCTTTGCTGAATTGCCACTGTATACCAGGGACTGAAATGCAGAGAGGTGGAAGTATCCAAGGCTGTGATAATGCAATCACTTCTACTTTGCCTTTTGCAGTTCTAGATGGGTTTTGACTTTGCTTTAATACATTTGCTATCAGTACCCTGCATCCCTTTTTTTCTCTGCACACAATACTGTCATCCTCCGTGTCCAGCATAATCTTCCCCTCCCTATTCTGCAGCTTTCAGTACTTGCCTCCTTGTATGACAACTCCCCACACACCCCCATTCATACATATTTTCTCCTGTTGAGCTGTTCTTTCTGCCTTGTTTGAGACACCTTCTTCTGTGTCTCAGCAACTACAGAGGCTGCTTCCCTTTCCAAAATAGAAAGCAATCCATTTCTCTGCTCTCCTCTTTTGCTCATTCTAATCTTTCTGTTATGGCTCCCTCCTGTTTCAGTGTTGGAAGTCTACTACAGTTCTGCTGAGAGTACCACCATCTCTCACACCAGTGCACAAGGTGAGGGCAGGTAAGGGGATGATCACAGCTTCTCCCATGCTCCATCACTTACAGTGCAATTGACTCTCTGTAAGCCACTGCTGGGCAAAGCAGCCAGGGTCCAATAGTCCAGTCTCAAAGGTTCACTCATGATATTCTGGAGAGGGGCAAAGAGGGGAGCAAAAACAAACAAACAAAAACAACACAAACACCAGGAAGAGATCAGGCCAAAAGTCAACTAAATCCACTATAGAGAGCAATTGAAAGGAAACCACCCCTAGTAATAACCAAGGCCTTATTTCCAAACTATGCAGGAAGTTCCTATGCTTGGAAGTGAACCTGGAAGTGTTCCAAACACAACCATAGGGAAACATGATAGATGCTGGCCTTGAGAAAAACTGCAGAAATCATGCCACAATGGGCCTTTGGTCATCCACTGGTGCACAGACCATTTCTCCTGCCCCAGTGTGCACACAGCCGTTCCCTTACAAGGAGGAGAAAAGCATATTATATACACACCAGTTTTTTGTTTGTTTGTGGTTTTTTTTTTTTTTTTTTTAGATAGCATCCAGAAAGACTTCCAGTCTGGAGATGGAGATATTTGAGAAAGTGGTATTTTTTCTCTACCTTAACTCAAACTCATTGTTTACTTTTGTTTGATTTTACTTTTCAGTTGAATTTGTTTGGCTTTCAAATTTTAGCCACTGTTTTTCAGCATTACTTTCTCAATCACATTAAAGACTTCTTCATTCCTGGTATCTTCTCTTATATCCTGAAGTCAAGTCTTTTTGGAGGGTTAGGGGTGAGGGGAGAACACAAATTGAGAGGTGCTTCTACTTTTAGATATTTTTCTAGCCTTTTAATCCAGTTGTGGCATTTTTCTGTGACTCTCCAACCCTCCCACAATGCTCCTCACCTCTGCCGCCTCCTCCTCAAGTTGCTGTGTGGCTGCCTACCGCTCCCTGTGCATCCACTCCTTCCATGAGACAGGACAGAGTCAGAGCAGCATCCAAGCAGTGCAAGCAAAGAGAGAGGGAAAGAGGTTAGCACCATGTTGGGCAATAATTTGAGGGGAGAACAGAGAGGCATGAACAGAGCAGGGCTGGCACCAGGATGGGATGAGCAGAAATCCAGCACATGAGCTGGGCCCAGGGAAAGAGAAGTTGGCATTCTGTGTGAGCTGAGTTATTGCCAGCAAAATGGATGGGAACAGACACCTCACATAATACAAGCCAGGGTGTCACCAGAGGAGGGGAAGAGGGCCGATGTCTCTAAGATCCTCAGCAGGGCCAATCCTGGGGAAAAGGAAAGGGAGCTAAAGCTGCCCACACAGCACAAATCGCACCATCACTGAGGGATAGGAGAAGACTGCTTATTGCTAGAAGAGACATCTTGACAGAGCACAGACTGGGGAAGCTTGGAGGGAATGGAAAAACAAATCTAAAGAGCACAGGCCTTTCCTTCCGTCAAGGGAAAAGACCTAAAAAAATCACGTGCTTGTTAATAGCATCACAACCGAAAGGCTATAGAAAGACAGAAATTGTAGGCAGTGCTTAAAACCAGCTGGTTAGCACAGCACAGGAATATCATGGAAGAGTCACCAGTGACTAATCTCACACACCCTACTACAGCCTTGCCTCAAAGTTGCAAGAAGAAGGTAATAACATGTGTTATTTGTCATAATAGAAGAATGATATCTGTGCATTTTGTGACTTTTCCCCCAGAACCTATGCTGCAGAGTGAGGGCTGTGGACAAAAGGAGCATAATTTGTCCATTCTATTGTGTATTCTGACCCTCTCGACTGCTCCCAAACAGCAGCACCCAGATGGTCCAGAAATCCCAAGGCTGGAAATACATCTGAGAAATGCAGAGGGAGCCACCTCAAAATTCTGATATGCACCTAGCTCGCCTCTTCAAAAACCTCTGTGCATTACCACTAGCAAATAATCAATGCCCCGTATCACACCCCCAATCTCCAGACAATAATGAGAGACATGAGAAGACAATAATGCTCTGGTGGATCACAGGACCCAATGGGATATTTAGGGATACTTATGCTGAAGTCTACACTAGAGCTGGTTACGCATATTTTGGACAAGTATTAACTGTGAAACTGGATATTCAAACTGACAGTAACCTTTCAAGTTCAAATTTTTCAGAAAAAGCAATCATAATACCATCAGCACTTTTTAAAATGAGAGACAGACAAGGCTACCCACTCAGTCATAAAAGCTTTTCTGTCTTTTGGTGGTTATTTGTTTGTTTGTTTGTCTTGACTGTTTCTGGGTGTATTTTTAAGTAATCTCACCAAAAATTTTGGAAAAGCCTTTACCTACCTAAGACTGAACTAACGCAACCTGCTTAGACAGAGCCACATGGTTTTGAAGCAGGACTGGCTCTTGGTTTATCCAGAGGTTTTAGAAATGTGGGTAATGACTTCTAACATCTGAAGGTTATTAGAGAGCTTTCAGATCCATATGCTACCAATTTAAAATTGGTAGGAATATTCTTTGCTGCAACAGTAACACTACAAAAATAGGTTTTCTGAAATCACAACATACCACTGTACTTTCCTTCCTAGGCAAGGAAGGAGAATTTTATAAGAAAAAAATAAATCTTGTCTAAGTTGGCTCTGCTCTGAGCAGAGAGCTGAACCAAAAGACCTGCAGAGGTCCCTTTCTGCCTGAATTACTCTATAATGCTATATGGTCCACTGGAAGACTTCCCCTATACGTATAGGTCTCAAACACCATCAGAACACTTTGCAGATCCTGAAGACAGACAACCCTTGTCCAACTCTTGTATATGGTGATGTCAATCTAACCAACCTTTATGCCATCAAAGATGAAAAAAGTTTCAAAAGGGAATCTGTAACATGCTGAACCCCTTTTGTCTCTTTACTCCAGTCTTTCATAAAGTCATATTCCTGCATAGCCCATACCAATCATGGACCAGAAGACATGGTAGGATTATATAAATATAAAATACATATATTTAATGATTACACACTGCATGACTGAAGGGTCATAAGGCTGTTTTCTTGTTCATTGTTCCGTACTATTACAGCCTGTGCCCATTATTGTTTTTTCCAAAAAATAAAAAAATAAAATCTCAAGTGTTAACTGAACTAGAAAGATAATCTCCATCCAGAACTGCCAACAAAACTGCACTCTTGGGGTGTAGCAAATGTAAAAACAAAAACAAAAGCCACACACACAAAAAAACAGGTTTAGTGAAGTACATCCAGCTGAGGAATTACAACTACAGATAGAACCTACAGAAATATTAAAGTAGATCTAAATTGGAAACCTGAAAAAATGCCTGCAACATGTACACACATTAATCTGCCAGGAGAACAGATTTACATCTGACAGTACTGAAGAATTTAATTTTCCAAAACGATCTGACTGATTAAATTACAGTTTTAAGAAGGATAACTAGAAAACGTAAGTACTTGAGGGGCTTGTCTCTACTAGTCTATTTCTGTGAAAGACTGAAATAGTGGGTAGAAATACAAAATTCTCATGACCAACCAGAAAAATGGCCATGTAAACTGAGGAGCACAAACTTCTGATTGATTAACAGGGTCAATTCTTCAAGCTCAGTGCAACTTTGAGCTGTGTGTTCTCATCTTTGCTCAGAAAAGCTCTGTCAGATCATGGAGTGCTGTATACACAGAACTGATTAAAGTGGGACTTCCAAGATAACAGGCCATTTTCCTCAAAGTTGCAGCTTTGAGAAAACTTTGTTCAGAAAGTACCTGCAGGTAACAAAGACAAACTCCACAAATAACAGTAAGTACCATCAAAGAAGTACATAGGAAGGTATGGCAAAGCCAAAAAGCAACTCCAATAACTGAGAGGTGCACTATGGAGAGAGGTGGCCCAAAGTTCCCCACGGCAATCACATTTAGGTAGAGGTAATCTGTGACATTTTCCTTAGGACTCACAGACTTAGCAGAACTGCTGTCAAGAACAGATTCCACTACGTGAAAAGTCTCACCACTTTCTCCATTTCTTCTCTCTCCCACTGAGTTGCTTCTCTCACCATTTCCATCTCTTAGGAGAGACCAAAATTAGAGCCACTTCACCCAGTGCTCTCTCCTCACATGGAGCACCTGCAGCCTCATGAAGATTTCAGAGTCAAGACCTAGTGCATTCCTGATAAAAGTGCTGGGAACTGCTGATCCCATAAAAAGGAAGTCCATTATCCATTATACTGCGGATTCCACGCACTGAGGAAGATACTTGAAATTTTTGGAAACTTTTTCCACTCTACATCATTCTCCCAGCTGTAGCCAGAATACTCACCTTTTGTAGCATCTCCAGTTCTTCAGGGCTTAAATCAGGATCAATAGACAAGATACTTTCTAGGCTATTCTTCCGCCCAATACCAGCAGCAAAAGGGTTTGCAATAATTCCTGGAGACATCTACAAAGCTGTTGTGGTTTAGCCCGGCTGGCAGCCAAACACCACACAGCCGTTCGCTCACCCTCCCCCCTCCCTCTCCGGGATGGGGGAGAGAAACGGGAAAGTGAAGCCTGTGAGTTGAGATAAAGACAGTTTATTAAGACAGGAAAATTAATAACAATAATAATAATAATAATAATAATAATAGTAATAATGTGTACAAAATAAGTGATGCACAATGCAATTGCTCACCACCCGTTGACCGATGCCCAGCCTATCCCCGAGCAGCCGGCCCCCCCACCCCGGCTAGCCACCCCTATATATTGTTTAGCATGACGTCAGATGGTATGGAATACCCCTTTGGCCAGTTTGGGTCAGCTGTCCTGGGTCTGTCCCCTCCCAGCTCCTGCTGCACCCCCAGCCTGCTCGCTAGCAGGACAGAGCGAGAAGCTGAAAAGTCCTTGGCTTGGTGTAAGCATTGCTCTACAACACTTAAAACATCAGCATGTTATCAGCGCTCTTCTCATCCTAATCCAAAACATAACACCCTGCCAGCTACTAGGAGGAAAATTAACTCTGTCCTACCTGAAACCAGGACAAAAGCAAAAAGGGAATAAGCATGGTGAAAGCCCATAGTATACCATACAAAAAAATTCTATATCCTGGGCTACCAGATGTAGAGTACTAAGATGCTCCTAGGCAAGCCAAAACTGTTTCACAACTTAAAACCTTATTTCAATGGTCAGTTATACAAGGAAATTGAGGGCTAAGAAAGAAGAATCTGAATTGAAACAGGTACTGAAGGGGGTAAGGTTACCAAGAACTGAGCACATAATCTAGTGAAAGATTAAAAAAAAGCTTACTTGCTAAGCCTCAAAAATTTGATAAGGCACAGGCTTGCTATGGGTGTTTTCCTGTGAGGAAAAGTGATCTCCAATAGACAGACAGAAATTTACTTTAAAAGTAACATCAGTCAGTACAAGAAAAAATGGGCATAAAATATACCAGACACAATTAGTTTGAAAACTACATTTCTAGTCAGTGCAGTGATATAGTGAAACAGCTCTGTAATCAGCTGAAGATATACAGCCTTGGCAGACTACTGATTTATGAACCAGCAACCACTTCCAGTTCATACAGCAGGAGACCAAACTTTGAAATCTGGGAACTCAAAAAAAAATCTACTGCAAAAGGCTGGAAAATCTAGCAATCTTCTTTGCAGAATAGGTGGGATCCTTACAGCACTGGTCACTACAAGGGCACCCTGCATTTCACTCTTTACCTCAATGGCAGCTGCAGCCTTGGGATCAAAGCCATCACACACCAGCACCAAGAGTGTGTAACCCATACTTCGCAGTATCCTGTACTGCTTCTGTATGTGTCATTCCCAGCAAACTCTGATGATTCACCTCCAGGATCCGCATTCCCACCTTCAGACGGCCATCCCGAGCAGCAGCCCCAGAGGAGCTCACCTACAAGGAATGGGCAGAATCAAGATTTTACATCTAGAGTTAAGATTAAGTAAGCATGGAGACCATCAGGAAGAATCATAGAATCACAGAATATCCTCAGTTGGAAGGGACCCACAAGGATGATCGAGTCCATCTCCTGGCTCCATACAGGTCTACCCAAAAATTAGAATTCAGACCATATGACTAAAAGCATTGTCCAAACACCACTTAAACTTAAACAGGCTTAGTGCCATGACTATACCTCTGGGGAGCCTGTTCCGGTGTGTGACAACCCTCTTGGTGAAGAACCTTTTCCTCATATCCAGCCTGAACCTCCCCTGTTGCAACTTGATTCCCTTGGGTCCTATCACTGGTCACCAGAGAAAAGAGATCAGTACCTGCCTTCTTCTGTGAAGAAGACAAGGCTGGGCCATCAGAGGAACAGGAAGATGAAGATGAGGATATCCAAAAACCGTCAATAACTATCCGATAGACTATGACTGTATCACACACTGATTGGTAACAGGGTCCATGCAGATGACTGAAAAACCTGTGTAACTGAGAATTCTAGAAATTCTGTGCAACTATAAGCCATGCTAATGTAGTCCCAAAGCTGGGAAAAAAACAAGAAACCTTGAAGAAAATAGGAAGGCCTGTAGCTTGTGTAGTCTTTCTATAGCTTGTGTAGTCTTTTAGCCGAAAGAAAGAGACAGGTAGCCTCGAGCTAGCAGAAGCAAGGAAGATAAGCGATAAAAGGTAAAAAACAAGAAGGAGAAAAACAGCCCCAGACTGACCTTTAGTAATCTTTTGCTCATTAAGGGTCATTAGCATATTAAAATCACATATATCAAAATGCTAATGTATGCTAATGTGGGATTTGGTGTGCCCCCCCCCCACTGTTCCTCTGTAATGTGCAAACTCAGTGGAGATAAGTTAGGTGAGCTGTAATAGCCAATCAAAAGTAGCCAAAGATAGAGTTTTCACAAGTTTGCTGTGTATAAATTACAGTGATTCAAGTCAAAGGTGTACTTGCTTTGCAAAAGATTGCCAAGCACCTGACTCTGCAGAGTTATATAATTAATTATTTAATTAAAAGGCCTTTGTGTGGTTTCCGATTCTGTGTACTTATTGGTGTGCCACACCGGGCACAAACCTACGGACAACATGTCATGGTCCTGGCAAGAGACCCTCCACAGCCCTCAACTGTGTATGTACTTACATGAGAATGGATTCCTCCACAAAGGAATTACAGAATCATAGAATGATTTAGGTTGGAAGAGACATTAAATACCACCTAGTTCCAACCCCCCTGCCATGAACAGGGACACTTTCCACTAGATCAGATTGCTCATCCGGCCTGGCATTGAACACTTCCAGGGATGGGGCATCCACAACTTCTCTGGACAACCTGTTCCAGTGCCTCATCACCCTCACCATGAAAAATTTCTTCCTAACATCTAATCTAAATCTACCCTATTTTAGTTTTAAACAGTTATCCCTTGTCCTATCACTACACTCTCTGATGAAAGAGTCCCTCCTCTTCTTTTCTGTAGGCCCCCTTTAAGTACTGGAAGATTGTTATAAGGTCTCCCCAGAGCCTCTCTTCTCCAGGCTGAACAATCCCAACTCCATCAGCCTATCTTCATATGAAAGGTGTTCCAGCCTTCTGATCATCCTTGCAGCCTTTCCCTGGATCCAGAAACTTTAGCCAGAAGTTTGGCTGTATCCTAGACCCAGACTTCCAACTAGATAAGAAATTGCCTTCAGAGTTGAGCCTTCCATCAAGAAGAGAGTGCAGTTTACCCCAGTGCTATTACTCAGAACCTACCTGCATACCAGATGGTGGTGGATCTCTTCTTACTAACACAGCCAGCTCCTGGGTGTTGGAGAGTAGGGCATTCACTGCTTCCTGGTGGGTAGCATGGCGCAGGTCAATACTGTTGCCTTCCAGAATCCTGTCCCCTACACGGAGTCCACTGCCAGATGCCAACCCACAGGGAATGATCTACAAAGAATCATTAATGTTACAACTAGAAAAGAAAATTCCATCTCTCCTTGGAGATACACTGATAAAGCCTGTAGACACACTTGAAAAACAGATGAACAGCAAGTAAGTGTTACGACTTCAGCAGGAGGAAGCTGTAAGGGCCAATTTTTATCATGTCCCTATGCTATCCCCCAACATCTTGAGGCACGTTTTGACTTCCACAGATAAAGTTCCCCAAGAGGTATTATATCTGTGAAGAAGCTGCTCAGGTGCATTACTGTGTTACTGACTTTCAGAAAGCCTCCATAAAAAGGTCAGTTCTATCCTCTAAGCGCAGTGTACATGCATGTACATGTGCTCCCACTCAAACTCTTTCTCATTTGGAGACTTCTGAAGCATTGGAAAAAAGTGCTAAATCACCAGTACCTTGGAAGGCAAGACAGCAGCCAAAGAGATACAATCTCAGCCTTAATGTCATAAAAGTTGAGCTGATGTTGCAAAGATTGAGCAAATGCCTTGAAAATTGTACATACATCAAGACAGCAGGGAGGCTGTGACACAAGCAGACAGGACACAGATTTTCAGTCATCTGGCAAAACTTGATACAACTGGTACTGCTTATAGTACCATTTATTTGCTACTGGACAATGTTCAAATGGCATTTCCACTTTTGTTGTTAAGGCCAGAAGTAGTCAACTAACCCACTGGATGATTATCACAGGTCATTATGCACCACTGCCTTCTGCTCAGAAGAAAACTGTGTTTTAACAGTTATATCCCAGATGAATATCTAACCTCAATTTGAAGGTGTTCAGGGCTGCAGAAACTATGACCATCTTCGAAAAATTTCCCAGTGAATAATTTTTCTTGCTACTTCAAACCTCTCCTCAGCTTTCAGCCCAATATTGTCTGACCTTTTTTTTTTTTTTTTTTTTTTTTTTTCCCCAAGGTACTGTTTAGTTCTTTTTCATTAGGGAAAAGCACCCCTCGGTACTTCACAATTTCCTCCATTATATGACTTTTTTTCCAGTTTTGAAAAATCTTTGTAGCTTTGAATAATCTTTGTCACTTTTATTTCCTCTTCTCCATCTAAAATCTTTTGAAATTGCAGGTATTTTGACTGACTATGGATTTTGGTTTTGGCTTAGCCAGCACTGCCTTCAGATGAGTTTTGGTTCCCTTTACTGTCCCTTATTATATGACCGAGTATCACTTGGATGACTGTTTTACAGTGGGAACTCACATTACAGTTCATTTACTATGATGCTCTTATGCTTTTCAAAGTTATTGCTTTCCAGAAAAAAATAGTGTAAAAGGGAAAACTGGTCTACACCAACTATATCTAAATGCAAAACCTCATGCTTAGTTACATTAAAGTGTATTTATTTGAAAAAGAAAAAGTGATCGACTTCCATCTTTCCTCCTCATTATGAATTACAATTGCAGTATATTTTTGTTCAGTTTCTTGGCTGCAATTTGAGATTTATGTTCACACAGTTGCTCAGGCTGAATAGCATCAGGTCTGGTATAAATCCTTGTAAAATCCATCTGGGAGCCCTCCCATTCACTGACATCCTACCTCTTGAAAACTGCCACCCAGTTTGGAGTCCATTAATGTGTTCTGTAATGTTATTACATGGTGCTAACTTTCAATTAGGTGATAATATAGTAATCATCTTGTAGGACTTTTTTTTTTTTTAATATTGTACTAACTCTGGCTGGGATGGAGTTAACTTTCCCCACATCAGCCCATTACAGCAGTGTGCTTTGCACTTGTAGCTAGAGCAGCACTGATACCACAACAATGCTTTGGCTATTGCTGAGCAGTGCTGGCACAGCATTAAGACTGTCTCCAACCCGACTCCAAAGGCCAGTAGCCTTTGGGGTGGGCAAGAGGTGGGAAGGGGACATTGCCAGGACAGCAGACCTAAATCGACCAAAGGAATATTCCATAGCATATGACGTCATGCTCAGCAATAAAAGCTGAGGGGGATGAAAGGGGACTAATGGGGGGGACTCTCACTATGAAAGCATTTGTCTTCTGGAGCAACTAATACATGTATTGAGTCCCTGCTTTCCAGGAAGTGGCTGAGCATTGCTTGCTGATGGGAAATAGAGAATAATCTTTTTTCCTTTTGCATTTGTGCACAGACTTTGCTTTTCTTTCATTAAACTGCTTCTATCTCAAAAACCCACAACAAATATCAAGCTACTTCACCAATGAAAAATTTAACACTGGCACAAAATGAAGTAAGATTTGCTCTAAAATGTCATTCAATGTGTTATGGTCTCATGTAAGCTTTTTAACCTGAGTAAAACCTTTGTCATCTTTTCATTATTTTGCTCTGTCTGATGCCAGACTAAACAGGAAATAACTTCCTCACAGGAATTTTGAAAGAACTCAAATGTTTAACTGCAGTACTATTGTCAAAAGTGCATCATCTACCATTAGTGCATCGTCTACCAATGGTAGACATCACTACCATTTACTGTACCAGGACTGACAGTGTCAGTACAACTCAAGTCTACAAAGAAGTATTCTAGAGGGTATCTTGAGAGCTACAGACCAACAAACCTAACTTCTATTCCTTGTAAAATTATAGAGTCAAGAAAGAGTGAAATCTGCAAGCACATGGATAGGTAGCGTTTGTTGGCTAAGAGTTCTAATACTCTCACATCAAAATCCTTCATCTTAACCTCAATAATTAAATAACCCAGGATCATTCACTGCTAGGCTGCCCACAAAGGACTTTACCTTTGAAATGAAGACACCTGGTTCATGAATCCCAAATGGATGGCTTGAATGGTCACTGCCTCCTATGATACTGAGTCCCAGGGGACCACCTGCTTTTACAAGGTGTATTTCCTTGAAGGAACAAGAGGTAGACTCACAAAGAATAAAGGATATCGCATAAGGACCACAAACACTGAAAAACATGGAGTCAGGGATGTTCTGTGTGAGTGAGCACAAAGTAATCTCCCACAGGACAAGAGGGTTACCCATTACTTTTCAGTGCTCCAACAACCCAGTGAGCCAGCCCTCATCAGACTACCACTTCTTCATATGAAAAAGTACAAAGATTACACTATGCCATGTTCTAACAGACAGGCTCACCTCAATGGGATATTGATCCTCCAGGCTTTAATCAGATGGTTCCTTTGCAGTTCCTTGCAGGAAGGTGTCTCTTCAGGTGGGCTCTCCCCATGGCTGGGAGGCGGTGGTGGGGAGTGCACGCGCACTCGTGGCACGCCTGGTGAGTCTCCCTTGCTGAGCTGCTCTGCACCCTCTTTCTCTACCAGCAGCACGATGGTGGGGGAGGGTGCGGTAAGCAGCGCTACTGCCTGATCATGCCTGGCTTCTGTCATGTCTACCCCATTGATCTAGAACAACCTGCAAACTCAGTGTCAGACCATCACACGAATATACCTTGTCATTTTAAGCCCTTAGCAAAGCACCCTAAGGGACCCCATTCTGTGAAAATCTGCCCCTTCCCAAAAGTCTGTAACCAAAGCACTCTGTAACTTACCCCACTTCTTCCTATCTGGCAAAAGGACATGGGCACCTGCTCATTCCCAGCTGACCACCATCCTCTTTCCAGATAGATTACCAACCCCTTTCACCTTCCCTTCCAAACCTCCAGGCCCTATCAGCATCAGTGATGCTCCAGAGGACTACAAACACCAAGTATGATGATGCTGTACCTCCTGGAGTGCTACAAAGCTACTGTCAAGACTATGCCCTTGTTCATTCATTATCAGGAAAGTATCTAGGACTCCTTTTTGGCTTTGCATTCCAGCTTTCTTACTTGGCCATGACAAAAGAAACCCAAGAGGTTGCATTAAAGGAATGGGTTCAAAGATCTTAATATGGGAGAAAGGCAAAAAGCAGTGATTCCCAGAAGTGATGTCACAGTACACTAATGCACCATGGCATCAGCTACCATTGAACTAGGGCATTTGCCCATATCAACCATTCTCAGAGCCCAGACATAGGCACTGAAGAGCTGAAGGACACAACTTGATGTGTGCTAGCTACTGGGCCACTGTTCCCTCATGCTGGGCAAGATTAAGGCAGTCTTGGGAGGATAGTCCTGTGTTGTCAGTTTTAAGCCATAAAAAGTATACCACAGGTATAAAAAGATTTGGAAGCAAAAAGAAACAGACTCAGCTAGTCACGAGTGACTGGCTGGCTGACACAAAAAGAAAAATAGAAATACTTTGGACAAGAAGACATCCAATATGCTATGCCAAATAATATCAAGAATACAAATATAGTCTTGCTATGGTATTGGTGAAAGAGACAATGCTCTGGACACAGAGATGCTTCCAGTACATACATGGAAGCAGCAATGTCATTTGTACAAAGCACTGAAGAGACCTCATCTGAAAAAATGTATGCTATTCTCATACTTCACACTAAAGAAATAAGGAAATCTAACATAAGTTATCAAAATGCACAGAGAAATGCTTGTGGGACAAGAAGGGGAACAGAGAGCCTTTCCTACAAAAATAAGATACAAAGTAGCTTGACTAGAAAATCAAAGGAACAGGAAGGATGTGACTGTTCTCCAAGAGGAAGGCTATTCTGTACAAGGGACAGAGCATCAAGAGGAGAGCTAAGTTAAAGAATGCTGCCAGAAGCACCAAACTTGCCATGACAACATTAACATTGAAAATTAAAAGGTTTCTAGTCCATAGTTTTTATAACAGCTGTTAATAACAGCTGTTAAGATGGAGTTTGATCAACTTATGAAATAATAACATGACTTTTTAACTGCCACAGCAACTGGATTTTGTAGCCTGATTCCTCACTGTCTAATTCCTAGAAATATTGTAACTATTCCCAGGCTCCTTTCAAGAAAGCAGTTTCTGGGCAAAGTTGACTGTGCACTGTCTGACAAGGCTTTGTCCAGAAAACTTCATAAACACTACCACCACCCTCAACCAATCTGCACTATCCGATCCACAGTCAAATGTGCTTATTCTGCTTATGACACAGAGGCTTCAGCCTGCAGTGGGTTTTTTGTCAGACTATCAGCAATATTACCCTGCTCACTAGTTATCTTCTGACTATCACATAAAAAGCAGATGAGATAGCCCTACACTCCTAGTTGTGACATGGTCAGGAAACTCTCAGCCCCACAGCCTGTCCTCTGATACTCAGACATCTGTTCCAAAGGGACATCTTTGGCACCAACTACAGAGGCCTAACAAGGATGTGAAGATGTGCCAGCCTGCACATACATGCAGGAAGAGGCTCTAGGAAGGATGCAAAAGTACCTGGGTAACGGCTATTCAGCATAAAAGGCAATAAGCAGGAAAGATAATAAATTAAACAGAGAGATGCACAAACCTAATGAAAAGCAGTTGACAGAGAAAAGTCTCAAGACCCTCATGGATGGATCATTAAATCATTCAAAAGGTAACATTGAAGAAGTGTGACCAAAAACTTGGTAATGAAGATTATCATGGGTTGTCAGAACAGCTCTCACAGGAAAAAGCAAACTCACTACAGGAAGTTTTAAAAGGGATTGTGCAAATGTGCAAAATTTATGATGGGATGTTTAGGGGAAGAATCACACCTAGGGAAAGGGAGGGGCCAAGGAGAGGGGGAGAAGGAGTATGGGAAAACAGAGAAGGTAGAGAACAAGAGCAGCTGATCACAGGCGAACAGGCTGCCTGACAGTATGCTTGTCTGGGAAAGCCCTGTGCCTGATCACCACAGTCTGCTCTACCTTTTTATCATATCCTGTTCCTATTTACTGTGTGAATTTGTTCTTTATTCTGCATATGTACTAGCGCAAGACCCACTAGTAAAACTCATGCTGAACTAGCCAGCAAGTAGGAATCCAGTATCTGGAAAAACCCAGCAGCTGGCTCAGAGACTGAATAAAAGGCTCAGGGTCTGACCAAAGAGCTTTGAAGAACTTGATATTTGGGCCAGAAACTGAAGAGACCTGCAAATGTGAATTTGCATGGTGGTTAAGTGAGGGAGTGCACATGTATGTTCCGCAAGCAAACCTTAAACCTGATTAGCCATTGGGTAGAAACAGGGTTAAGCCATTTGTGTTGTTCATGCCCTATGAGAACCATTCATCTTTATATGGAAGCCTGAAAAAGTACTTCCTCCTTTCCTGTCTGTGCAAATCCATGGCCAGTTGTGCCTGTAGGGCTGGACCTGGGAATGGGGAAAAGCAGCTGCCTCACATCTAGTGGACTGGTAAGGAAGGATCCTCTTAGATCCTCCTGTCTGAGAGATGCAGCAATTTTTAATGGAGATGACATGCAGATGCAGCTTGGCCCTTAGGCTTTTATCACCAGATGAAGGCCCTACATGTTTCACAGAGAGACCTGCAGTAGCAGCATGCACTCTTGACTTCGTGCATTCCACTCTGAAAAGTGAGCTCTGTTATTCTTCCAGCACTGATGAGAATGGTCAGAGCACAAGTATACAGTAGTACTTCCCCAGACTCCAACGAATGAGGTCACAAGAACTCCCTGAGTCAGAGGTATGTCATACACCACAGCTCTTGACAGCATTTTCCGCATGAGCTTCTCTGTTGCCTGGCAATCATGATACCTTCTCAGCTCTTGGATAGCAAGTTTTCAGTGGCCCTTATTGCTGTGTCTCTACATAACAAGAGAACAAGGGCAACAGGAGCAGTTGAGCTATCAGAATGCACAGAGGAAGGGAAAGAGTATCATCTGTCCATGCCACAGGGAGCTACAGATCTCTAGCAAATTTCTTAGTGGTCAGACTGCTCTTTAGGACCCTCACATATCACTTGGTACCACTACTGTTCTCAGTCTCCCCCAGATTAAGTATTCTTCCTTCTACTCCCAGTTCTATCCCCCCCAAAACAGCTGCCCTTAGCCACTGCTCCCAGTCCTGCACCCTCCCTGCTAGATTCCCATCCAATGACTCAAACTTTCCAACATTCCCCCATGCAGCTCCCTGTCCCATTTGCTTTCTGCCCCATCTTCCACTACCAAGATGACTCTCAAGATGCCTGTCACAATTGTGTCAGGGTGCTATTCATAAGAGACACTAGAATATGAGGAAGGCTGGAGAGTTAGTAATCAATCACCGGTGAGTTTTGTGGGGTATTAACTTTGAAGAGAGATCTAGGCTGGGCTCTTCAATCCATGTACTCAAAGCTCCCTGAAGAATGTAAAAGGAGCTATCCTGGTCCTTCCCTGCAGAGAAGTCTGGGATGATATAGAGCACAGGGGAAGGATATGAAGCTGTGCTGTATTCCTTCTCCCAAGAAAACAAAAAATCTTTGGCAAAGTGATACAGAAGCATGACTAGGAGACCATGGCTTTGGCAAACAGGCTTCTGCCTGCTGGACCTGTGAAACCACCTGTATCTTAACCAGGGCCCTCTTGCTTTCCCCATAGGGGAACACAAGCAACCTACACAGCATATCCTGTGGATCATCATGTCCTGAAAAGCCCTCCAATAAAAATGGGCCATCAATGCTTCAGAAGAGTTGTGGTAAAGACAGAATTTGTGTGATGCTGTGTGGGCACTGTTTTGAAGTGAACAGGCACTCCTTCAACATCCAGTATCACTGGGCCAGGACAGTTCCACAGGTCTGACCTAGCAGCGGATTTGGCCAGAGACAGGGCAAAACTCACACAGCTTGCTCATGAGTCTCTTAGAATGAGCAGAACATCTCAAGGACAACTATCACCAAGAAGATACAAGAGGCCTCAGGATTTAACACTACCACCACCATGTGGATACTGTGAACCCCACAAGCAGGAAAGGCAGAATAGCAGCTGCTACCAGGAGGTACACCTGCTGGAGTTGCTACAGTTAGACACTTGCTGGAAGGTGCAGAAGTTATGTGAATAGTCTAGACTAGGTAAGGATTATCCTGAAAGATAAAAATTTGTACCTGATTTCTTAAGTGATCACAAGATTTGAGCTGCAACTGATGCTCTACACCACAGCTTTTATGACTGCACATAGTTCAGCACAGGAAATATCCTTGAGAGCAGAAGACCATGCTCATGGGTATATTCCTTACCTATGCAATAACACTGCACATATTGTTGCAGTGAGGTGTGTCAGAGGACTAAGGACAGCAAAACCTTCATCCACATCAAAATCTAACAGTGCTCCTGAGTTCTGTAAGCCTTGGGCTCATACAAAGCAGTCTGAAGACACTGCAAGCTATTACTAGGGAATTAGATCTGCGTTCCTACGAAGATGCCCATGGATATAAATATAGCTGCTAATGAGGGGTAAATGGGGTTTGACTTCTGACTCCATTCTGAGATCTTGTGTTTCCTTCTTGCCACAGGTAGAGCCAATTAATACCACATGATGGTCTGTGTGCCTGTAATCATGCCTGCCAGTCATGCCTCTGTACCAGTGGAGCATCAAAAGATGAGCAAAACCAAAATAATTTAGGCTATGGGGAGGGAGTCTTTTATCAGGGAGTGTAATGATAGGAGAAAGGGTAACTACTTTAAACTAAAAGAGGGTATTTGGATTAGATATTAGGAAGAAATTCTTCACGATGAGTGAGGGTGGTGAGGTAGTGGAACAGGTTGCCCAGAGAAGTTGTGGATGCCCCCGTCCCTGGAAGTGCTCAAGGCTGGGCTTTGGGCAACCTGATCCAGTGAAAGGAGACCCTGTCCATGGCAGGGGGATGGAACTAGGTGGTCTTAAGGTCCCTTCCAACCTTCCAAACCGTTCTATGATTCTGCTATTCTGTCTGGCAACAGTCAGGGTCAATGCTTGATTCTGGGAGGGGGTGGGGAGCCCTAGCAAGGACAGAGAGATGCTGTACTGTGTTCAAGTCTCTTGTCAAGATATACCTGTCAGACCTGGGCTAAAGCTCCACTAAAATTTTGTGCCAGAGCAAATACAACACAGCCCCCAGCCTAGGGATAGAGCAGACAGAAGCCAGCACTGACAAGGCTGTATCAGTGCTTACTCACACCAGCTCTGTGGTAACACATGCTCTTACCACAACAGCTGGATCAGAAACCCACCACCAGCACCAGGATGCAGGAGCTTTCACTTGGAGGCAGCATGCAAGCTTGGGAAGAGGGTCAGGAGACTCAGCAGACTCTCCCCCACAGGAGGGAGAGGAGGTGACACATTAGGCAGACTTGAGGTTAGAGGCAGCAGTGAGATCCATATCACTGGCACAAACAGGAAGGGAAACCGGCGCCAGAGTTTGAAATGAAAGCAGGGGGAAGCACTCCGATGTGCCCTGCCCAGCTCCACACTGCCATCAGGCAGCCTCCCTCCTCTTCAGCCTATACTGACCCCTGCCACCTGGCAGGGAGCAGCTGTCAGCTGTGCCTCAGAATGTCCCTTCCCACACATCCTGCTTTGGCACAGCTCTCCAAGGCTGTCCTACAAGGCTCTGGAGGGACACCAGGCTAGGGCAGTGCTGTCATATCACCCATATTACCTCTCTCTAGTACAGCCCTGACTACTGCGTACTGTCCCTCTGGGAACATGCTCACACACTGCACTCAGGGAAAGAAGGAGCCATTAACTGTACCCACTGCCAGTCACAGACTGCTAAAAGACAGGGAGAGAACCAGCAAAATTAAGCGCTCTCACAGAAGACCAAGGAGATGAAAAAAAGACCCTCAAAATCCAGCTTCAAAGACAGGAACACACCTCCTGTCTGAGGAAGGGCAGGGAGCTGCATTTGTGCCTGCTGTCCCAAGAGCAGCGAGTCAGACCCCTTCCAGACCCTCCTGCCCTTCCCTGCATACCCGCACTCACCGAGATGACCCTGTCTCCTACATGCAGGATCCCATCCCGATGGGCTGCACCACCCTCTGCAATTCGTGGGATAAAGATCCCCTGAAAGACAATCAGAAAGGTCAGAGTGGCCTTGCACCTCCCCTCACCAGAGCTTTGCTTTCCAGAATCGCTCCCTGACACCAGGCAGGTCTCAGCTCTTTCCCCTTTGCAGAGCCCTCCCCTGCCCTGGCACTTCCCCTTCATTCCTCACTCAGCACAACCCTCTTCTGCTTCTGGAGCCACCTACAGCAAAGACTTCATGTGGCCAAGAGCCCAGAATATGTCAAGAGGACACTGGCAGGATTAAATGTCACTGTCAGGAATTGTAAGCCTCAGCCCCACCTCCTTTTGAACTTCTCTCTTTCCCTGACTTAAGAGCAGATTCTGGCTCTCAGTGAGACACAGACTGCCTGGCTCAGCAACTCAGAGTTCCTGGGCAGAGTTCCTATGCTGCCTCAAGCAATGTAAGGAAGACCCCGTGCTCCTCCCTCATGATGTGCCGGGAGTTGGGATTGAGCATCTTCCCTCCCAAGGAATCATTACTAACCGTGTCACCAGCCCGGTAGGGTGTGGAACCTTTGCCACCAGCAATGCTGAAGCCCAGACCCTTCTCATTGCGCATAAGGCAGGTGGAGTATCTCTCCGTGGGAGGTGTCCCCTCAGGCCGCTCTGGGAAGCGTAGGCCACCTCACCTCTCACGAGGGCTGTAGTCATCCTCAGGGTGAAGCGGTGTGATGGTGATGGCATTCTCTGGCTCCACCATCCGCTCCCGCAGGACTGTCATGGAGACAGAGCTTCCCGATCCACGCAGAGCTTCCACTGCCACATGATACTCAGCACAATGCAAGGATACGCCATTCACCTGGGGACAAAAAGAGCCAGGCACAACCCTCCCTTTGTGGGGAGATCTTCCAACAGCCTACAAAGACAGCTCCAGTCTTAGCAGTCAGTGTCCAACAAAAATATAGCTCATCTCCTAGCGCTGCAACCCTGTTCCAAGAGGGACACGACAGACCTCACCTGCTACCTCACAAGGGAGCTTCCCTGTACTCATAAAGCATGTGCTGCCTAAATACATAATACAATGGCTAGTGGGTGGGGCTCAAAGGGTTGTACTGAATGGGGTAAAATCATCCTGGCAGCCAGTCACTAGTGGGGTTCCACAGGGCTCCATTTTAGGGCCAGATCCCTTTAATGTTTTTATAAACAATCTGAATGCAGGACTCAAATGCATACTAAGCAAGTTTGCAGACAACATTGAATTAGGAGGAACTGTTGACTCCCTTGAGGGTAGAGAGGCCTTGCAGTGGGATCTGGACAAATTAGAAGGCTGGACAGTCACCTCCTGCAAGAAATTTAGCAAAAGCAAGTGCTGGATTCTGCACCTGAGATGGGGCAGCCCTGCATATATGCACAGGCTGGGGGATGAGAGGCTGGAGAGCAGCCCCACAGGAATAGATCCGGGGGTTCTGGTTGACAGCAAGTTGAGTATGAGTCAACAGTGTGCCCTGGCAGCCAAAAGGGCCAATTGATCCTGAGGTGCATCAGGCACGGCATTGCTAGCCAACTGAGGGAAGTGATTGTCTTACTCTACTCTGAGGTAGTGCGGCATCACCTTGAGTACTGTGTATAGTTTTGGGTGCCACAATATAAGAAGGACATAAAACTATTACAGATTGTCCAAATGAGGGTGATGCATCTAGAGGGGAAGACATATGAGGAGCAGCTGAAGTCACCTGGATTGTTCAGCCCCGAGAACAGACTGAGGGAGGTCTCATCACAGCCTGCAGCTTCCTCACAAGGGGAGCGGAGGGGCAGGTGCTGAGCTCTTCTCTCTGGTGACAGCAACAGGACCTGAGGGAACGGCATGGAGCTGTGACAGGGGAGGGTCAGGCTGGATATTAGGAATGGGTTCTTCACTGAGAGGGTGGCTGGGCACTGGAACAGTTCCCCAGGGACATGGTCATGGCCCCAAGCCTGCAGGATTTTAAGAAGCTTTGAACAATGCTCTCAGAAATATGGTTTGATTTTTGGGTGCTCCTGTGTGGACCCAGGAATTGGACTTGATGATCCTTGTGGGTCCCTTCCAACTCAGGATTTTCTATGGTTCTGCAATACATCTCCAAGGTAGCCCCTGCCAAGCACAGGAAAGGCTCTTTCGGTGAAGGGGAATTCTCTTCCACAGGAAGCCTCATCCGCCCCGTCACCTCTACCATCCCCACAAGGCAGCAAACCCCAGGCAGCTAACTAAAAGATAAATGGCAATGTTAATTAAACAACCTACTCTTTGAGCTAGGGGGGATTTTGTTTTCTCCTTGTGCAGCTCCTGATGCTTAATTTGGCTTACAGACTAGTGCAATGTACTTATGCATCAACCCACACCTCTCCATCCACTCTCTAGTCATTAGAAATATTAGCTAGGTTCTTACCTCCAGAAGCTTGTCCCCAGCACAAACCCCTGCACGAGCTGCAGGTCCCTCTTCTGACACACGGGAAATAAAGACGCCCTGGAAAAACACTCTGTGTTAAAAGAAGTGGAGTCCATTCCTCAACCATGTAAAGTGTGGAAGGAAAGTAGTCCACCCCCTTCAACTTAAGGGAAAGGGGAAAATCCCTTGCCAATCCCATACCCTGGCTCTGGGGACAAGACATCCACATCACTC
Organism: Cygnus atratus; assembly: GCF_013377495.2. Classification (NCBI taxonomy): domain Eukaryota; kingdom Metazoa; phylum Chordata; class Aves; order Anseriformes; family Anatidae; genus Cygnus; species Cygnus atratus. The sequence goes on from NC_066396.1 coordinate 84,467,821, forward strand.
CGTTGAGGAGTTGGTGGAAAGGGGAAAAAAATTCCCGTTCCAGGGCTACCCCACATGTGACGAAAAGGAAAAGGGAAGGAAACAGTAATCCTTTTCCAGTAGGATGAGAACAGCACAGCTGATGCTATCATGTGTGGAAGACAACCCTATACATTTCTCCTTTTGAGTCCTGTACCTCAGGACACAAGTGGGAAAGAAACTGCTGCTCTCGTTGCTGCTCTTGGTGGTCAGTAGTCTGAATGTTTGAGAAGTTGTGCTCCAGCCCCCTGCTCCTCATCAGGTCAAGGGTTGCTCTCCACCTTGCTCTGTGAAAGCCCAGTCCAACCACCACAAAGCTCTTACATATGGAAATCCAACGTCCATCTACAGAGAACTAGTCCCTGAAAAATGGGTGCTTCAATAATTATGCAGTCCAAGGTCTTACCTCATTGTCACCCTTATAAGGGGTGGAGCCCTTGCCCCCTGCGATGCTGATGCCCAGCCCCCCTGTCTGCCGCACGATAATCAGTGTCAACTGGAAGCAGAATGAACACAGGTTACAGGTCAGTGCAGGCATGGAAGATGCCAAAAACATCTTGAAGAGGAAGAGATGACTACTTCAGAGAATAAGCACAAGAGTATAGACTTTATCTGCATGCATCTGCTCATGTATTTGTGTAAGCTGTGGTGTCGATGCTTCAAAGGTACCAAAGTCGCAATACATATATACAAACCAGTTTTCACAGTTGAGTTCTGAACTATATCTCAAGACCAACAGTTAGTTTGCCTGTATTGAACACACTGGAATGAGATGTCCACCACAAAGTAAACTGAGAAAGAGTGGAATGGGACTGGATAAGAAAACAGGGATAGTGTTCATATCACAGCCCAGATCTACCACATAGCTCTCTTTGAGGTGCAATTCCATACAGCTACTGGGAGATTAAGGATCACCCCAATATAACATGCAGTAACAAGAATGGCACATGTTCCAGAATACACTGGGACAGATACTTGGCTTTACTCTGTTGATGGAAATCAATGTGTGATTCTGGAAAAGCCATCTGTCTTGTTCAGTGGCTCCTTCCTCTTCTCCACTCTGCACGTGCAGGCTCAGGAATGTAGCTGTGCAATCCAGAAGCCTCTTCTTCCTATCTCCCATTTCCACGTACCAAATTAAGGCCCCTTCCAATAGCAAAACTCTCCTCAAACTTGAACTGAAATTGCCTATATTCAGGACACTAGCAAGAACTGTTTGTGTTGCCCCAAGTCATGAGAAGGAAGGTAAGGAGCATGTGGTAGGAAACGGAAAGGAATGGGATAGGCAGGGCTCCCTCGGGGATCTGTCAGGGCCAAGGACCAAGGAGCTGGTGATGCAAGTGATGGAAATGTACACAGACTTCTGGAGAGAACCAAATTTACTGTCCTCCAGATGTCACTTCTCTGGAAACAAAGTCCAGAACAGGGAGTAGCTGCTGCAGAGGTTTCTAGCTTCAACATCAGATCCACTTGGCTTTGGCCAGGCCACAAGGCAGTCAACAAAGGAAGCAGGAGAGCCCTTCCTTAATGCCCTCCCTTCAAATGTTTCTTCATTTTCTACAGTGACAAAAGCAACAGCTTGTGGGGCCTTCACATTCTACTAAGATCAAAAACCCCAGGAAACACAGAATCAGACTGAGGATCTTTGCCATTTCCTTTGTGCCCAGTCAATGGCATAGTAGAAAGGTGCCAGAATCTTCACAAGCTAACCCTGGATTCTAGACAGACCATACATACATTGTCTGTAGTGCGAGACCTAGAGACTGAGTTAAATCCAAGTACTGAAAGACATGGATTATTCAGATGAGACAAAAATGTGGTGGGCATAAAATAGCATTGTATATCATTGACAGCACACTTTAAAACTGCTTATACATTACATAAACTCTTCTTGTGTGAAAAAGTCTATTAGGATCTAAGTGAAAATACTCACTTTATTCTCCAGTCTCACTGGATTTTGATAATGCTATAAAGGCTTTTATCTAATTTGATTAAAAACTGTCAATTTGTCTACAGAAGACTTGGTTCCCATATGTAGATTATAGAGAATTCTAATAACAGGATCCAGATATTTCTGAGTAAGATAGCTGACGATTTTGCTCAGTGACTGAATATGACAAGATTGCTGTTTTTGACTTGCTTTTGACAATCAACAAGGAATATATGATGTCACTGGTTGAAGTCACTTTCAGTTTCACGCTAAGCTGATTGTTGAAACTAACTGAAAGACAAACCACAAAACAACGTATTTCACAAATTCACAGAAACCAGACCAAAAATATCAGGAAATCTGCCAGAAAAGTCAACTGTGCTGAGGGTTAAGAACCGCAGGTCTATCAATGTAAATTGAAAAAACAAAACACCAATGAGGAACAAAGTGTAACTAAATTTAAAGACACTGCTGGAACAACAGCAAATGGGGTTGCATGGGACATAAATATATTTAGGCTAGAAAGAAGATTTCCAACTCCCAAAGCAAGTAAGTTCTCCCATAAAATATTGTGGTAAGAAACAAAACTGGTGAATGTTTGTTTGAAGTCTATGGAAAGACTATGAAATTAATATATACCTGACAAAAAAGAAACCTTACAGAAAAGGTTCCAGTAGCCTATAAGTGTCTTTTAGTTTTACATTCAGTGCTAAGAAGATGATGAAGGGTCTAGAATGGAAGATGTATGAAGAGCAGTTGAAGTCACTTAGTTTGTTCAGTGCAGATAAGAGGAGGCTGAGGGGAGGCCTCATGGCGGCCTGCAGCTTCCTCACTAGGGGAGCGGAGGGGCAGGCACTGAGCTCTGCTCTCTGGTGACAGTGACAGGACCCGAGGGAACGGCATGGAGCTGGGACAGGGGAGGGTCAGGCTGGATATTAGGAACAGGTTCTTAACTGAGAGAGTGATTGGGCTCTGGAACAGGTTCCCCAGGGACATAGTCATGGCCCCAAGCCTGCTGGAGTTTGAGAAGCCTTTGGACAATGCTATCACACATATGGTCTGACTTCTGGGTGCTCCTGTGTAGAGCCAGGAATTGGACTTGATGATCCTTGTGGGTTCTTTCTAAGTTGGGATATTCTATGACTTTATTTCATACAATGGCTAAGACACTGCTTTTTGCACTGAAATACTAAATTATGCCTTCCTAAAAGTGTAACTGTCCTAGAGCTGCTTTGACTTTCATTCAAGAAAACATTTGTCCTAACAGCAGGGGATGGTACTGTTACCACCCCTGCACACTCTTGTCAATGACTTGTCTGTGTATTTATTTCTCTTGCATTTATGCTCTTAGAACCACAGACCCACCCAGCGCCCAACAGTGGTTCATCTCAGACTTAACAACAGATCTGTGATATTCCCCACCTAGAAACATGCTGCTCATCTGGTTCTGGTTCCTTACAGCAGCAGAATAGGCAAACGTTCATTAAGTGGGCAACATGTCTGGTATTTCTTCCTAGTTCCTCCCAGACAGGCAAGCATGCATGCCCTCAGTAGAAATGTGCTGCTCAGACAGGAGTAAAGTGGGAAAATGGCAAAGACTTCAGCCTGAAGTTGGCATTTCCCTGAACTGGAGACTAGGAAAAAAACATTTATCATACTGATTGCACCAAAGTAAAAAACAACAGTTACACTTCCCTCCCCTCTCCTCTACCTCTCTCAGTCTCATCTTTGTTTCTGCCTCTAAGTCTCTGGGGAACACACTCAAACAAATGCAAGAGTTGGTAGGGCTGATTGATAGGGCTTTAAACTAGATTTGAAGGAGGAAAGGGACAAAACTGGACCTGCCAGTGATAAGCTATGGGACTGCTTGCCAAAAATTGAGGGACTGTGTGCTAGCAAGACCCTTCACTCTGCCGCACAAGGGGCTGGGTTCAATGAAGCACATCTGAAATGTTTCTACACAAATGCATGCAGCATGAGAAACAAGCAAGAGGAGCTAGAAGCCCTGGTCCAGTTCCAGAGCTATGACATCGTTGTCATAAGTGAAACCTGTTGGGAAGAGGTCTGTGACTGGTGTGTTACAATGGACGGTTACAGGCTCTTCAGAAAGAATAGGCAGAGCAGGCAAAGCGGGAGGGTGGCACTCTATGTAACAGAGGCACTGGACCATACAGAGCTTGCGGCTGGCAACAATGCAGTTGATAGGCTCTGGGTAAGGATTAACAGACAAACAAATATAAAGGAGATGTCATTGCAAGAGTCTACTACAGACCACCTGGCCAGGATGACAATGACACTGATGAATTATTCCTTAAGGAACTGAGAGACACTTCTAGATTGGCTGTCCCTGTCTTTATGGGGGACTTCAGGACTTTAACCTGCCAGATGTCAACTGGGAATATCACATAGCTGAGACGAAAAGGTCCAGGAGATTCCTGAAGCACCCTGATGGGCTAAAGTTGCACCAGGGGAGGTTTAGGTTGGATATTAGGAAGAACTTCTTTACTGAAAGGGTTGTTAGGCATTGGAATGGGCTGCCCAGGGAAGTGGTTGAGTCACCCTCCCTGGAGGTCTTTAAAAGATGTTTAGGTATAGAGCTTAGTGATATGGTTTAGTGGAGGACTTGTTAGTGTTAGGTCAGAGGTTGGACTAGGTGATCTTGGAGGTCTCTGCCAACCTAGATGATTCTGTGATTGATGATAACTTAGTACTTGTACTAAGAGAGCTGACTAGGAAAGGTGCCCTCTAGGACCTGTTGCTTGTAAACAGGGAGGGTCTTGTGGGTGAAGTGGCAATAGGTGGTCACCTTGGCCATAGTGACCACGAAGTAGCCAAGTTTAAAATCTTTGGCAATAGGAGGAAAACTGCCACCAAACTTCAACCTTGGACCTGGGGAAAGCAGACTTCAGACAGCTCAGGGAACTAGTTAGTGAGGTCCCCTGGAAAGTGCTTTTAAACACACTGGGGTCCAACGTTACTGGTCATTTTTTAAGTACCATCTCCTAAGAGCACAGGAACAGGGAATTCCAAAATGTTGGAAGTCAAGCAGGAGGGGCAGGCTGGTCTGGCTGAACAGGGATCTTCTTCAAGTGCTTAGGCAGAAAAAGAAAGCATATGGTCACCAGAAACAAGGTTGGGTGACATGGGAGAACTATGCAGAATCACAGAATGGTTGAGGTTGGAAGGGACCTCTGGAGATCATCTAGTTCAACTCTGTGGCTGAGCACAATCACCTAGGGCACATTACACAGGATTGCACTCAGGCGGGTTTTGAATATCTCCTACGAAGGAGACTCCACAACCTTTCTGAGCAACCTGTTCCAGTGCTCTGTTCACCCTTACAGTAAAGAAATGTTTCCTCATATTCAGCCAGAACTTCATGTGTTTCAGTTTGTGCCCATTGCATCTTGTCTTGTCACTGGGCATCACTGAAAAGAGTCCAGCCCCATCCTCTTGACACGCTCCCTTCAGATAGTTGTACGCATTGATCAGATCCCCTTCTCAGTTTCCTGTTCTCCAGGCTAAGCAGGCCCAGCTCCCTCAGCCTGTCCTCATACAATAGGTGCTCCAGTCCCCTAATCATCTACGTAACCCTCCTGGACTCACTCCAGGAGCTCCATGTCCCTCTTGTACTGGGGAGCCCAGAACTGGACACAATACTCCAGGAGAGGTGTCACCAGCGCTAAGTAGATAGGCAGGATCACCTCCCTTGACCTGCTGGCAACACTCTTCCTAATGCACCCCAGGATACTGTTGGCCTTCTTGGCCACAAGGGCACATTGTTGGCTCATGGTTAACCAGGACTCCCAGGTTCTTCTCTGCAGGGCTGCTCTCCAGCAGGTCAGCTCCCAGCCTTTACAGGTGCATGGGGTTATTCTGCCCAAGGTGCAGGACCCTGCATTTGCCTTTGCTGAACTTCATGAGGTCCCTTACTGCCCAGTGCTCCATCTTGTCCAGGTATGGATGGCAGCACAGCCCTCTACGGGGTTACAGGGATTCTGCTCACCTTTGTAGGGAGAGAATTTGTGCAGGCAAGGCTCAATTGAAGCCGGAGAGCAGTGTGTGGGACAATAAAAAAGGCTTTTTTAAGTATGTTAACAGAAAAAGGATGACCAGAGCAAACATTGGGCTGATACTTGATGAGGATGGTCACCTAACAAACAGGGACATAGACAAAGCAGAGATGTTTAATGCATTTTTCACCTCTGTCTTCAACATCAGTGATGGGCTCTGGGACACCAGCTGCCCTGAATGGGAGGACCATGACTGCGGGAACGATAAACTCCCAGTCAACCCCAAACTTGTGCAGGATTCACTGCTCCACCTGGGTGCATAGAAGTCCATGGGGCCTGATGGGATTAAACCCAGGGTACTGAGAGAGCTGGCTGATGTCATTGCAGGACCTCTTTCAATTATTTTTTAATGGTGGAATCTGGAGAGGTCCCAACTGACTGGAAGCTGGAAAATGTGGTCCCAATTTTCAAGAAGGGCAAGAAGGAAGATCCTGGCAATTACAGGCCTGTAAGTCTCACTCAGTGCCTGGTAAAATCATGGAGAAGATTATTCTAGGAGTTATTGAAAAACATCTGAAGGACAACACAGACCATGGTTGTAGCCAACATGAATTCACAAATTAATTTCCTTTTACGAAAAGATCACTCATCCAGATGACCAAAGGAAGCTGGTCAATGTAATCTTTCTGGATTTCAGTAAAGCTTTCAATACTGTCTCTCACAGTGTCTTTCTGGACAAAACAACCAGAATACAGTTAGATAAGAGCATAACAAGATGGGTGAACATTTGGCTGACACGTTGGGCCCAAAGGGTTCTTGTAAATGAGGCTGCATTGGGATGGCAACCTGTCAGTAGTGGGGTTCCCCAGGGCTCCATTTTAGGACGATTCCTCTTCAATGTTTTCATAAACAATTTGGATGTAGGACTTGAAGGTTTTTTGAGCAAGGTCACTGACGATACAAAATGGGGTGGAGCTGTTGACTCCGTCGAGGGTGGTGAGACCTTGCAAAGAGCTCATAGAATCATAGAATATCCCGAATTGGAAGGGTCCCAGAAGGATCATTGAGTCCAACTTCTGGCTCCACATAGGTCTACCCAAAAATCAGAATTCAGACCATATCACTGAGAGCATAGTCTAAACACTTCTAAAACTCCGACAGACTTGGTGCTGTGACTACATGTTTGTCCAGATCTACGATCTGGACAAATTAGAGAGCTAGACAGTCACCAACAATATGAAGTTTAATAAGAGCAAGTGCCAGGTCCTGCAGCTGGGAAGGGGCAGCCCTGGCTATACATACAGACTGAGGACAAGATGTTGGAGAGCAACAGCACAGAAAGAGATCTGGGGCTTTTGGTTGACAACAAGCTGAATATGAGCCAGCAGTGTGCCCTGGCAGCCAGGTGGGCCAACCGTATCCTGGGATGCATCAAGCACAGCATTGCTAGCCAGTCAAGGGAAGAGATTGTCCCTTTATACTCTGCACTGGTGTGGCCTCGCCTCAAGTACTGTGTGTATTTTTGGGCGCCACAGTATAAGAAAGATATAAAACTGTTATAGAGTGTCCAGAGGAAGACTACAAAGATGGTGAAGGGTCTGGAGAGGACCCAAGGAAACGGCTTGAAGCTGTGACAGGGATGGTTCAGGCTGGATGTTACAAACAGGTTCTTCACTGAGAGGGTGGTCAGGCACTGGAACAGGCTCCCCAGGGAAGCGGTCACGGCACCGAGCCTGCTGGAATTCAAGAGGCATTTGGGCAATGCTCTCAGACACATGGTCAGATATTTTGGGTCATCCTTTGGGAACCTAGGAGTTGGACTCAATGATCCTTGTTAGTCCCTTCCAACTCGGAATATTCTCTGATTCTAAGGACTGGTTCAAGTCTAACCTATTTTTCATCGATTTTTGGTATAGCAATCTTTTAACAGATTCTCTTGATCCTGTGAGATTTTCCAAATTGCACTGAGTAAATGTATACCTTTCTAGAGAAACTAGAAGCATTGCACATATGGTCAGGCTTACTTTTCTCTAGCAGCCAGGGATATCTGAATATTGCCCAACGGACTTGGAACAGTATTTAGTGCTGTGTCCTACAAAATGCCAACTAAGGATTTTTGCAACTTGTTCTTGGCAGAGGCACAGCAGATACAGAGGCAGAAATCTAGACATTTACAGGGTTCAGCAGACCAAGTATCTGCTGCTCTTCAGAGCCTGCTGAAAGACCAAGTTGTTCCTCCAGACATACCCAAAGGAGCGAGGGTTTAAGGGCTTTATTTCTGGAAGGCAGCAAGTTTCTGCATGCATAGACATCTTTTTATAGCATGCTATACATTTAGAGGCAGTGTCTGATCCCTGGATTTACTCCACTTGAAACTTTAGATGAGACTGGGTTGTCAACAGTGACTTGGAAAAGGCAAATATTCAATAAATACTTCTGATCTGTATTTAGATAGAAATAAGATGATGCATACATATCATGTAAATCACATTTAACTCCAACAGGAGCTAGAGAATCCATTAAATATCATCAAAATGAATAATAACTTAAAAAATTAGAACAACTAGATAGCCTGTACCCAAGAGTCCCAACAATTGACCAAGGTCTCCAATATACTTATAGAGTACTTATAAAATTCTGGAAACTTGATACCCTGAAATAGCATTTATGTTGTGCTGTTAAATTAAGATATTACAAGATGATGCCTACAGCTACCAGTCAGTCATCCTAGCACTATTTCCAGAAAAGAAACAGAAGAACTAGTATACATGTCCCTTACCGAGCAGACAGAAATAACATTCATATCAAGCAGCTGAATATTATCAAAATTAGGTCTTTCAAACAAGCAAAAAAAACTACACCATTATTCCATTCCTTGACAAGACTCTAAACTTGGCTGACAGATTAATAGTATAAATCTAATAAGCAGGCTTTTGTAAAACATGAAACTTCTTACCACAAGACATTCTCACTGACATCATAGGATGCTGGGTTTAGTTTTACATTATACAAACTAAGAACTAACTGAAATAAAGAAGAACCATGAAGTAGGTTTCTGCAGAGATCTTTATCAGGCCTGATGTTATTTTGAATCCCTGACAGAAAAAAATGCTAATTGTTCTGTTTAAGAGGAGCATAGCATCCTTCCAGTACGGGAAAGGATGGGATAGAAATATTTTTTTATCTTTTTCATGACATTAATGACTTTATAGGAAAAGATTATTCCATGCTTGTAGCAACAAGGGAATTAGGGATCACAGAATCACAGAATGGCTTGGGTTGGAAGGGACCTTAAAGAGATCATCCAATTCCAACCCCTCTGCCATGGGCTGGGACACCTTCCACAAGACCAGATTGCCATTGGATACCTAATGAATTTTCAGCAGCAGTCTTAAAAGAAAACCATTCTAATGCAAAGTACAATTAAATTGCACAATTTACTGCCAGTGAATACTGTAGAATAAAAGTGTATCAATGGGAATGGAGAGATGAGACAAATTCATGAACAGCAGCTCCACTGTATCTAGAACAATGGTATGAACAGTTCAGAAATCCTTAATAACATATTACAAGGACCTGGGAAAATACCAGTGAAAGGATCACAATGCCTCACTAAAAACTGCACTTCATAATTCCCAAATAAAGACCTGCACACCCACCAACAGAGGTGTCTTTACACGGATATCACATTCAACCCTGTGTCCATTTCCAGGAACACCCCAGCAAAATAGAAGGTAGTTACAGAAGAGACACATAACAGTTCAGGAGCCAGAGGCACTGACTCACCAGGAAAGATCAGAAGAGCTAAATCTGTCTGGCTTCAGTAAGCAGTAACTCATGAGGACATAGGGACAGGCTGAAAATATCAGTGAGCAAATGGAAGGTAAGACATCGCTGCATGAGATGTTGAGAACTAAATTAAAAATGAACAATGGAAAAAGGAACATGAAGGAAAAATCCTGCCCTGGCAGAAGAGCAGATCTGAAGATTTTCTGGCTCTGATTTTGCTTATTCCTCCTTTATAATGTTTTGTTAGTTATAAGGGGAATGGATACCTGGCAAGGCAGAGATGGCAGTGTACTAATGACTGACAGTAGCATGAAGAGCAGACAGGACAGGTGACCTGCAATGCTAAATGCTCAGGTGTACTCCTACAGACACCCGTTTCCAAAGAGGCTCCAAGACAATGGATGACATGACATTAAGTGAGGATGATGGAAAGAATGCAATATATTATATATACCTCTTGATGATGACTTTTGAGCAGTAAAAACCTCTGGGTTCATATAGATATTGTTAGTTCCTCCATTAATTCCAGAAATAGGGATTTAAGGAGCTAGTCCTTCCTCCTCATTACAATAGGCACACAGGTTTCCTACAGCCATGGAAACATCAACAGCAAAAGAGAGGTTCCTGAAAGAACTGGACTGGCTAAATCATGGTACGCAACAGGACAGAGTCCTTCTGGAAATGAAAACACTCAACTGTATAGATAAACAAAATCAGTATTGGACAAAGATAAAATCATAGAATGGCAACTGATTCCCTGCCAAATACAGAAGCATAGAATGGCTTGGGTTGGAAGGGACCTTAAGGATCGTCTAACTCCAACCCCCTGCCATAGGCAGGGAAGTCACCCACTCAGGCGATCAGGTTGGCCAAGGCCCCATCCAGCCTGGGCTTGAACACCTCCAAGGATGGGGCAAGTAAAGAATTTCCTCCTAATGTCTAGTCTAAATCTATCCTCTTTTAGTTTAAGATCGCTCCCCCATGTCCTATCATCATCTACTTGAGCAAAGAGTCCTTCTCCATCTTTTTTATAAGACCCCTTTAATTACTGAAAGGCTGCAAGGAGGTGTCTCCTGAGCCTTCTCTTCTCCAGGCTGAACAGCCCCAGCTCTCTCAGCCTTTCTTCATAGGAGAATGGCTCCAGCCCTCTGATCATCTTTGTTGCCCTCCTCTGGACTCGCTTTCTTGTGCTGGGTGCCCCAAACCTGGATGCAGTACTCCAGGTGGGGCCTCATGAGGGCAGAGCAGAGGTGGACAATCACCTCCTTCCCCTGCTGGTCACACCTCTTTTGATGGAGCTCAGGACACAGTTGGCCTTCTGGGCTGCAAGCACACACTGCTAGCTTATGTCAAGCCTTTCATCCACCAGAACCCCCAAGTCCTTCTCCACAGGGCTGCTCTTAGTGAATTCTTCTCCCAGTGTGTATTCATCTGGGATTACCCCAACCCAGGTACAAAGATACAGAGCATTGAACCATTCCCAGAACTAGAACAAAAACCTAGACTTGGAAATCCTGCAGATTGAGTTAGAATGAGTGACACTGAAATGCATTATATTTTTTCCTCTCTTTAGCAGTAATGGATTTTTATTCCTATTCTATATGCGGCTGAGGTCACTGGGCCTGTTCAGCCTGGAGAAGAGGAGGCTGAGGGGAGACCTCATCGCAGTCTACAACTTCCTCGCGAGGGGGAGTGGAGAGGCAGGTAACCTATTCTCCGTTATTACCATTGATAGGACCTGCGGGAACGGTGTTAAGCTGAGGCAGGGGAAGTTTAGGCTGGACATGAGGAGGAGGTTCTTCACCGAGAGGGTGGTTGCACACTGGAACAGGCTCCCCAGTGTAGCAGTCACTGCACCAAGCCTGTATGAATTTAAGAAGTGATTGGACTGTGCACTTAGTCACATGGTCTAAACTTTTGGGTAGACCTGTGCGGTGCCAGGAGTTGGACTTGATGATCCTTATGGGTCCCTTCCAGCTCGGGATATTCTATGATTCTATGATTCTTATTGATGCTCTTTTGTGTTAAAATCATTGGTATAGTCATTCATTTTGTATAATTCTGACTAAAAATTTTCACATTGAATCTCCTTTGCAGCCCAGAAATTTCTTATTGTTTTAAAGGTCCATTTTAGGAATATGGAATTAAAATGGCAATATGTAATTAAATGACAGAATACTGGGAAATTTATGAAACTCTTCTTATGAAACTCTTTCTTATGAAACTGTTTCATTGGCTAGCCTCACACTAAGAATTGCTTCATTTCCATTCTGTGCTGCTAAGGACAGCACACTAGAAAAGTATTTGTCCAAAGTGACAACGAGATAGAAGGAAAGTTCTTGCACTAAACCTGACATCGCTCATTTTAAAACATACAATCAGAGATATGCTTAAGAGATATACTAGCAGTCTGGAGAACAAAAACTCACTGAGAACCTTGACACTGAATGGAAGAATAAAAACAAGGTAGCTAAAGAGAATTCCTATTCATAAACAGAATCTGCCACACCATAAGTGGAAGAAAAACTATGGAATATAATGTACTGAAGACTGAATAAACTCTGTCATCTTATCAACAGTCAACAAGTTTGAGTTCAAGTAGAATGGGTGCATGAAAGGGCAGTGAGAAAGACAAGATATAGAGAATAAATCATGGAAGAGAAGACTAAAAGAAAATTTTTTTATTCTAGTAAAATGAAGGCTGGAAGGAGTTGTGACTGACATCCATAAAAATGCACAAAGGACAAAGGGTCAGACAGCAGAAAGGATTTTTCAGGAAAAAATATAATGAAAACAATGAATAAACAAATGCAAGTTTAGTTTGAAATCAAGTTTTCCAGTCATTCAGGAAGTAGAAATCTGGAACAGCCTCCCAGCAGATGAAACCTGAGTGTGCATGTATGCATTGGGAAAGTGGAAAACACAATCTATATTAAATAAAATGTTTGACGGAGTTGTGAAATACAGTACAAACTCAGTGATCTAGATGATGTGGCACAATATACCCTCAGCAAGTTTGCAGACAACACTAAGCTGGGAGGAGTGGTGGACACACCAGAGGGTCCTGCTGCTGTCCAGAGGGACCTCGACAGGCTGGAGAAATGGGATGATAGGAACCTCATGGAGTTGAACAAAAAGCGCAAACTCGGCACTTGGGGAGGAAGAACCCCGGGCACCAGGGCATGCTGGGGGCTACCCGCATGGAAAGCAGCTTGGCAGAAAAGACCCTGGAGCCAGCAGTGTGCCCTTGTCACTAAGAGACTAAGGATATCCTTGGCTGCATTAGGCAAAGCATTGCCAGCAGGTCAAGGAAGGTGATCCTGCCCCTCTGCACAGCACTGGTGAGGTCACATCTGGAGTGCTGGGTCCAGTTCTGGGCTTCCGAGTACAAGAGAGAAATGGGCATACTGGAGAGAGTCCAGCAAAGACTACAAATATGAGGAAGCAGCACCTCTCCGGTGAGGAGGGCCTGAGAGAGCTGAGACTGTTGAGCCTGGAGAAGAGGAGGCTCAGGGGAATCTTACCAATGTCTAGAAACTCCTGAAGGGAGGGTGCAAAGAGGATGGAGCCATGCTCTTGCCAGTGGTGCCTGATTGCCAGCACAAGAGACAATGGGCACAAACTGGAACACGAGAGATTCCCTCTGATTGTCAAGAAACATTTTGTTGTGCAGGTGACAGAGCACTGGCACAGGTTGCCCAGAGAGGCTGTGGAGTTGTTCCCTGTGGAGACCTTCAAAACCCACCCGGACATGGTCCTGGGCAACTTGCTCTAGGTGACCCTGACTGAGCAGGGGGAATAGACCAGATGACCTCCAGAGGTCCCTTCCAATCTCAAGCATTCTGTGATTCTGCTGCTAGTTAGTGATGGTAGGAGACTTGACTTCAGGATTTCTTCCAAATCTATGTCAGCCTTAAATTTAGCTAATTGCTTCTGGATTGAATATAGGTTGTTTTTGGTTAAAGTGTATCTTCCGAAAACATCAACCTATCATCATTTGTTTCTCATTTCAGTTCCTGGATCTAAACTGGAGATTACATTCTTCATTACAAGGTCTCAAAACTATTCAACAAGTTCTCTTTTCTGCTATTGACACAGTCAGAAAATGCAATTCGTTTTTCCAGTAGGGAACAATTTTTAAAGGCTTGCAAATGCCCTATTTATTTCTAGAGACATTTTTGAAATTCCTAGTTTTTTTATGTAATGCTGGTCCTAAGCAACGTGATCTGTATCTGTTGTATACATCCTGTTTTCTTGTTTCAAAAGGGAGGATCAGAATTGCAGTGTAGTGTTTTGTTTAAACAAGGTGTCTTTTCTCTCTCTGTTAAAACCCACTTCTTTACTGCTTTTTTTTTTTTTTTTTTGAGAAAGGAACTAAATGAGTGAAAAGGAAACTGCAGGTAGCTCTTCACGTGAGTGAGAAATCATTCTACAGTTTACTACTCAGTCCTTAAGAAATCTCCATAGGAGATACGATTTGCACTTGGCAGTGATATATTATGATGAATGAGCTGCAATCAGACAAGTAATCTGTCATTTTGTAGGTGAATCATATTTAAACTGTGACTTAACAGACCTGAATGAGAAATTGTACATCTAAGAGGGGAAGACTACAGTCTCTACAACCAAACTGTTATAGGGCAATAGCATAAGAAAGAATACTGAGGGACCTTTCGTCTTGCTAGGAAAAGGTTAAAAAAAATGTATTGCAAGAAATCAGAAGCCAAAAAAAATTTGAACAGAAATTACATCACATTTTCCTTGCTCAATGGGATGATTAAACATTTTTAAAAACTAGTACAGAAAGTAGTGTTGTGTTTTTTTGTAACTTTGAGGCAACTCTGCTCCCTCAGAAAGTATGTCCTACTCAAATCAGATGAGCAAATTACATACTTCTCTTGCATTATATAAAAGAGGTTTATTAATCTTTTCAGGGTTTAAAATACACACTGTGGGAATCACACTGTGGGATCACACTGTGGGAAAATCAGATTTGCTACATAAAAATTCAAAGCATGACAATATCCTGATAAGTACTGTAGTTTCACCAAGTCAACAATAAAACACCAAGGTGCACGGCTCCAGGTAATCAATGCTGTACTGCAGCAGCATCAGGTCATCCCAATGCTATAAACTAAGTGGGCTGACCTTTTCAAAGTTGAACCCCACTTAACACTGGATGCTTCAGGACCATGCTGTGTTGTCACAGTCTGCCTCTGGCAAACAACAATTGTTGTGCCAAGCATGAAGTCTGCATTCAAACACAAATGGTAACATTTCTGAGCAATTTCCACAGGATAAGACTGCTTTAACGAGAAGACTTGACTTGCTTCTGACTCCAGAGCGACAAGATCTGGCATGTGAGCAGAGGAAGCTTACAGGATCTTTTCCACCCTCCAGCATGGAAGTCAAGAACCTTCAACCTCTAAGATCAGCCTAGCTTTTTCATAGGGATGGAAATTACCAAAATATCCTCTCTGCACAATCTTGTACAGCTGTGAGAACATCATGTCAGAAGAAGCAAAAATGTATAAAGCTCTTCAATCAGCACAAGCTTGCCCATGCAGGGCACTTCATGACTCATATTTTCAGGTGCTCTGTAAAAGACAAGTTAACACTGGGCAAACGCAGAAGGATGACACCAGCCATTACTGCAGACAAAGCAGCATTGCTCACTTAAGCAGAACTTGGGACCTCCTTTGCATTGTTGTCGTCTTCAATTTGCACAGCAGTTCTTTCTGGACTATTTCTTCAAAAATTCTCTGAAACTAAGCAGATTTCAGGTGCAAACTCATGCCTTCAAATAGGAGCTTGATATACTATTTTTCTCTTCCAGAAGCCTCCTTTACAACCCAGATACAGCCGTTTCTATAGTACAGATGGAGACTATGACAAAACATTGGGAACTAAGTCAGCAGTAGAATCCAGATATCAATAAGCCCTGTGCTTTTACAAAGTTATTTCTTCCCCTGCAGTAGAGTACCACTTACCCTAACAGGCAAAGGAACTCTGGAAGTACCAGCTGCATGCACAGCGCTAGGCTCCCTATTGTGTTACAGTGTTGATTGAAGTCACACTGTGACTAGAGCTGTCTCCAGCTCTACTCTGGTGAGGCCACTCTTTGTGTTCTTTTAAGTCTAAACCATAATCCTGAAACAACATCAGCAGTTTCCTCTCTCTAAGAGCTGCATAAAATTATACAAGGAACGTGATAGCAACATTATGAACTTACTCTGTGCTGAACAAGAGACACCAGGGATTCCACTCTGCAATGGCCTTGCTCAGGGAAATAGCCCATTGGTTTAGCTATAACAGACTGGTTTAGCTATAACAGATTCTTCTCAAGTATACGAAATCATCCCTGGAAACAGTAAGTAGATTGTATTTCTGGTATCAGTTACTTCCCAAGCTGATTCTCTACTCAGACACTATGTAGTCTTTAAGGCCCTAAATATTTCTCCTGTTGCCCTGCTCTTTGAGAGGTACATGCTTCTCACAGTTGATGTTCTAGGAAAAGATGGCAAGGGGAACCCCTCTGAGCATGAGTGAGGTGTCCCACCAGTACAGTGCACAAATCCAGCTCTCACAGAACTGTCAGCTTGAGTCCCACAGTTTGCTTTCATTGATGCTTTTGGAGACTAACTCTTCCATACAGGCTGCTGTCCCGATTTGTGCTCAGCATGACTCCACTAAAATGACAGATTATCACTGACTGGAGAGGTCAGCAACTATCCACTGAGCTGACTGCTCCCCATGAGCTGTAGGACAATCAACTGCTTCCCAAAGCTGTTCTGCTCTGGAGTGACTTTGGCCATCACCTCCACCCATCTTGTGGATCTCTAAAATGTTTGTCCTTGGGAGCTGCACCACCATCTCACATCCTACATGGCACTACCACACTAATCTGTTACAGTGAGGCAACAGATCTGTATAAAGAAGGAAACGATACTACAGGGACAGCAGAGCAACTTGGGGCATCTAACCAGCTACCCTCCCCAGTTGACTCAAAGTTGTTCTAGGCACTTTTATCAGATGTACATGGAACGTGGGCAGGCCAAAAGGAAGAGGCAGGCAGACTGTGTCCAATACAAGGCTACTGCACCTTGAGGAGCAAGAAGACTCTGCATACGGAATTCGAGGTCTAGCAGCTAGAAAGGAAGACCAAGAGCAGTGTGTTGCTAATCGAGGGACCAGGAAGCACTTGTAGTGAGTTTTTTGTCTCTTTACTGACGACAGAAGAGTTATATAAGGAGAAATGCATGAAATGTGAATGTGTTTTCAAAAGATCTACAGATAAGGAGATTGAAAAATCTTCAGAGCACACCAACACACCATGTATAAGCCAGATCACATTTCAATGGAAGTACGTGCCACCTCCTTCCCAGAAAGTCTTACTCCAAATCCAAGAAAGAAAAGCCTCCATTTCACACCTGAGGAAGGAGCACAGAGGCAAGTTCACAGAGACGAATAGGCCAGCACTCACATGGGTACTAATGTACTGTTCCAAGGAAAGTATCTTTCATGCAAGCAGTTAGTACTGACAAGAGTTTCTGCCTCTTACCAGGGGCAGTAGCACTCTGCCTCCAAGAGTTCTCTGGAAACACCACCTGCAGAAAGCCCACTAACACAAGGGATAAGGCAAGCCTACTGAAAACTTGTAAACAAATTCAGGAAGTTAATCAAAGTCAGAGGATAAGCTAAGGCAGCACGACAAAGGACTTTAAGCTTGGGTGCATAACACCATACATATGACAGGGACCTTACAGCCCCCCTAGTGCCACCTGCTCCCTTCTGATATCCCAAAGTGCTGCATGTGAAGACTTTGCATGAGGGGCTGCATGAAATGCAAGACTCATTAGCTCCAGTCCACCTTTCTCATGCAATTGCAGTGTCCTGAGGTTGATTATCCTCCCTACCCCAAAGGATCATACACAGCATTCAGCAGATTCTTGAGGCCTCTACTCCTGAGTTACCACCACTCCTGAATGTATGCATTTATTTTCTTCCACCTTCTTTTTCCTCAGTGCACAGCAAACAGGAACTTTCCACCTGTACCCCCTTTGGTTTTTCACATTTCTTCCATCTCATTCCTGATCTGCAGCAGCCATTCTCACCTCAGGTATGGAAAGTAGGGAAAGGAGGTGAAAGCAGGGGAGGAAACAATCATTGTGTTTTTACAATCAGTCAGGTCCAGAAGCCACTTGACGCAGACAGATCAGAGTTTCCCCTACAACAATGAGTGAGCCAGGGAAGCAAATCAAGCAGATTGAATGATTTTTGGCAGAGAGAGAACAGTAGGAGTGGTACAGACCTCTTCCTCCTCAATGTGAGCAGGTTCAGTCAGCAGATTATTGGCTTGATCAAATGACACCCCCTGTTAGACAGGAACCAGCAAAGAGGCATGCAGATTAGTGGAGCATAAACCAAAACCACCACCACTACCACCACCACCCAACACACAAACGCACACCACTCTGATAGGTCCGGCCACACAGCACCAGAGCAGACCCCATTCATACCACTGCTGATTACCACCTACCAGCAAGTACCTGCGACAGGGCTGCGACCATGGCTCACAACATGCAGAGTGTCAGCATTCTTTGGCCTAGCTAACTGGAATCCACATCTTAAAGGCCATATTTTGTCTGTGTTGACGCACTGAGGCTGTGACCATCAAGCTCACAAGCTAAACATCATTAGCTGGTTTTACCCACTGTGTACCGAGTCTTCCAGTGAAGGAGGAAGGATTAATCAACACAGAAGAAAACTGCAAAGGGCCCTCTGGTGCCACCTAGCTGCCGCACAGGAATGAAGCTATCCCAGATCAAACTGCACTGGTCCCTCCTGTGAAGGCAAATGCCTCCGGTGAAAGTAAGCGTCAGATGCTCAGTCATCCTGCTCCCAAATACAGGAAATCTTAGAATTTCTATTGAAAACCAACTGTCTTTGGGGAAAAAAAAAAAGAAGAAAAAAGAAAAACAAAACAAAACAAACAAACAAACAAAATGAAACAAGCAACTGATTTAAGGACTTGGCCTGCTGCAGACCTTGTCCTACCTTCTTACTTAATGCATGTATACCGCGTTCCTCACTTGAAACTCTGTGGGGACAGTGCTCCCCACATTCCTACTTCTGGAAGACAGCTCAGGAGGCAAGCTAATAAACCTGTCTTCATGGAGCAAGCGTTCAACCCAGCCCCAAGAAAAGGATTTTGTGATTTCCAGGCAGAAGGTTTAGCCTCTAATAAGGACAACTTTTTTTAAAAGCGATACCAAACCCATGGTCTCAACACCTATGTAGTCTTCACAGGTTTTGCCAGTGGGTCAGTGTGTCCTTGGCTTTGAGTCCCAGACTAAAATTATTGGCTTGATAAAACGACACCCCCTGTTAGGACAGGAGCCTTTTGGGTCAGGGCATTTCACATGCACAGCAGGTCTTAGATACAGGGGATTTAGGATGGCTTCACACACTCTTACAAGCAGCAGCAGCAATGCATTTTCACTCTGAAGACCTTTGCAAATGGTAAGGAAACTGCATGTCTCATCCCTAGGGATCAAATATCAGCTCAGATACATCAAGGGAAGCATCCACTGAAGGAAAGGTTCCAACGGAAACTTGAGTGCAAGAACTTTCCCTGTGCAATCTGAACTCCAGCATGGGGTTGAAAAGATCCCAGTAGTCTGGAGTGTGTGCAGTAACAGCAAGAACAGGTTTTACTCCAGCATATTACACCAGTTCAGAGACCCGCATCTCTCCCATAAGATTTGCTGGTGTCATACTCTATATAATGTAGATTCAGCTGCATCCTAACCCCTGCCTGTTAAGTACACCTCACAAAATCATCAATTTCATCACCGATTTCAGTAAGAACTGGTCTGACCTCAGGCAATGTCCTTCATAAGTATATTCCTATTCTATTGTGAGCATCTTCCTCAAGCAAGAATTTGGATGTCCCTGATGAAACATGGTGATTCACCTGAGTAGAGCCAAGGACCTTTTAACTCATCAGCCCTAACCATGACTGGAAAGGCTCATTGTGGCCCCATGGCAATGGCAGAACTCCATAACACAGGCTCCCTCTAGTCCCTATACACATTTCATCAGGCTGCACCTGTGCTGGGGCAGACACTGGGTAGAACCAATGAGAATGGCATGCTCCTAGCTGCTCTCACTACTACTCCTCTTCAGGACCTGAACTGTGGCAGAAAAACAACTGTAAGCGGTCTGAACATAAGCCTGAGGAGATTAGATCCATCCAGGGACATGGCTCAACCTGTAGCAAACGAGGTGCAACAACCAGCAAGCAAGGAGGTAATTTTTTGAAAGGAATGAAAAAACCCATCAGTGATGGGACAAAATAACTGTTTTTGCAGCACAGATCACAACATTGCACATAAGGGAAGCATGCAAGCATTTGGACATAGAATGAGAAGTCAGACATAAGCAACATGGCACTGTTCTTGGACAAGCCCCAGAAAGAACTTCAGTTCTCCTGCCCTCAGCATGTTTCTCCTGAAGTGCTGGAGCCTCTTGAGAACATTTTCACTGGTACTGCATCAACCTGGCTGGTAGTTCAAAGCAGCAGAAGGGTGGTCTGGCACCCCTCTGACCTTTCCCCCTCCCCTCAAGACCTTACCTTCACCGAGGCTGAGCAGATAAAGCTCCATTTTTTCTGTCATCCTCATCCCATGCTTCTTCTTGATCCTCAGGCTCCATATTGTTATTGCGACTTCCCAGCTCCTCTTCCTCTTTTGGGACTCCATCACTGTTCAGCCCCTGTAGGAGTGCCACCACTGCCTCTGGCTTGGGCAGTTTAGTTATCTAAAAGTGTTTCTTATAATGGGGTGTGTCCTTGCAGATAAGCCTCTGTTTCTCCACTGAGAATGGTCGCTCTTTGTCTTCAGCCTCATCTTCACTCCTTATTAGTGTGTCCTCAGCAAAGTGTACAGTGGGCTGCAATGGAAAAGCCCCAGAAAGGCTGTGAGCCTCAGATAACAGCCATAGCTGCAGGCAGCACATAAATCTGCTGTCCCTCTACTACCAACACACGCAAAGCCAGCTTTTCTGTTTTAATATTAAAGAAGATGCAGGAATACATACTCAAATTTCCCCATACTTGTTTTCGCCCCATCCCCCGTATCAACTCCTTCACCTAGACACATCTGTCAGCTTCATGGACTGAGGGCACTCAGACCTGTAACCCTGATTTTTGCACAGTCCCTGCCCCATTCCCACGCTATCTTTCCTAGTCTTTGATGGACCCTGCTCCCCCAAGCTCCCTGAATCTCTACTTGCAGTTAGCTTCCAGGGCCTTTACTTGCCTCCAGCAATGCCCAAATCACACTCTGTAAATCCATTTATGATTTCTCCAAAACTTTCAAATCCTTCCACTTTTTAACATGACCCTGATGCAGTTCCTAGATTCCTACTTCATTGTATTCCACTTCTACATCTTCCTCCTCTTGGACAGCTGCTTTTTTATGGTCCTCTTCAGCTTTTGGCTTTACCACCTTCTCCAGCTCCTGCATCTCAGACAGCTGCCCATTTGGCCAGCTCCTTTGTCCCTCCTCTCCCTGCTCTTCTCCCCTAAAGTCAGCAAGAGCCGGTGCTGTTAGAAAGGTGGGAGTCCTCACTGCGATTTGATGTGGCACTCAGTCTTTTCTCTTGGGAAGATGATAGGTTACAAAAATCAAGATGGAAACCAAAGTAGGAAATGGATCAGTATAGTCTGATTGGTGCAGGGTGGGGTATGGTCCACTGCCAACAGAACCAGCTTTTTCAAGTTGCCCGCTACCTTCCTAGCTCTACCCCTGTTTCACCATCTGTGTGGGCATTTATTGACAGTATCACACCTGGGCAGCAAGGCAACATCCCCTAGTACTCTATTCCCATCAGTCTTTATTCAGTATATCAGAGCCTTCTTTTCCTCTCCCTGTTTTGTGACTGTCCTGGTTTCAGTTAGGACAGAGTTAATTTTCCTCCTAGTAGCTGGTAGGGTGCTATGTTTTGGATTAGGATGAGAAGAGCGCTGATAACATGCTGATGTTTTAATTGTTGCAGAGCAGTGCTTTCACCAAGCCAAGGACTTTTCAGCTTCTCGCTCTGTCCTGCCAGCGGGCAGGCTGGGGGTGCAGCAGGAGCTGGGAGGGGACAGACCCAGGACAGCTGACCCAAACTGGCCAAAGGGGTATTCCATACCATCTGACGTCATGCTAAACAATATATAGGGGTGGCTAGCCGGGGTGGGGGGGCCGGCTGCTCAGGGATAGGCTGGGCATCGGTCAGTGGGTGGTGAGCAATTGCATTGTGCATCACTTGTTTCGTACACATTATTATTAGTAATACTATTATCATTATTATTATTATTATTGTTATTATTATTTTCCCTGTCTTAATAAACTGTCTTTATCTCAACTCACAGGCTTCACTTTCCCATTTCTCTCCCCCATCCCGGAGAGGGAGTGGGGAGGGTGAGCAAACGGCTGTGTGGTGTTTAGCTGCCGGCCGTGTTAAACCACAACAGTGACAGAAGTGGCACTGAGGCACACAATCCCCGTTATGGCCTTTTCTGTATCCTTGCTGCATCTTGTGCTGTCTCAGTGGCCCCAGCAGACACCACAAGGTAGGTTCTAATTCATGAAATGCAGACAATCCATGCTCAGTCCATTCCCACGTTTCCCAAAAGTTAAGCTCTTTCTGCCCAGCTTACAAACACTGCCTCTCCATTCCCCACATCTGCTACATGTTCTGTATGGTTATCCATTTCTTAGCGAACAGCGCTCCCTTCTGACTTAGGTGAATTAGGTCTGTGCCAGGTTTTGCAGCATGTACCTCATTGCGCCGAACTTCTATCACTTTCTTCATAACCTTCATCTCACTGGGATGAGGGGTTGCTCTGCGCTGTAGACCCTACCAGAGAAGAAGCACGCATGCAGAACATGAGATTTAACAGTCAGAGGAATATGTGTCATGCCTCAGGATTGAATCAGTTCAAATGACACGTTTTATCAGACCACAAGAGCCCCAGCTGGACATGAACTAAATGTCATAGAATCTGATCTGGACTTCTCTGTTATTACAGCGTGCAGCTGGGAAGAGGAGAGAAATGGAAGATGACACTTACCAGATCCATCTCACAGACATTAACCTCCTCTCCATCTGACACAGGGTCTGGAAGAAATTATAAAGATGGGAAGTTTTTAATTGTGTTTGTCTTAGTAAATGCCAATCAGTCGACACAGAATCCCCCTAAAGGAACACACGGGTAGACTTTCTTCTTAATCCGTCTGGTGCTTCTTACTATACTTGACAAGCTTGTGTGTCAGTAGAACTTGTGATGCTTAGCTAGGTCCATCCAAGCTAAAAGTCAAGAAAAGCAGTATTATAAAATTAATAAGAGAGTTAAAAGAAAGAAGAAAAAAAATAAAAACACCCAAACCCTAACCAGTAAACCTCCAAACACCAGCAGGAAAATTATCTCCATGCTGGAGGGACAGATAAATTTTTTACATTTTATTAGAAGGATTCAGATCTCTAGATAATGTCTCTCTACAAGATAAAAAGGAAGAAGTTCAGCAAGAGATTTAAACCAATAGAATACCTGCTGAAAAGTGAAACTTCTATCCTCCCCTTTGCATCTGCAATTAAAGCAAAATGATTTGCCATATTTTTTGAGGCTGCCTGTCTACAATTATAATGTTTAGCTACCTTAGTAGCACTACACTCCACAGCACAGGCTTACTTCTGGCTCCAGGCTAGAAGATTGCCTAGCACAACTTTGGTTGTACAGCTTTTCCCTGTGGAGGGCACCAACTAAAATCCAGTCCTGATGCTGCTGTGACCATTAGGATCTCTAGACTACCTGATTGATCTGCGGGCAGTTTAGCAGTCATAACTCAGTTCCCATGGGACAGCCACCAAACTGTAAGTCTGCATAAATGCTCTCAAGGAAATAAATCTCTTTTATACCTTTTTGTCTTCTCAGGACACCTAATGCCCTCATTACTGCAAAAATTTAGTACAAACCTACAGCAATATCATAGGAGCTGTGAGATGGGAACACCATAATTGCTCCTCGTCCTAGGAAAAAACTGTAGATTGTGCCTGTGCTTCCATAGGAAGATAGCAAGCCACCAGAAAACTCCTTACCCATCTCTCAGCTCCAGACTCCTCTTCATCATCCACTTTGGGTTCATCCAGAAACTGAATTACACTGACTCTGTTTAAATTGGTGTCTGTCCAGCTCTCATCCACACTGTTCTGCAAAAGATTCTCTAGGAAGAAAAATAACAGACTGGGAGATACTTTCTGAACATTCAGGGATATGGTCTTGGATGAAAGACAGTTCTCAACTCATTAGGGCACTTTTGTCTCATCTGCTCATGGCATCAAGCTGCAGAGGCTTTGAAGACATAGGATCTAGCCTCCAGGTGTTGTCACCTCTTGTATGTCTCCTACCAGATCCATGGCAGCCTCTACAAAATGTACTGAAGGTTTCAGCTCTAGTGTATCTTACCGAAGAACTAACAAAAAAGGTAGGATTAAGGCACAAATCAGAAGTACTAACACAAAAACATCAACAGGACAGGAAGCAAATCTTACAGACTATGAACTCCTCGGTCAGTAAATATAAGCAGAAGATTTGAAGACTAGGCTGCAGCTTTTTCACCACATGGTAGAGAAGCAATTTGTCAGTTTTAGCAATCTGCCTTGGAAATCAACAGCAGTCAGTCAGGAGCTTAGGTGCACTACAGCTACCACAGTAACCAAGAACAGTCCAGCTAAGCAGAGAAGGTTCACATTCTCTTCCCTACATCACTCTCTGCAGTACACAGTACTGCAGACAGCATTCATAATGTAGTCTCTTACCTAGGCTAGGAGAAGGCTGCTGGGGAAGCAGGTAACAAGTGAGAACTTTTTCTCTTGTCTTTTCATCATTCTCTGTTTGGAATTTCAGCATGGGCTGGGACTGATTTTCTGCCAGCCACAGGGCTTTCAGGTTAAGATTTGTCAAAGCAAACAGCAAGTTTTGTAGTCTGCAAGAGAAAAGAACTGTTGGTTAAACTTATTTAGTAATGAAGGCAATTCCACTTAGCTCCAGACTGCCTCATCTGCATTAGAGAAGGACAGAGTCTAGCCACTATGGGAATCCCTCTCTTCTGTACACACAGAAGCAGCTGGCTCAAGCTGTATGCGGCTCTGCCACAGCCAGGGACTGGTCTCCGCAGACCACAAGGAACCCGGATCAGTTTTTAGCAGGTGACAACTCTATCATTTCGCATGTGGAAAATGGTGAACTCTGAAGAGGGATTTGAAAACCAAAAAGATGCTGCTTTAATGCACTCCTGTACAGACAATGTTCCAAACAGAAGCTCTGGTCAGCTTCCAACTGCTACAAAAATACCAGCCTCAGCTAACAGAACTGCAGTTAAAATCTGCAGAAGCTGTCAGACCAGATCACAAATGTTTGCACACTGTGGTTATTTTTTCCTGTTTGTTTGTTTTAAATGGAAGTTTTTGAACTAGTCCACCTGCAGACTCTATTTTGTAAATAGCAAAGCCCCAAATCACACTGCTGTATGTGACATGGCACCTGGTAGAAGTTTCATCTTCCCACAGTCAGATTATGGAAACACCCACTGAATCACATGCAAATCAGGAAAGAAAATGTCTCCATCCCTACATGAACTGCAGACCTGTAGTAGGCTACAAACAGTTGATTGCTGAGTGGTTCAAAGCACAGCTCAGGCTGTGCTTTGTACAGGTCCACTGATCAGACTGAATTGTACTCTGTAGATGCTGACAGTCCCATTGAGACACCTAAACAGCGTAGAAAACACTGGAAAAACCATAACCACATTGGCAAAACAATGGAGAAATTGAGCTGTCACTGGCTGGAGAGAAAACCTGAAGAAAAAGAGCCAGGTGTGCCCAATGTCACTCCCAGATACATGGAATCAAGCAAATAAAATTATGTTTGCATTTGCACAGAACTGACAGTGAGCCCAGCACTCACTTCAGACCACTGCCAGGGGCTGAAGGCAGAACACTCTTGGCACAGGAAACTGATAGAGCCAAAAGCCACCCTAAAGCTTATGTGTTATGATGAAGACTGTGCATGTTGAGTTGGGGGTGTCAATGAGAGCAGGAGGAGGAGAAGGTGTTCTTCTACTGAACTGGGAAAAGCAAAAGACTCAGACACCAATTACGTGAGGATTGATGACATACAACTACGAAATTTGGAGGCATGAATACAGTGGACCAGGGATTTCCCTGGATCTTTGTTTCACACATGGAAAAACATCCCCACGTATCTGTATCAATTCTACCCTATGCTTTGCAGGCAAAAAGCTTGACAGACACAGCCTGTTTCCAGAGCTTTAAGCAACCTCTCTGAACTGCTGATTCCATGATCAGCACAGATCTAGAGTCTCCCAAAACACACCATTGCCCAGCCCACAGTGCTTCTTCCCAGCAGCCTCCTTAGGAATACACCTACAAGCCTGTTTACCCCTCTTGCTGCTAACCTGTTCCCAGCCACATCAAGGACGTGAAGCTCGGTGGTGTTGGCAAGCTCTGCTGGCAGGAGGGACAGGCGATTGTCTCGCAAGGACAGCACATTCAGATTGGCACAGCCTCCAATCTCAGCTGGAAGGGATGTTAGTCAGTTCCGATCCACATTCAGGTTTGTCAGCTTGGTCAGCTTCCCAAGGGACTTTGGTAAGGCCTAGGAAGGACATCATTCAGCAGCTGCTAAAGATAAGGACAGCAGAATGGGCATAAAATCCTCTATTGGATGGAAAAAAAAAAAAAAAAAAAGCTGCCTTCTGTCCAAGCAGAGATGAGATGAATTCTGGGCCACAAAAAGACTAACAAATAACTTGTAGGGTAAGAAATGGTTCTCATTCCTGTGGCATGGGGATTCTGAAAGATTGAAAAGCTTCTCCCATTCTGACAGTGTTTGGCACCACAAGAGTGAAGCAGAGAGTTAAATCTATTCAAAGGGTGACAGGCAGCACTTTCCCAGGAGCACAAGAGCAACAGGCATCTGGCATCAGGCTGGCATCTCCAGGGACCCTTGCAGACAATACATAAGACATCAGTGCCTTAAAGTATAGCTCGTTGAGGCAGAGAAGCCACACTTAAATTCCCAGATCATTACGCATTAAGAGCTTTAGAAAGAGAATACTAGAGACAGCAGATCCCTGTTCCTGGACACAGTTCTGGGCATTGTGTTACTAGGGAAACTGACCAAACAGGTTCAAAGAATGGCCACCCTAGGTTATAAGTGAGAAGACAGAGAGCAAAATGGACTGAGAGAGCAAAGGATAGCGTGCAAGGCTTTCTGTACTCCTCCATAACACAACCAGTCTCCATCCGTTCTGTTTTGTGCAGCATGGTGAAGGAGTAGGGAAAGAGTAACAAACTTATTCCAAGAGGACAGAAGTCTCTCACACCAGTGTCATCAGTATGAATAAAGCCTCCTAAGTCCAAACCAAAGGCCCTGCAGAAGAGAGAGGCCATGCCAACTTTCCCCTATGCTGAGTGTTCCACATGTCAGGAGAGCAGACAGCTGCAGGTCTTGGCAAAAGCAGGGTGATCCTAGGCCTTAACTTCAAGGGAAGACGATTACAAGATGAAGACCAGAGAAAGCTAGGGAGGACGAGGAACTTCAACTCTCATTCTCAGCTGTACAAAAAGGTTGCATACACCTTCCTACCTGGAGAGGGGATTCCCGCTGAAGTCTGCAATCTCCAAGGATTTGCAGAATTTGATGCTTTCAGGAATTTCTGGAATGTCTGGAAAAAAAGACATGAAAGAAAAAGAGGCTTGAGAAGAATCTATCATGTGGAAAATGGGACACCAGGTACTGGTGGCAGCCTGAGACACAGTAAGACAAGCAAATTTTCATAGCTCCGGATTCATGACAGATCACTCTGCAGGACTGTGAACTTCTGACTCTCAGAACAGAAATGCACAGGGCAGTGCAGTATGCAAAGAAGCAAGACTGTGGGGCATCTATTCCCTCACTGAGCTCTGACCTTACTGTTACGGGAGATGTCCAGTTCCACCAGCTGCATGACGCTGGCAACCTCAGGGGGAAGTCTTTGTATTTCATTGTCACTCAGGCCCAGTTTGCGCAGGTTCAGAAGCCTAAAGAAAGGCTAGGACAGGAAGAGAACAAAACTGGGTCAGCAGCAGTTCTGTGGAAAATGTGTCATCTCACCTCAGGGCAAAACTGAACATCCATCCTTGGAGACAAATGCCATCTCCTCTCAATCTCTGTCCTGCTGATGGCCCCAAAGTGCAGTCACTGCACAGATGAGAACCCCAATTAAGGTCTACAAGAGACAAAGGTGAAACCCTGAATTTAATGAGTTTAGTTTAATGATTTATTTAATATCTCTATTATCCCGCTGCACTTCTCCTTCCTGTGTAGGATGCAGAATGAACAGGTACCTCACGAAACACAGAACATCCATCCTAGGCATTCACATACTCCCATCATGAGGAAGTCACAATCAAGTAGCTCACGAACAGACCTGACGATGCTTATGAGTATGGTTCAGAGAAGCCAACAAAGGGGAAACATAAGAGGACTTTCAGACTGAAGTCCTGTCCCTGCTGTCATAAACATTCCTGCTGTACAGTACATCTTGTCAAGACATCAGTCTCAGGTTCCTACAACAACAGGGAAAACATCTGTGCCACTTGTACTAGAAAAGGAGTGAGCAAACTATCTGTAGGGGCCAAGTAACCAAGAATTAGAGAACGAAAGCAAATTCCTTCCTAGTAACATCAGTCATAGAAATGTTGGTTCAAAGGGACCTCTAGAGGTGCGCTGGTCCAATAACATCCAACTTCTTCACACCTGCTCTTGTTCTCAGAAGTGAATTACATTACCTAGAAGAAGTAAATTAGAACATTCATCCATCATCCTCTTTTAGACATAAACAGCCTCTCAGTATGTTTACTAAACATAACATACTATAATTATTAACTTGACAAATCTTGCAGCTGCTTCTAGCTATTGTTGGACATAGGATATAGGACAGGATGGAAACCAAGGCTGTGGCATTTGCTGTGTTTCCTGGATTGTTTTAGAATGGCTGGGAATAACAAACAAACATCATTAACCTGATGCAGAAAGAGACAGTTTACCCATAACCTACAAATAGATCAAGACAGAGACTGTTACACGTGTAATAACACTGAAGCAAGACTCTGATTATGTGTTTGGGTTCTGCCACATCACAGATGATCTCTAACAGCTTCTGAGTTTTAGATGACCAAACCTTAAAAGGTAATAACTCAACCCACGATGAAAAAAGAAAATTGAAAAGAAGCTTGGTAAAAACTCACGTCTATGAAGTGACAAGGACAAGCCACTTCTAATCCACGTAATCACCTTGTCTGTGCTAAAACAGAGGCAGAAATGGAGTTACACTAAGCAAGAGAAAATGCAGTCCCAAACTTATTTACAGATCAGAAAACAGATTCAGAGAGTCAGGGCTGCCTACACAGCCTCACTGAGAAGGACCAAACATGAATTTGAGGTCTGAAACTTCTTTCTCAGTTACCTTTCCAGTAATCCATCTGTATAAAAGGCTGCTGAAACAGACTTGCCCCAGGAACAGCTAAGGGGGTATTGAAATTCATTCAGTTTGGGGTGGGAGGGCACCCACAGCTATCACTCATAACACCGCAAAACACAATAACACAAGCCAGACAAGGGACGGGGAAGGAAGTAAAGGTGATGCAAAATGTGACTGTGAAAAGATACACAGACAATGAAGAGAGCTACTCACCCCACCAGACGGGCTAACGAGTTCTATGCACCTGGTTTGAGAAGCTTCTGTGCTGTAAACCCAAACCTCTGCTGTTTCCCATAGAGGTGTCTCAGCCAGGAAGGACTGCTGGGCGCGTGTGCATGTCTGAGGGACTGCACAACACGGCCGTAGCTACACTGAGGTTGTCATGCTTCCACATCACTCCCCACACAGAGAGCAAGAAATGCTCAGGCTGAACAGCACCAATACTGAATACTGTACTGCTTTAGGACATTGTGAGTATGAAAAGCTTTGTCAGGAGAAGAGTAAATTCAGTTTGATTTTGAGCAGCATGAGCTCTTTTTAATTCAGTTTATCTAATGTAAAATCAGTTTAAGAAAAAAGGAAGTAGGTGAAAGTCTAAATGACAGCAAAGCCTCAAGCCAGAGCAGGACATTTAGAGACTTGATTTGCTATTGTTTCTTAGATCCTTCTCTAATTTTAGAATGTAAGGAAATTCCGGGCAAGACATCGTGTTGACCTGCTAGAGTCTGCAAGTCAGAAAATAACAAAGGGAACGGAACATCTAGAGTCCAAACTTCTAGTGTTTCTGGCTACAGATTTTAAACAGTCTCAAATTAGATGTGCAGACTTCAAAAAAATATAGAATTTACTAAATAAAATCATGCTATACGTTGCACTGCAAGATATATGGGAAGTATTTACTGACACAGTAGGGATTTAAAAATAGTCGTCTGTGGAGGGAACTGCTATCTGTGAATGACTTCTCTTTAGAGCTGATAGCTAGGCCATCAAAAAAAAAAGCACTTATTAAAAAAAAAAACACAAAACACACTTCTTTGGCACAGCAGTTGTATCCGTGCAGTTTATCGCAATCTAACAAAACAAACTGCTTAACAGGCATTTTACTAGCATAGCTATGTTACTGAAAATAATCAGAACCTACATGCACACAGACATGCTTTTGAGGCTAAGTGCAGACCAAGCCTCAGAATTAGGCTGCTGTGACAATCTCAATTCTTCACACTCAATTAAGTTCACTTCTGAGAGTCATCTACTAAACACAACATTGCAAGATACCTTGTTTTGTATATTGTTTTACACCTATTAAACAACGTGTTTTTTTCCTGACACAGCCTTTTTTTGTTGTTTTTTTGGTGACCAAATAAACTCAAAACGTCACAGTACTGACAGGCTATTATCAGATATGTGCAGAAATTTCCATTCAGCAAACACCAAAACATCAGAGTAGTACATCCCACTCCTTAAAAGTCAGTTAAGCTGGACTTAAAATATATATATATATATATAGATAGATGTGACAAAAATTCAAATTAGTTAGAAGTCATCAGGGGAAATCACAAAAGACAGGTGTAGAATTAGTGTTCTTGTGCAAGAATTAAGATTTTTTATTTGCAAGAGAAGAAAGTTAAACAGGACCCAAGTGACCTGCCATGTCCAGTCTGACTAGAAAGAACGTGTTTTTAATTCTGTTAGGTAACAGCTACTTAGTCCTCACTGTTAACCCCTTACCAACAGGACTGTGTCAGTGAAATGCTGGCAGCTGAAGCACAGATGCACCAAGTCTGTATTTTCCCTTTACAGACTGCTTTGTTCAATACTGTTTTCACTAACAGCACAAAGAGTTTTGCCAGGACAGCTTATTGGTGATTCCATAACTGGCGTAGTACAGACTTACGTGTCATTACAGTAAAAATGCGTAAGTAGAGAGATGAGCACTGCTGAAACAAATAGACATATGCTGGTTGTTCAGCTGCTGTTCAGAGATGAGTCTTTCTGCAGGAGGAAACAGAAGTGCACTTCCCATTTACAGTAGCAAAGCTTTTAGGAAAACTATCAAGCAGTCAAGTTTGCTCTTATCTCTACTAAGACTGTAAATTTAGTATGATGTAATGCATGACAACATGATGTAATTAAGAACTGAGAAGACTGCAAATGCTAGATCTAGCATGATGCATGCAATTTTCAATTCGTTATTTTAGAAACTGAATGCTTCAACTTGTAACTCCAACAGCCAGATTTACAAAACATGACCGCACAACAGAATCACTTGTGACACTGGAAGAACAAATTAAATTTAAGATTGTTACTGGAACTAAGAGTGAAAGCCAAAGCAAATGTCTCTTTGGATACCAGTAATTATCC
Source organism: Cygnus atratus (assembly GCF_013377495.2). Classification (NCBI taxonomy): domain Eukaryota; kingdom Metazoa; phylum Chordata; class Aves; order Anseriformes; family Anatidae; genus Cygnus; species Cygnus atratus. The sequence continues at coordinate 84,499,527 of NC_066396.1, forward strand.
CTTTTTCTACTCACTGTTAATCATGTTTCACACAGCCGGCAAAAAAAATCACAAATTTAGCACCATACTGTATGTCTCTATTGAGATGAAACACATACAACTTCAAGATTTTCTGAGCACCAAAACACACACATACACACACATACAGAAAACTCACCAAAGCTGCATGATTTAGATCCTTCCAACTAGAGTGATATAATATCAAAACCACAAGTTTGGAGAGCACACATGCAGGCCAGGTAACCCTTTAGGCTGTGATGCTTGGCAAAGGTTGCTGTCTAAGATTTACTCAAGGTTAACAGAAATCATATGTGAATCACTTCATCTCTTCTTTCCTCCTTCCAAGCTCACACAGAAAAGAGAAGAAAAGAAAATGAAACATCTGCCACAGTTTCAGGAACTAGGAACCTCCCAGAAACGGAGATTATATTGTCTTACTGGCTTTCTTCTTGGTCTGATTTATGGCCATGATGGAGAACCCTCTAATCATTTTGCTGGTGCTGGCTGACCACCATCTCCAGCCCTCCATGGACACCTTCTGGGCCACTTTCCCTGCCTGTTCTACCCTGACCCCACAGCTTTTATAACAGGGAGAAGCCCCTGTCTGCAGGGACTGCAGAGAAACTTCTATAATTTGAGTTGTTTGACCTGTGAGGAACGTGATCTCCACACAAGGGTGCCTTCTGGTTGCTATTTCGGAATCTGGAAAGTTCTCTAGTTCCACATAGGCGTAAATAACACTGTCAGACTTCAGCTTGGAGGCAGATATGGAAATGGCACCCTAGTATCCTGCCAAGTGTTTCCATCACAGCTAACTTATTTTGTTGGTATCAAAACTTACCAATTCTTTGGTGATCTCTTGCTTAACATTAATCCTTTCTGTGATAATACTACCCTGGCCACACCGCTGAGTTTTTCACAGATGCTCTCTCCCACTTTCTACAGTTTTTGGCGTATCACATTTACATCCTTTCCCTCACTCTGAAAGTCCTTTCAGTGCCAGTTTCCTTTCAGTGCCAGGAAGTGCTTTCCAGAAGGGCTCTACATTGGATTTTCCATCCTTCTGAAAAACTGGTCACACACCCAATAGACAGAGAGAGCGAGCACTATTTAGAGCACATCCAAAAATCCTGCCCATAGAAAATTATGAAAACACCTGTGACATTAGAAAACACCTGTGACTTTGGCTTTGGAATTGGAAATGGCACATTTTCAGCGTCCTGGGGTGACTAGTGTCATCATGTGCTCTGATCTCACCCCCTAATCCTGCTGGCCACACTAGTTCTCATGCAGGCTGGGATGCTATCGGCCTTTCTAGACACCTGGGCATGCTGCTGGCTCACGTTCAGCCAGCTGTCAACCAGCATCCCCACATCATTTTCTGCAGGGCACATTTCCAGCCACCCTTCCCCAGGCCTATGTGGCTGCATTAGGTTGCTGTGAACCAAGTGCAGGACCCAGCACTTAGCCTTGTTCAGTGGCACGTGATTAGACTCGGCCCATCAATCCTTTAACCCAGCCGGCAGCTAAGCACCACACAGGTGCCTGTACTGGGCTGGAGTGGCCGCAGGAGCTGGAATGGCTGCAGAGGATGGAGTGGCCACAGGGGTTGAAGTGGCCATGTTAGCATAGCAACCACATAACCACCAAGTGATTATATGAAGATGCTTTATTCAGCGCTGGAAGCCGGGGCAGGTGCCCAAATCTGGCTTCCAGTCCCGTTACATCCCGATCGTTATTTATACATTCAATATTACGTAAGGTATACATATTCATTACAGCTTGCAACATCAGCCTTGCATTCCATTCCAATTAGCTCTCCTCCCATTTGCACATGCGTGGTGCTCTCTGGTGGTCGTCCAGGTGGTTGTCCAGATGAAGTAGGGAGTCTTCCTCTCTGTTAAATTTTTCACCTTTCTCACTCGACGCGTGCTCTCTCCGCTCCTTGGTTCTGGTTCAACTCATTTCAGCATTTTCAGGTTCTTATCAAAGGTCAGGTTGTACCTGTTCTCTCACAGGGGTCCCTTTCAAGGATTCATTTGACTGTTTGGTATACTCCCTAAATATCTTAGTATAGATAAATTTAATAATGTAAATACATTTGATAACGCTTGTCTATATTTTATGACCCGTCACCTAAGAAACATTAAAACATCCATTTGGTTTTTTCCAACACAAACAGCCACACGGTCCGTCGTAGGTGTTGGAGTGGCTGCAGGGGTTGGAGTGGCCGTTGGGCCTGTCACAGAACTTGGAGTGGCCACAGGGAACTAGAGAACTGTCACTAGAGTTATAGCAGCATCAATTGCAGTTCAATAGGCATAGGCCAGGCCCCAGCATGTTAAAGTGATTTGTGTCTCTTTGGAATTACCAGGGTGATGACACACCTTTTTCAAGCATTTTACCAGTTTTTTAGGATTTTGCAGTTGTTCAGGGGTGAATTTCCAAAGCACTGGAGGTACCCACTGCTCTAGATGCCTGCCCATATCCTCCCACGCTCCCTGCCACTCATAACTATCCTGCCTCAGGACAGATCTCTGGATGAGATTCCTAAGTAGTTGTTTAACCTTAAACAAAATCTGAAGCACATTCGGGAGACCTAACAATAACAACGTGCTGGTCTGAACATCCCAAGGATATTCAAAATCTTGAAGAGCTATTGTAACTAGCCCAGAGGAGAAAAGGGGGGTGAAGGAGAAAGGGAGAGTGAACAAGAAGGAAAAAAAAATCTCCCCCTCTCCCCTCCATAGATTGACTCCCTGAAGAAAAAAGGTAATAGGTGTAATTGTTAATAGTTTATGAGATATGCTTTCCAAAGTATAGAGGTGACGGCGGTGCTGAGTACAAATACCAGGTTAGTCTTATGACCAGCAATTTTATCGTGACATTTTAACATCAGCCAGTGTTACACTGTACAGTAAAATCATAATCTTAAACCAGCCCCTGGAAAGCACAAACAGCACAACAGGGAACACATACAGTAAGTAATGTGCTATATAACTCAGTTTAGAAAACAGGCACAGCAGACCTGAGATCAAAGCAATCAACATTGTGACTAGCAACAATTAAGCAGAACTAATACCAGTTTTGGTTTAACACACTTTGCTCAGATCTGTCGTTATCTCAACACTTCATGCATGGTTGGCACCAAAAGTTGGGCACCAAAAGGATTGTTGTGGTTTAACCTGGCCAGCAGCTAAGCACCACACAGCCGTTCGCTCACCCTCCCCCCTCCCTCTCTGGGATGGAGGAGAGAATTAGAAAGAAATGAAAGCCTGTGGGTGGAGATAAAGACAGTGTATTGGGGAAGGGGAAGGGGAAGGGGAAGGGGAAGGGGAAGGGGAGGGGGAGGGGGGGGAGGGAGAGGGAAGGGAAGGGAAGGGAAGGGAAGGGAAGGGAAGGGAAGGGAAGGGAAGGGAAGGGAAGGGAAGGGAAGGGAAGGGAAGGGAAGGGAAGGGAAGGGAAGGGAAGGGAAGGGAAGGGAAGGGAAGGGAAGGGAAGGGAAGGAAAGGAAAGGAAAGGAAAGGAAAGGAAAGGAAAGGAAAGGAAAGGAAAGGAAAGGAAAGGAAAGGAAAGGAAAGGAAAGGAAAGGAAAGGAAAGGAAAGGAAAGGAAAGGAAAGGAAAGGAAAGGAAAGGAAAGGAAAGGAAAGGAAAGGAAAGGAAAGGAAAGGAAAGGAAAGGAAAGGAAAGGAAAGGAAAATAATGATAATAGTACTACTAATCAACATTATTCTCATCCTAAATCCCAAACACAGCACCATACTAGCTAGTAGGAGGAAAATTAACTTTATCCTAGCCAAAACCAGGACACCCACCTATCCAGATCCCTCAGCAAAGCCTTTCCCACCCTCAAGCCGATCAACCTGTCCTACCTAACTTGTAATCTGTCTGCAAATTTACTGATGGAGGGTGCATTCAATCCCCTCCTCCAGGTCACTGATGAAAATGTTAAACAAAAAAGGCCCTGGTACAGAGCTCTGGAGAATGCCACTGGTGTCCAGCCACCAGCTGGATTGAACCTGGATTGAATGCCACTTGCTAGGACTCTTTGAGCCCAGCCATCCAGCCACTTCTTTACTCAGCAAACAGTATGTCTGCCCAAGCCCTGAGCAGCCAGTTTCTCCAGGAGAATACTGTGGGCAGCGGTATGAAACGCTTTATAAAAAGCCAGGCAGACAACGTCCAGAGCCTCTCCCTCCTCTACTAAGCGGGTCACCTTGTCATAGTTGATCAGGGTAGTCAGGAGGGACCGAGCCTTCAAAACCCCATGCCGGCTGCTCCTGATCCCTCCATTGGAGGCACGCGCACGTGCCGTGGCACAGCACTCAGGATTACCTGCTCCGTAACCTGCCCTTATACCGACGTCAGACTGACAGGCCTGTAATTCCCTGGAAAGTCCTTCCAGCCCTTCCTGTTGCCTGGAGGCACGTCTGCCAGCCTCCAGGCCACTGGGGCCTCCCTGGTCACAGTGGGCAGCAGAAGAGACCTGCTGTGCTCCCACCCCGCCATGGGAGCCCCACGGCTCCCACTGTCCCCCCAGGCCACAGTGAGCTCCACAGCCCTTCCAAGGAGGCAGGAGCAGGCGGAGCAGCAAGGCTGCCTCTGCCCTCGGCAAGCAGCCTCAGGGCCCGATGTCCAGCAGCCTGGCAGCATGGCTCTTACCCTCTAAAAACGTCACACATTAGTCATTGTGGGTTTGCATATGATATTACAACCACCCTGAAGTCCATAGCACTAATATCTACCTCTCTGTGAATATAACAGGCCATCAAATGATGGTCCCTTCATTTCGTATTTCGTGTTAACAGTTAATACGTCACTCAGTAGTTATATAACTTATTTCTCTTGAGACCTAAGAAAATATCAAATTACATGTCATGCTTCTTCTAAATTTGTCAAGGTGGCTGATTTATGGACTAAGGAACATATTTCATGTGAACTTTTACAACTTTAATATTCAACTCAGTTTCAATTCCATACTCGATATGATGTTCATGAAGCTGCATGACTACAGGATTGCTTTTCTCCAGTTAATTAGAAATTGGAGCATTTCTCTAGGTTAAAAGCAAAGAGTATGCAGCCACCTATGTTAAAATTGTTGCCCTGATTTTCACTGCTAGTGATTTCAAATTCTTTTCAGGCTAATCGGTCTGCTTTTCACTTTACTTAGCTTTCATCATCCCTTTGCACTTCAATTATAACATATTCATTTTTTATATATCAGAATCCTACTCACTGCACTTTTGAAAACAGTCTTCCCGGCAGGGGAGAAGGAACAGAGGTCTATGAAATAGAATATAGCTAATGACGTAATTAGCAGTTTACCAAGCTAGCACCAGACCCAAAGGATTCTGAATTTTATAAATGTTTATAAATCTAGTTGTCTGCTTAATTATGTATTTTGGCTTTTGGTTTTGGTTGGATGGTTTGTTGGTTGGTTTGGTTTGGTTTTGCTTGTTTTTTGTTTTTTGTTTTGTTTTGTTTTGTTTTTCAGAAAGCCTGAGAAAGTCATAATTTTGATGAGGCTGAAACTCATGAGTGGTATGTGGATAACTGTTCAGCCCAAGGAAGTTTGCATCTCTTTTTCCAGTGAGCGATGCATTCAAGGATAGCTCTAGAATACTTGAGCTGTTGATCAGCATCCAGGTGACTTTTTTTATATTGTTTTTGCAGATGTGGAGGGATGAGGCATGTGCTACAGGGCAATGGAGGCAGTGGAGTGCTGTGTGAAGGTGATCTATTGCATGGTGTTGGAGGGAAGGCACTACAGTTGGTGACTACATGATAATAGTTTTTGCTTGTTCGGAAGATGCAAAGCAGGGCATGAAGTGGAATGTCAGCACCAAAGTCCACCTGAGCAAGTTAAGTGATGACCACCGTGTTGAAACAGGTTATTTATTTGAGGTGGTGGTGGTGGTACAGTTTTAAGTATTTCCTGTTTGGGTATTACAGGTGGTGCCCAGTCCTCAGTGTGGCAGGTGGGAGAATTATCCTTGGGGCAGGTGAATGGTTTGAGTAAAGGAGTGGGAGAGAGGAATCATGGAAGGCAGGTGCGGAGAATAGTCAGACTTGCTAGTGTCTCTGATAAGCACTGGCCTTGGGCAAGGGGGCAGTTGAGCAGCCTGCTTCCACTTCTCTCTTATACAGATGTTGTGGATGGATGTCCATCAGCTTGGTATGAGAGGTTGCTGAGGGAAGGTGTCTTGCCGTACGAGGATGGTCCTTACCTGGCAGCAGAAGAGAATCTTGAAAGCCATGGTGCCTGGAGTGAAACCTTTCATTTGATTATTTGTAAAATGAATCTTAATGAAATACATGCTAAACATACATGTCTTTACTATTTGACTCTCCACACAAATCATGCTAAACGTCACCCCAGGGAAGGGAACAGATAATATTAGGATATAAAGGAAAAGGTTTTAGTGTTAGGAAAAAGAGTTGGTGTTAGCATTAGTTAGATAAAGTGAGAGGAGTGTCATAAAAGAGCTGGGGGGAGAAAGAAGAGATTGGAAAGCTGGAAGAGGCAGTCAAAAGGCTGTGCTCCTTCTTCTCCACCAAGACAGGGATGCCTTCTTGGTAAGCTCTGCGCCTTCATCTTTTGGAGAGGAATACCTGCAATAGCATTTTGCTAGTACTATTATCAGATATGAGTGCTATTGCAGAAAGGGTATTTATCAACAGCAATTCCAAACCTCTTATAGAGAACAGACTCATAGAACCATCCAGGTTGGAAAACACCTCTAAGATCATCTAGTCCAGTCCTATCTGTCACTTTATTAACAGTTTTCAACTTTGTGAAACTGTCTCAGTGAAAGTCCTCTTTCACTCTTAAACAGGCAAGTGTTTGACTCTGATAGGTACCTTTCAACGTGACACAGGTCCTACTCCCACTCTGCCTAGGTCTCCCACAAAAAATTATTTACAACAGAAGCCATTTGGTATATCTCAACTTCCTTTGGCATCCTTTTCACACACTCACTCACAAAGGAAGTCTGTACTCTCTCTGTCTCCAAACCCTAACCCTAACTCTGAACTTTCTGTGAAACAAAATAATTCGTGGACTTGGACTGATTCCAAAGCAGTGCCCATACAGCAGGGCCCCACACGCCCTGAGGCTCCAAGAGCCCTGCCAGCATATCATAGTGGGACTGGCTCTGGTCTGCACTCAGCTCACAACCACAAGCTGTGTGCAGCTGTGTCCCCAACCCCAAAGGCACATCCTTTGAAAGCCCCTTCACAGTCACACTAACAACAGGAGTCTGTGTTTTCTCTCTCTCCAAACCCTAAGCCTAACTCTAGACAGTGCCCAGGTCCAACACACACCACACCCAGCACTTCCATCAAATGCTGCTCACAACGGAAGCCATTTATTTAGCAGCCCTCAATTTCCTTTGGCAGCCCTTTAATGAAACCGCTCACAATGGGAGTCTGGACTTTCTCTCTCTCTAAACCCTAATCCTAGCCCTAGTCATTGCCTAGGTCCAAGAAACACTTCACCTAGTGCTCCCAAGAAAAACTGCTCGCAACAGAATCTTTCGGTAGCACTCCACTTGCTTTGGCAGCACTCTCACAACTTCACTCATAAGGGAAGTCTGTGCTTCCTTTCTTTCCAAACATAAGCCCTAGACAGGGCTAAGACAGCTCCCAGGTCCAACACTCACCCTAGCAAGTGCTCCCATGAAAAAGTGTTCACATCTGAAGCCTTTTGGTAGCCCTCAACTTCCTTTGGCAGCCCTTTCACAGCCTGCGTCCCAAAGAGAGTTTGACCTTTCTCTCTCTCAAAACCTTAACCCTAACCCTAGACAGCACCCTTTTCCAACATCAACCCCACCTAGGGCTCCTATAAAATAGTGCTCACAACAGAAACCTTTTGATAGCCCTCAACCTTCTTTGGCAGCATTTTCACAACTCCACTGTACTGGGTCGGGCTGGGATGTTAACTTTCCCTGCAGCAGCCCATACAGTGCTGTGCTCTGCACTCGTAGCTAAAACAGCAATGGTATCACACCAGTGTTGTGTCTGCTGCTGAGCAGTGCTGGCACAGCATCAGGACTCTCTCTAACACCCCTAGGGGTGGGCAAAGATGTGAGAAAAGAAACATCACCAGGGCAGCTGACCTAAACCAACCAAAGGGATATTGCATACCATATGATGTCACACTCAGCAATAAAAGGTGGAAAAAGGAGGAAGAGGGGAGGGGTGGGCTCTAGTTGTGAAAACGTCTGTCCTCCTCCCGAACACCGGCTACATGCGTTGAGGCCCTGCTTCAAGGACGTGGTCAAGCATCACTCATTTGTGGGAAGTAGAGAGTAATTTCTTTCCTCTGCACTTCCACATAGCCTCTACTTGTTTTGTTTAGTTTTCCCTTTCCCCCTCCCTTTTCCCCTTTCCTTTTTCTTCCCCTTTAGTTAAATTGTTAATTGTTTAGTTAAATTGTTTAATTAATAATAATCTTTCCTTAATAATTATTTCTTTTTTTCCTCTAATTAAATCATCCTTATCTCAACCTGTGAGTTGTTCTTTCCTTTACTTCTTCCCCTCCTCATCTAAGGAGGGGGAGTGAGACAGCGGTTGTGGTGTTCAGCTGCCTAGCACGGTAAAACCACCACATCCACTCAAAAAGGGAATCTGCATTTCCTCTCTTTCCAAACTTATCTCTAACCCTGACCATAACTCTACTGACCCTGGTTCCTCTAGGACAAGTTGGAGTGCTGTGAGGACATAATTTCCTATTCCTTGGAGAGCCACACTTTCTCCCAGAAGATGCTTGGTTTGCCATGGAGGTGCCTTGGTCCCCAGGGAAATGCTAGCTTGGTAAACTGCTAATTACATCATTAGCCATGTCCTACTTCATAGACCTCTGTTCCTTCTCCCCTGCCAGGAAGACTGTTTTCTAAAGTGCAGTGAGTAGGATTCTGATACCAGTAATAACAGAAGGATTCTGATAACAGTAGGATTCTGGGTAAGTACGCAGGCACCACTGGGCCCGTCCAGCCCAGCCCCAGGTGCCAGGCTCCCCAGCAGGCTGGAGTCGGGGCTCCGCCAAGGATGAATGCTGCAGCGTGGCACTGCCATGCCACTGCCACAACTGAGGAAACAAAGCGAGTGAGAGTCCCCAGCAGGCTGGACAGGACCAAAGTCAGTGAGTGCACCCTGTTCCACAGCAGGAGCCTGTTTCCCTGGAACATCAGCAGGGGGGTACAGCTGGTGGGGAGCATGCTGGTGCCTTTTTTTAGTAAAAAGCCTAATTTTGGGGGGCAAAGGGCCTCATTTTGGGGGGAAAGAGCCTCATTTCTGGGGGGAAGGAGCCTCATTTTGGGGGGAAAGAGCCTCCTTTTAGGGGGAAAGAGCCTCAATATTGGGGAAAAAGCCTCCTTTTGGGGAAAAAGCATCCTTTTGGGAAAAAACCCTCCTTTTTGGAGCAATCCCGGCTCGGGTCACATGGGCGCCGCAGCGCCCACCAGCGACTCCTTGTCGGGGGTGGGGGTGGTGCTTCCTAGGTGGGGGGGTGCCACATCTTATGCGGGCGGGGGGCTGCATCCTGTGCAGCAGCGGCAGGTGGCGGCGGCAACCCCCCCGAGGAGCAGCAGCGGCAGCAGCAGCATCAGGGCCAGGGCTGGGGGGGGGGACAGCAGTGTGCCCACGGGTCCCCCGAGGACCCCCCCCTCACCTTGCCCATCATTGCTGGAGCTAGAGGAGGAGGAGGACGAGGAAGAGGAAGATGAGGAGTGCCTGTCCTGGGGGGGGAAGGGGGGATCACACCAAATCCCGACCCCATGGGGGGGTGTCCTACAGAGCCTCGTGAGACACCCCAAAAAGGGGGGGAGTCACGTGGGGGGGTGTCAAGGTTGGGGTAGGTACCAGGGCTATTGAGGGGGGCGATACTGGGGTTATGGGAGGGTTCTTGGGATTGGTCCTGTGGTTGTGGTGTGCTGGGGGGGGGGTCTTGTGGTTGTGGGGGGGGTTCCCATGGTTGTAGGGAGTTGGGGGGACATCGTGGGGCTATTTTGGGGGGGGAGGTCTTGGGGTTGTAGGTGTGGGAATAAAAATGTTTTTTTTACAGAGTTACATTGTTTAAAGATAAGGAATGGGGTATCGAGATATGCTTGCAGTGGTAAGAAAACTTAGCAGGTGACCTTGTAAAATGCAGACAACCAGACTCCTTAGGACAATTAGGTGAAAATCATGGTGTTCAGTCAAATCAGATAAGTGAAGAAACATTACCACTTCAAACAGTAAAAAAGTCAAAAGAAATTTGAAATTTAACAGGCGGGCAACTGAAGGCCATGCATTGTCTGTGAAGCATCAGATAGATTGTGAACCTGGATTACCCACTCAGTGGGGAAACGGGAGGGTCCTGTCATCAAAAAGTATATAAGCTGTGTTTTGGAACCAGGAGGTGCGCTCTCCTGCTTGTGGGACGCCCGCCATTGCAATCGTGAATAAATTACTACTTCACTGAGATCCTCACCTGAGCCTAAGTTATTGGCTACGGAGTGTTTCTCACGATTTGGGGGCTCGTCCGGGATCCAGTCACCTACTGGGGAGCCCCACCGCTGCAGCAGCAGGAAGGCATGCCCCACTGATTTCAGCGGTCCTGTGCATCAACGGTGGCAGTTCTGCGGAGAGCTGACAGAGGGCCCGAGGCTGATTAAAGAGGCAGGATCCATGAAGTAGTGGGGGAGGGAAGAAGGTAGGCACTCCGGGTTTAAGAACTGATCCGGTAACTCTGTGCACAGACCAAGGTAAGAAATATTAAGTATTGCCTTGGGGGTCAGGTGAGACTCTGTGTGACGTGTGATTGAGATATACTTTTGTACGAAACGAGTGTGGAGTCCTGATCTGCGGTTCCGTAGCTCCACGAGGGGCACGGCCGGAGATGGACGAAGTGGGAGATAAGGGAGAGAAAGGAAGAGTCTCGGGAAATTTGGTGTACGGTAAGCTCTTGCACGGGGAAGTGCTTGGCAGTACACCAGGGAATCTGGTAAACTCATAGGTGTGCGGTAGCCCTTGCATGGGGAAGTGCTTGGCAGTACACCCCCATTTTCCAGAATCGGAATGTTAGTGTGTGGTACCCTGCAGGAAGGAAACTTCTGTAGCAGCACACTGACAAGGGCTAGGAAAATGGGACAGGGGCAGTTTATTACAGCAACAGGGACACAGGTTCTTTGGGCTGCTGGAGATAAATTCACTGTCTGCAAAAGCAAGCGAGCACGCATGAAATACACAGGTACTCGTCCTGGCTATTAATGCGTTAAAAGGCACAAAGGCTCTAGAGATTTCTAAGTTTCCATGGAGACACCTGCTACAACCAAGTGTTCAAATCTTACCCCACGACATCCCAATGCGGGGGGAAGAGAGGCTCAGCCCGTCGACTGATCCCGGAAGTCAGAAAGGTATCCTTCGTGATGGCATCTTCCCTAACATCCCCTCTCACTTAAGCCAATTTACATTGTCCGCTGATCTGTTCTCTTTAGTGACCAGTGATAGGACCTGCAGGAATGGTGTCAAGCTGCGGCAGGAGAGGTTCAGGCTAGACATCAGGAAGAGGCTCTTCACTGAGAGGGTTGTCGTGCACTGGAACAGTCTCCCCAGGGCGGTAGTCGCTGCACCAAGCCTGTCGGAGTTCAAGAAGCGTTTGGACTGTGCACTTAGTCACAAGGTCTGAATTTTTGGGTTGACCTGTGCGGTTCCAGGAGTTGGACTTGATGACCCTTATGGGTCCCTTCCAGCTCAGGATATTCTATGACTATTTTCTGTCCTTTTAGGTGGAGCTTGAGTGACTCTAGTCAGGCATATCTTGGTTATGATTGGTAAAAAGTTATCTCGCTTTTGTTTAAAGGAGAAATTCAGAGCGCGTGCTCAGTGAGGGGTGGTCGCACCTTGGAGGCATGGAGCTTTTGGGATGGAGGTGTGTTTTGGTATTATAATGGTGATATAATGAGCAAAAGTTCAGTAGAGTACAGCGTTTTGTCAAAACCATGACAGGTCGTTGGCTCAGGGTAGCAAACGTGCAGCTTATCGGTCTCGGTGTGCACAAGAGCATCGAGTCCCCATCTCGTCACAGGGCCTATCCGTGATGTCTCCACTCCGCTCTATGCTCTGTACTGTTCCTTAGAGTCGGCACACCAAGCTCCCCTAGTGCGATAGCATGTAAAGTTGGAGGCCTAGGGAATGCTTAGGTAGCGCAGCTACCCTCCACCCTGAAAGCTTCTTCAATGCTGTACATTTTCTTTAAAATGTGAATATTAGTTTAATTTGCCTAGTTACTTCAGGCAATTATTCCACAACTACCAAAAGCGATATTGAGAAGCCTACTTCCAGTATCTCTGTCGGTAATAATAGCTTCATACTTCTGTGCTTATCCTTGTGGCTTTTCCTTTCGCACACTGGAAAGGCAGAGACTGTTCAACAGAGTCATCTCTGATCCAAAAACCAAAACTCTGATTTCATCCCAAACCAACACTCTCTGATGTCAGTAAGAGTAAAATTGCTATTACTCTTGGTCATCCTGGCTGTCACAGTTGTGCCTCTGTTGGGCTCTCTGTCCAACCCTGTCAATCACCCCTGTCCTGCTCCGTGCCCCTGGGTGGTTCTTCTGTCCCTCTGCCCCGCTGGCTGTCCGTCCACCCAGGTCCCCTCTTGCTGCTTGTGTCCCGCTTGTGCCCTTTTCCTTTGTTTTCTTCCTCCTTTTTAAAAGTATACATCAAAATCTCACTGCTTTCTGTGCAATGCATGCAATACTTCTGTGTTCACCACTTGGGTTAAAACGTATACGAACAACTTCATCACTGAATATGTTCATGGTAAGTCAGTAACGTGTTGTAGGACTCCTAAAACACTATCTTAACACTACTAATTTTGAGAAATAAGGCAATATAGTTATATATGGGCAGAAAATGTGTTTTATCTTCACTTATAAAACATGCGTCTTTTATCTTCACTGGCTATTAGTTTGAATTTTTAGTCCTGTTTTTTTTTTTTGACAGCTCTTTGACAGGTTGAGAGAGGAGCAGCCTGACTTCAAAGAAAAAATAATAGTAATTACAAGTGAACTTACACAGCCTGAACTGGACCATAGTAGCCGAATCCAACAAAAACTTATAGACTGCATTAATATTATATTTCATTGTACTGCTACAGTCAGATTCAATGAAATGCTAAGGTGAGTTTAAAATACTGTATTCTCTAGTTTGGTAAGCTGATAGTATTCAGAGGGAAGGGGTGAATCAGGTGTCTGCAAAATCTTGCGAATATTCAGGCTGTCTGACTACTAATCTCATTTGTTTTTTGTGTGTCTGGTCAATTTAAGGATTCCCCCTTGGGTGTTAACCTTTTCTCCCTACCTAAAACTCGCTATTGGGTGTTCATTGTCTTTTCATAGACAGACAGAAGATACATTATTTAAACCTGCTTTGCCAGCAGTTAGAATACACGATTTGACATGAAAGAAATCACATCTTTTTAAAGCTTTAGGCAAAAAGACATCCATTTTTGGTGCTTAGAAGCAAAACATGATTTTTGTACTGTGTTATAGGCCCCTTGGTGTTTTTACTGAATTCCCGTACCCGAATTTCAAAGGCCTTTTTGAAGGGAAGCTGTTGAGAGAGACTTGAGAACATATTGCTTTTCCAAGTCTTCCTAACATCACGTGTTGCTCTGATTTCCGGGATGGCTGAAGAGTGTATAAATAATCTGAAGCAGTATGTACTGTGCTCACTACTCATATCGGAGCTTTTTTTGTGTAAGAGAACACAAACTATTCCTTTAGCTCCCCTTGTTAGAAAGCAAGTGTATCTTTTCAGAGGATAACTTTTCCCCAAAACTGGGATGGGGCGGAAGCTCTAGTACTTGCTTTCTTTACTTGATGAACCAACAGCGAATTAAATGTTGCCCAGCCTTCAGAAAGTCCTCCAGTAAGAAGAATGCAAGTTTGCAGTTGGAGGGTGTAGGGAGAATTAGGTGCGGAGGGAGAAAGCTTAAAACTCAAAATTGAATAACTTCCATCTTGTACAGAGTTTATTAAGGAAATGATAAAAAAAAGGGTTCCCAAAAGCAAGAAAAGATATTTGCTTTCTAGAAAAAATGACCTGATTCAGTGTTGAAACACTGGAATAAATAAACGATTTGGAGAAATGACTTTGTGAAAAATAACTCCAATTTTTATGAATGTAAAGCAACTCCTAGGTAAAGAAAATCTGAGTTGAGAAATATTTTGAGTTGTTAAAATGTTGGCACTACTTCTCTGAGAGTGCTGTACTGTATACTGAAATGACATAAGGTAGCCCATATTTATCGCTATTTCATGGACCTTCAATGCTAGGGAACTGCCAACCTGTGAAAAGTCTAGAGGGACTTCAATGTGATTGGAAAAACTGGTGGAAAGGTCTTGATACTGGCAAGCTTCTGGCAGTTTACACTTTCCTGGAGGGCCTAGCACGTTGCTTAGCGAAATAGAAAATTAGTTCCTTAGGAAGGATTTGAGGCCAGAGCACATAGCAGATGTGCTAGAATGGCGCTTTTTTTTTTTTTTTTTTTTTTTTTTTGGAGGAACCTGACAAATCTGAGTATCACTTACAGCAGCCTTCACATATTTATTAATGGGATTAGTTGATGTAAAGTTCAAAGTATTTAGCTCAGGGTCAGTGGTAGGAATAAAGCCAAGAAAGCAAAAAAATTTGGCTTATTTTGGAACCCTTCCTGATTTGTATCGGCTGTGTGTTTCTATATCTTAAAGCAATGCTTACAGCTATGATTATGAACCTCTTTCCTTTGACCTCTTTGAAAGAAGCACTGAAGACTTAAAAACCATTATTTTAGATAAAGTAACTTTTTCCGAGGTAACACTTTCTAGACTCAATTGCTTTGGGACAGGGGTTCCTTGTCCATTGCCCACCTAATGTTTTAGTAATGATGTGTGATAAAGAAGCCTTAAACTGTAACACCAGTGCAAAGATTTTGATGAAGTTTTTTTTAGCAGTATTCTTAAAACGTAGTTGATCTGTACATTGTAAACAAGGCTAGTGCTTGTAATAAGTTTTTAGAGGCTGGAGAGAAGGTCTGAAATACATAAAAATCATCGTAGCAGTTGGGCCATAAGCTGTGTTCTGATACAGTGCAAAATGTAGAGATATACCTTGCCTCCTACAGTGTACTTAAGGACTCTATTTTAATGAGAAGCAGGCAGGTTGGAGGGATGAAAGTGTGGATCTTGATTTATTTATTTTTTCCTCCTGTCACTTTTTCTTCCTTCCTGTAATCCTGTTGCACTATTGAGTCTTGTGCTGTCTTACATGAAGATGATAATCACTTCCAACTTACTAGCCCCCCTAAACCTTCATCCTGAGGTCTTGACCTAGGAAGCTCAAAGCTGCTGTTAAAATTGACTGGCATGTATATCACTGGGCAGCTAGGTGTCCTATTGCAGTTGTTCCATCACATTTTAGGAAAAACTTACCGGATTAGAATTTAGCTTGAGCAGATCAAAGGTATGCTGACTTTGCCTGTTTACTAACAGAGCGTGAGGATGCCAATAAGAACAAGGTGAAACTTAGGAAAATTATCCTGAAGACAGAGAGAAATTTCTAGATGGAATGTGTCATGTTGTTCTGAGTAGAAGGTTAGGATACTAATGTCCATAGTGTTTTTGGGGGGTGGAGGAAGGGGTCCAGAATGTTAGAATTACTGTATAAACAGCCACCACTGAAGCAATTAGGAAAGAATTAGGGGATTGACTGGTTATTTCTCTTTGCTTGCTGTTTTTGTTTTGCTTTCTACTAATCAAGTTTCTGTTTAATCAACAGAGATGCTGTTCAGTTAAATGTGCTTTCCACGAAAACAGCTCCTCTCATTGGCACACCAAATGACGAGTCTAGAAGTATTCATACGTGTTTCGACTGCGTATGCATATTGCAATCGAAAACACATTGAGGAAATTGTTTGTCCACCTCCTGTTGATCCCAAGAAACTGATGGATTCTCTTGAGTATGTGTTATTTTATCAAGTTACTTCAGTAATCTGTAACCACTTGCTTCCTAGTAATGAAGTACCAACCAATGATTAAGAAACAAAGATGAAGAAACTGGCTGATGGTGTTCTGTTAGTCTAATATATGGCTGATGCTACCCTTTCCTGTAAGGGAAGTAGGCTAAGGTTTCGTGGTCGTTTTTAAGCTGAGCTAGGTGTGGAACAGTGCTGAAAGAGGGAGATGCTCCAGGCTATTCCTGAAGCCTCCTGTGTGCTGAGACTGGTGGCTCTTTGGCTGTATGAGGAGCTAGATCAGGAGCTATTAAAAACAAACAGAAGAAAGCTGCACTGTTCCAGATGTACTGGTGCTGGTACTGTGAAGGACGGAGAGAACTAAGACAGCAGCTCACCTTTAGCAGCAACCTTCACTACTTCCACCTAAGGCCATTGCAAGATCAGTCTGATATACTGAAATACTTTTAACTGCTCAGAAACAAAAATGTACAAGCAGTTCTGTTAGGTCTTTAATGTTGGTGCTTTCTGAATACCCGTGTTCTATAGATTTTTACTCTTAAATTGGATATTACTAGGGGAAAGTTACTTGTTCTGTATTGTCTGTGTACATTTGCTGTCGTGAGGTCTTATCTAGTTGTCTTATTTAGTAGCCGTCAAGCCCTAAGTGACATGGGACAAGTATGAGATGAGTCATATATAATGTAATTAATAATAATAATAATCATATCTCTAAATCAGTCTATCCCTTCCTCCATGTCATACAAAATCTTACCTTTAGTAAGGTAAGCATTTTTAGTTTCATAATTATCAAGGTAAGGAAGACATTTTACTACTTATTATAGATATAGTAGCACTAGCATTAAAAATGAACTGAGGTAATGATAATACTTCCGTGTTTGTTTTCCTGGGTGGTATTTTGAAGAAAAGATTGTATTTTACTTGCAGAATTTATCTATTTGTCTGATTTATATGATTTATCTGGTTATCCTTTTTTCTTCGCTTCCCCAGTAGAACAGTATGTGGTAACTTACACTTGCCTCTTATTTTGTTTTTGTAGGTGGATGGATGATGGCCTGGTGAACGATCTTACACCTAAACTGATTGGCGATAGGCCTAACACTTACACTTATGCAAAAGCCTTAGCCAAATATGTAGTACAGCAAGAAGGTGCAAAAATAAACATAGCCATTATAAGGCCATCTATTGTTGGTGCTAGCTGGAGGGAGCCTTTTCCTGTAAGTTGAGTTTTCACATGACTCATGCCTGTAAACCGCAGCACGTATTGACAGCTTGTGTATGTAGTGACCTTCATAGAGGAAAATCTTTTAAGCTTAAAGCTGTGGCTTGACTGCTTCTGAATAACAACTCTCATACAAAAGATATCAAATACAGCATTCGTATGTGGGAAGCTTAGGGGATAAATTACTTCTAAGCATAGAACAATACACATCTGTCACAATGGGAGATACTATTTTACACACAAAATAGTTGTACAGAATCTTGAAGTAAGAAAGGTAATTTCATCTATTTTCCCTCTTCGAGGTGCTTTGGTGTGTCAATAGCTGAATAGTATCATTAATGAAACTGGGGTCTGCAGGACGTAAAAATGTTTGGGCTCCACTTGTTTTAGCCAAGGCAGGAGATGGCAGGAAGCTTTATGAACTCTGTTACATTGACGTTACATTGACGTATAGTATATATGCTATATGCTTCTTCCAATATGGGAGATAGTGCTGGAACAGCTTTTCCAGTTCAACGCTGAATATTTCTTAAGCACTTAAAAATACATCAACATCACATGCCTTTTTGAGTAGGTACAATGTACATACATGTCAGACAGTAAGTATATAAATTTCAATTAAGTATATAATGTTTAAACACTGGCATTGAAGTTGAGTGAAAATGTCTATGTGAAAATTCAAAAAAAAAAAAACAAAAACCAAAACAACACAAAAGACAGATTAGCAGTTTTGCTATTGACTGTTAAAGTGAGTTGATATAAGCTAGTGAAATATTTTCAACATGATGTATTTATGTAGGAAATACTTTGCGGTTTATTAACTAAGAAATAAGCAAGCTAGCTACTCATTTGGAGGGGCCAATGAAACTACAGGTGGATCTCATGTCTGAGCTGTAGCAAAATCTGATGATATAACAAGTTACTATGGAAGAACTTCATTTAGACACATGGAAATTAGTATTGCTCTGCGGGGTTAACTTGTCAAATTTTCACTTTAAACTGTTGACTTCACTATACGAAAACCTTTCCTTCCTACCTGTTTGTGATAGGGATGGATTGATAACTTCAGTGGACCTAGTGGCCTCTTCATTGCTGTAAGTAATGAAAAAAACGTTTCTTCCTTTTGGAGACAGCAAAGCTTCTTGTGTTTTACACTTTTGGTGGGTCTTGTCTTTTTTCTCTTTTAAGGCAGGAAAAGGAATTCTTTGAACAATGAGAGCTACCAATGGTGCAGTAGCAGGTCTTGTTCCAGTAGAGGTTGTTGTCAGTATGACGCTGGCTGCAGCCTAGTATTCTGGAGTTAATAGGTACAGCAGGTGACAATTGAAAGTACTGAGTACTTTGAAGTGATGGTACTGTGCATTTTGATAAATCAGTCTTCTATTGAACTTCTAATCAGTGTCCTGCTATTCATCTAGGACAAAAGGGTTCTAAGGTTTTAACAGCTTTAGTCCACCAGAGTGTAACTTCGGATAATGGCCAACGTTTGACGATGAGGAGGAAGACATCACCTATGATACTATTGTATAAGCTATAGCTGATTTTTTTTCCTGGGCCTCAGTGCAATCAGTATGACTTAGAATAATGTAGGCAAAGCCTTCTCTGGGGAAAAATACATACGTTTTTTTGTCATTTACGTATGTATATATACACACAGTTTTATATATATACATAGTTATAATTATAAACTATCATATATACGGTAGTTAAAGAGGGATTAAAATGCTGGAAGGATTCAGGAAGCAAAAAACCTAACGTGAGGCTGACAACTTTTGCTTTATGTAAATGATGGTGAGGGCAAAGATAACTTTAGATATGGCTTTTGATGTGTTTTGTGTGTTTTTTTGTCTTCTGATGTGCTCTTTGGTCTTTTTCCCCTCCAGACCAAGAAATATCGTGGTATACAACTGTACAACATGTGGTACCAACGCTTTCCGCCGGAGTGAAGTTGGTATGTCATATTTCCTTTTTTATGAGCTTTAATAGAAAAATAAGATCAGTAATAAAAGCACAGGCTATAGTCTGTAGGTCAAATTTTATTCTTATAGTTGGAATTAGTATAACATAACTCAATTTTGCAGTGCCTCTTGTTTTTTTGTTCTCTTCCGTTAAGTTTCTCTCCTTGTAGAGTTATCGCTTCCATTTTGTTCCTGTTTCTTTAATTCAATTTTTTTAAAGTATGGCAGAACTGATTTTTCTGCTTGATGCTTCAACGACTTAATCTGTAGAGCGTGGGTAGTGTGCAGAGAAAAGCATTGCCGAGAGGAGCAGTACTAATGTTGGGTTTAATGCCAACCTTCCTGTAAATATATGAGTAAAGAGCTCAAAATTGGGATTACTTTATACAGCTGCATAATTGAGGGTGTATGACAAGTTTTGCGCTTGAGGCTTTTTTGTCGTGTCTAGCTTCAGTTAATTGTTGATTGAGGTGGCTCTTAGTCTTCAGATGGTTACATGAGACTTCCTCTATTCCCGCTGAGGGAAAAGTAATCTCTAAGTATGGCCACTTCTTTTCATCTTAGATATCCCGACTAAAATGTAACCCGCATCTTAAGAGCTCTGTAATAGACTTAAGAGCTCTGTAATAAATAGCAATGCAAGCTGGCTGGTATGGTAAAGCTGTTAATTAGCTCTATGTTTTTTTAGAAATAATTTCTCAGTTAAGATTATTACTTTTCTTCTTTATCTTAAATACTTAAATCCATATTATTTCTCTTGACTACTTTCTTCACACTTTTTACTTGCTTTTGCTGTTTGATGTATCTATATTTATAAGCCTTATCATTTCAGCTGAAGTTGGAAAGTTGCTGGCTTCATTTATATTACGATTCTAATTGAGGTATTTAAAGGCTTCCTGTAAGCAATGGAATGAAGTTACAAGAGATGACTACAAAGATAAAGTGAATTCTGATACAGTTTTTTAAGATGTATATGTCTGCCATGTGAAGAATTTTCAGTTGTCAACGAGAGTTTGACCTGGAGTCCAATCCTAACAATGTTTTTTAAAAAAGCTTGAACATGGGTAATTTGAAACGCACTTCAGATGCTTGCAAAGTCCTCAGCCTACTTTTTTTAAAGTGTTCTTCATTTAAAAGATTAGAATAGCCTTCTTTATGAAATACAGATGGATATTTAAATAGCTTTACATGCTATATAAACTGAAATTGCTGTGAATTCTCAAAATCAACTGAAGGTAGGGAAGAGGACCAGAAGGAGAAGCTACAGTAAAGCTACAGTAAAATATTCTGAAGATAAAGGTATAAAAAGCTTCGATATGATAAGAACCAGTTTAACAGTATCTTAGGTTTAAAGCTTATTGCTGTTTTAGTTTTTGTGGTTATTAGAAGAGCTAGGATGGTTACTTAAATAGCATACTAAAGTAAATATTGTACGCTGCAATGTACTTTGAAAACTATTGAACTTTACATGAACTTTACATAT
This sequence comes from Cygnus atratus, assembly GCF_013377495.2. NCBI lineage: Eukaryota > Metazoa > Chordata > Aves > Anseriformes > Anatidae > Cygnus > Cygnus atratus. The sequence continues at coordinate 84,520,190 of NC_066396.1, forward strand.
CAAAGCTGTTACGCAACTTTTCTTTCTCAGAGTACCATGTAATTTCTACTTTCAAGAGGAATCCTCTTGAACAGGCCTTCAGACGGCCCAATGTTAATCTAACTTCCAATCACCTTTTGTATCATTACTGGATTGCTGTAAGCCATCAGGCCCCAGCATTCCTGTATGATATCTACCTCAGGATTGCTGGAAGAAGCCCACGGTAATGGTGACTAGCTTTGTCTCTTCTGTTCCTCTTCCTTTTAAACAACAAAGCTATGCTTACACCGTGATGTATATTGATTTCTTCTTCCCCTGAACGCTGTGTGACTAAAACTCACCTTTTCTATTTTTTTTCTCTGAGAATAGGTCATTGAATTTGAAGCGAGTTTAAACTTTCTAGCAAAACTGAGGACGTTTTTTGTTGGATATTTTGTTTGGGGGGTTGAGTATTCAAGGTAAACAGAATACAAGATCTAGCAAATTATGTTCGTTCTTGAATGATAAATAATTAAAATATGTTGATCCTTATTTTTGTCCTACAGCAAAGCACCTATATTTGAACTACACAGCAAATCCGTTAAGCGGTGCAGTAAGGCACCGTAGCATGAGTCTTTGTTGAAACCCCCTTCTGCATCACTGTCGGACCACAGTCTCCCATGTATCACCTGCATTTTTTCACGATGTTTTGCTCAGATTGACAGGTCATAAGCCATGGTGAGAAGGACAGGGCTAAAAATATTTTGATAAGGTGGTGGAGATGAAGACGACATGGCAAGGGTACTGTTTAGATTTACTAACTATAAGCAACAACAATCCATTGACTGCATTTCTAAGAGGTTAATGTCTGACTCACCAACGTTGTCCAAGATGTGTCTCGGGTCAGAATCCTAGTCAGTCAGTAAGCTCAGGGAAGTGGTTGGCATTAAGATTGTTGTTGCTATTATAAACTGAAAGTGGAAGGGAGGCAGAGTAAATAACTGTGGGTTATTCCTGTAGATGATACAGCTCCATCTGGTATGCTTTGTATCATCTCAACATTCCATTCAGTTTATGATAATTACGCTACTAGCTGGCTAACTTCTGAAGTGTTAAAAATTGCATAATTCTGCTAACTAGGCCAAACTAGATTACATAGAAGGAATATAAGATGTCACTGCAATTTGTTTCAGATTTGCCAAGCCGTATGATCTTAACTCATTGCGTATATTATGTTTTCAAAAGTATTCATCATCAAACTCTAAAATCTCCACTATGGTGACAGTGTATTAATACAAGTGAGCATTCATTCATTGTCCTGTAGTCTAGGTCTGTCTTACAAGGAGGGGAAAAATTATTTAATGCTTGGCACTGGATCAATAAAAGGAAGCAACGTAGGTAGTTCGTGGGCAAAAACTTCTAAACTGCCTTGGGTTCCATTGTTCCAAGCCTACTCAATAGCGTAGCAGTCACAGCAACAGTAGGGACAGAGATCTGTGCCTGAGCAGTCATCTCCCCACATTGAAAAGATTTAAGCTCTGTGTATCGAAGGAAGGTATTAAGCATGAATTCCTAGCTTTTTAGGTTCTTTTGCAATGTAAAATGTTCTTAATAAAAATTGATAGAAATTCCCTGATATATGTCAAGATTCCATCACTTGCTAAAAATAATTATACTACAAATATCAACCTGCTGTCTTCCAGACGGGAAATGATGCTGCCAGAGTCGTGTCAGTCTTTGGAAGTCCAGTCTTCTAAGTATTTGACCTATGGGAGTAACACAAGGCTATAAATAAACACATTGTTTAGAATAAACACATTGTTTAGAACACTCTTACAGGTGTATAACATTGGAAACATTGAGTCTTGTTTTTTGCTTTCTCTGGAGTTCCTGTTTAGTGTTCAAACACAGAATTGAAATCTTAATCAGTACTGGTACAAGAGGTGACATTAAACGTGTATCTTCTGGCCTGTGAAGTATAAATTATATGAGTATTCCTAATTAGTTTTATGTAGTAGTGACTGGATAGGTTTCCTATCATGCACAAGATTTCAAGTTTGGAGGAAAGACGGGAGGTTCAACTAAATCAAAAAGTGATTCTTCGGTTGCTAAGGTAGCAAACTGTAGCACACTTTATTCAGTTGCTTGGAATTAAAACGTTTTAAGTTTGATGCCCAGCACGCTTACAGGAATATAGCTTTCATTATGTAGGGATTCTTTTCTTTAATTTTAAGCCTTTTTAAAAAGAGGGCATTTTTTTCTTTAAAGCGTAGTAGAAGGGAACTCTGATAGAGATGCAAAGGAGACATGCAGTTTTAAATCCTAATGGGTTTCATGCATTATTTAATAATAGCAGAAAATTGAGCCAGATCTTTATTCTTCTGCTTTTTTCTAATTGTCTGGCTCAAAATACTTTGAAACCTACTTTAACTGAGGGGCTGGAGATGGCACTAGTACAGGGGTGTGCTACTGTTGCTGTTGTCATTCTGTCTGGTTGACCTCTGGTTTTAATTACCAGGTAGCATGCACTAGGAAACTTCTAAAACCTTGGAAACAATTGCAGATTTTTAAGCTTGTTATTATGCTCTTCTGAGTGAAGGGCTAGCTTAATCTAAAATGTGACCTCTCTGCACCACAATTTAGCAAGAAAAACTTGACCAGTGTAGTAAAAAATGATGAAATCAGCACAGGCAAATCCAAATATTGTGCTAACTTGACTTCACCTGGTCTACAGCCTGCCCTCTGTGAAGAATCTGAATACATTTCTAGGCTCTTTATTGCATATAACGTAGGAAAAACTAATCAGTGAAATTGCCGCGTAGGTTGAACTGCACTATTGTCATACCGTCAGGATATTGTACCGTCGCTATATGAGAAATTCTTAGCAAATAGAACTAATTGGTTTTTATAACCCTTTAGAACTAAATGAATATGCTCACAATTATAAAAACCAACCAAACAAAAAAAAGTCCCTTCTATTGAAGGGTATGGATTTTTTGAAAACGTAACCTACTGAAATCTTTATGCAATATGAAATTGTTCTGGTACACTGTACTCGTGGAAGTAGATAAAACTTTTAGTGAGATGGAGAACTTGTTTTTCACTGCTTTTGCATCTAGTGAAACATTCTTGAAATTAACAAGTTCTCTGAGTAAGAGTTAAGGAAAATGAAGGAAGAAATAATGCATGTAACTCTTCTGAACTTTGTAGATGGAACAAGTACAATAAGGATCGAACGTCATAATGAGGATTTAATATTTTAAACTACTTAAGTAGACTTTTGTAGTGTCGTGCCTCTATATAAATAGTGGTGATAATTCTCACTGTACAAGTTTGACAGTGTTGTCAGTAGCTTGTTGTATGTACTTAGTTGCATAGCAAAGCTTATTAATTGTCTAACATAAGGCATAGTTCTTGCCTGTAACTTTGCACAGGACTTATCACAGCAGAACCATCTCTTCTCAAAAGCAGCTCAGTACGTTTGAAATCTTAAAGCCATTGAAAATACACACCCAGCAGGTCTTTCCAATTACTCTGGAAGAACAAGCACAGGGAGTACTACCTGAATATGACAGGGCCCTTCTTTACTGTGAGGGTGACAGAGCACTGGAACAGGTTGCCCAGAGAGGTTGCGGAGTCTCCTTCTCTGGAGATATTCAAAACCTACCTGGGTGCCATCCTGCACGATGTGCTCTAGGTGATCCTGCTTGGCAGGGGGGTTGGACCAGATGATCTTCAGAAGTCCCTTCCAACCTCAACCATTCTGTGATTCTGTAACAGAAAGTAGCATGAAATATCGAAGCTGTAATTCACGTGTTTCTCCAGCAATTCATTTTCTGTTACTGCTTCTTAGAAAGCTAAAGAGGAGGTAGAGCTGATGAGTGCAGGGAGGCATGAAGAGATTGCTTCAGTTAAAGCTTCTTAAAGCTTAACACGAAGCACCCTTGACATAGTCTCTGTCGTACGAACCAGAAATGAGTGAACAGTGTGCTTTCATTGAGTAGATGACTGTGGTTTTTCCCCTTGCAAATACTTTGAAAAAAAGTTCTGCACTTACAGGAACAACAGAGCTGCTAGAAACAAAGAATTCCTCTTGTCTTACACTTCAAAACTTACAGCTAAATAAAAACTTACCATTTTACAAATGTGAATACTTGTATCATACACCTTAGGAGGAATCTTTAATTTTTTTTTTCCAACTGTCTCTAGTGCTTATGCAGAGACTTGTGTATTAACGAGACAGATCCTCTGAAGGATATCTTGTATTGGCTTCAGACCTCTTTAGCCTAGAGAAAACAGATGGTGTAAGACTTGAAAATGTGGTGATAACCTTAAGCCAGGTTACTTTTTGTCTGCTACAGAAACATGCCCACCTGATTTATGGATACTTGATTTGTCTAAGTGTGTTGCTTAAAACTTAATTTCTGTGATGTGCTTCTTGATCGGTTGTGTTTTGTGTGTATTTTGTGCTAATGACAATAAGGGCTGGCTAGTAGAGGCAAAATTATACCTAGTGTAGGTGAAAGCCTAGCATATTGTCACACTGACTGGCTGACTGCAGCTAGTGTTCAGCTCCTTACGATCAGCAGGTCTGATTTTTCTGTCCTAAGGTTATGAAGGTGTGATGCAGTGTTTGATATTACACTGACTGGTTATATATAGTTTTGGTAGTAAAGAATTGTAGCTAACTGCTATCAAGTGTAGATATCAATTTCAGGCTGAGAGAGAAAGCTTCATTACATACTTTTCACATTCTCCTTTGTCATCTGTATTCCCATTTGCAGGAGGAACGTGGTGCTATTGAAGTCAGAAAAATCTCTCTAACAAAACTTCGTCTGCCGGAATAAGTGTCCAGTAAATGACACTTATTGCTGACATCTCTGAATATAAGAGGTTGTCACCATAATTCCTTTTCTTTTGCCAAGGGGGTGGGAGAGGGAAACATCGTTTCATGTTGATTTAGTGCAGGCTACCAAGTTGTCACTGAGGAAGCTGCCATCCGCTATCCCTTAGCCACATGTTCACTTCCTTTGTGTCAGATCTAGCAGTTAAGAGAATGTAGAGACATTTGATTGTTTTGGTTGATATAATGAGAAGCTAATCCTAAAAAAAAAAAAAGAAAAGAAAAACAAACAACACTGTTTTCTGATGATGAACTCAATTAGCTGGTTCTGTTGCCAGTCACTAAATCCAATGTGAGACAGAATCTGCAGCTGAGGTAAAAGAATTGTCTTTAGCCACTTGGTTTGCATATGTTTGTTTTACTTTTTAAATCAGCTTATCTGTGTTCTAAAACCATACCCATAAGTAGAGACAGCAGGATTCCCTGCAAATGTTAGAGACTCTTCTTAGAAAAAGAAGAGCTAAAAATAATGTCAGGGGCCGGTAGCAAGCTCCAAATCTACATTTACTCAGATTTTCATTTACACCATTTAGTTTTTTGCAGGGACGCAAGTTTTCTTGTACTGAAGCAGTCTAGGCACTCTAACTAGAATCCAGCTATTCTTCCAGTTTAGCTTAACAAACCGGAGAGGCACAATAAGTTCAACTACATTAAATAAACTTACGACTGTCAGTGGATAGGCATCCACAGAAGAGTCTAAGCATGTAGCTGCCTTGTCCTATTTTGCATCATAGTTATCCAGGGCATTTTGCTAAGTGGTCTTTCTGGCTCTTCTGACCAGTGAGCTCTTTGCTTTCTGAGTTTATCTTTTTCTGACTTTTTTTGACTTATATCTGTTAAGACAGTTGCTGGAGGATCATTCCTTTTTTTTTCTGGATGTTTAGTTCAGCCTTGTTAGCACAGGATATGTATTGGACACAGTCTATATTCTTAATTATTTTTTGAATCAGAGGAACTCCAACTCAGCTCCCATATAGCCAACTTGCCCAGCTGGAGAAACTGTAAATGGGTGTTAGTAGACATTCCTAGATGCTTTCAAATGAAATTAACTGATGGTCTAAAATTGGAATACAGTTCTTTAAGTATGCTCCTGTGGAAGGTTTTAAGGAAGTGTTCATATTTTTTGTACTTCAAATACAGTTTGCTTTTTCAGTGGTCATGGCCATTTGTAATACTCCGTTTCACGAGACTTAGAGGCAATTTCACTATTCCCTTAGATAGTGAGATAGCAGTCATTAATGTTAGTCAATATGTTGTAATGGAAGAGTTTCTGGGATTGTGCTGTCTCCCCTACAAGTATGAATGTACCAAGGCAACTTTCAGAGAAAAATTGGGGAGTTATATTGTTGCTATGTATTTTATTGAACAAAACTTAGCTTCAGAAAGCCATTTCCTGTTACTGCTGGGTTGTTCTGCTTTCTTTGCTTTTCCTGTGTGCCCCTCTGCTCTGCTTAAAATGACCATTGTGCCCTGCTGTGAGGATCAAATTGGAAGCAATTCTGTGAGATGGAAATAGCTCAAGCCCCATAAGCAGAAATGTAATAGCATTTCATGTGAGTACTAGCTAGTACTTACTAAAGCTGAGTGATCGTCTGTAGCTCTGTAACACTTGCAAAGTTCCCACCTTCACAACAGGGAAATTCTTTCATCTAAGAGTGAATAACTCATGTTTTTCGGGTCTACTTCAGGTATTCTGATCAAAGGGAAACTTGCCCAAATTGATCCTTCTAACATAATTTCTCTGTACTCCAAGTGATATTTTTACAGAGTTGTCACCCCTGTGTAATGAAGGATAACGGAAGGTATTTCTGCATATTTTGAAGCAGCCTGGCACTGATCACCCAACTAGCAGGATCTATGGTTTATCTGCCCCATTGAATAGATCCTGCTCTTTGCTGCAGTAACAGTAGGGACAATGGGGCAAAGCTATATTTCTGGTGGTTCTAAGCCTTGGTCTCTTACAGACCATAATAAATGGGTTTTCTTTTCTTAGAGATGTGGCCTTGCACAGTGTGCCAGAAGGTTAGGGAAACTTACTTCCTTGCTGTGTTCTGCACTGTAAAACTCTATTTTAAACACGTTCATCAAGTTAAATTGTTCAGTACAGCTAGATGCTTCAGTTATGCTGAAGTGAAAAGTGTTAAGTATCACTGTCCTAAATTACAAAGAAAGGATGGTAAAATGCTGTCTTCTGTTGGCCGCTCTTTTTAGAGAGGAAACTTACTGTTCCATGGGGAAGTAGAATTAAAAAAAAAAAAAAAAAGGCTGTCCAGTAAGCTCTGTTTTCATATCAGGATTGGACAGCTAAAGTCCAGTAACATCTTGCTTTAGACTGATAGGATAGTTCTGTATATTAATAACTTTTTTCATGGTTTGGATACAGAGTAGGATGGGTTATGTTGAAGTAGAGGTGTGGGGTTATAAAACTTACTGTTTTACTTGTTTGAACTAATACTTACCACTGTAACGTGTACATTCTATTCCTTGGACTGTAGGATGATGAAAACAATATCATGTCTTCATAAGGCCATGATGTTATTAGAATATTTTACGAGCAATTCTTGGGTCTGGAATACTGAAAATATGACTATGCTAATGAATCAGCTAACCCCTGAAGACAAAAAGGTAAGTAGCTGTGCGATATGGAGACTGAAAGTGAAATACAAACTTACTGTTCTAAGATGACATGACTCAGTAATGCTGCTTACCGCAATGCAGAACTAAGTGTGTACTAACTCAGTTCTGGATAGTCCTGCCACAGCCATTTGAATGTACCAAGGTGTCTGTACAGGGCTGTGTTGTAAGCCGGATCAGTGATCTGATCAGAGATGAAGAAAGACAGGACCCCTTGAAGGAGGCTGTATACAAAAGATGGTTGTTAGGGTGGCTTGATCGTACATGATCAGGTGTTGCCCTATATGTCAGCCAAGTAGCCAAGCTGTTAGTGGTTTTACCTGCATCATGAGTAAAACAAGGCTTTATTTCTTGACCACTATCTCCTTTTTCTGAGGAACAGGAGGTAGGTTTTGAGGGGCTTTTTTGTTTGCTTTTTGTGTTTCAAACTAGTGACAGCTTCTGTGTGTGCTTTTCATGCTCTGACAATACAGCTACACTTCCTCAAATTCTCTCACTCACTGTGAACTAAAACTGCCCCATGCAGTGGGGAAGTGTACCTAGAAGCAGGATGACAAAAGTCCTGAAGGTGGTTGAGGAAGAACAAAAACTGTTGTTGAACAGAGGACCTGAGTAAGAGTGAACGAAATGTCTCATAGGAAATATCTTACTCTTCCTCCTGTTCTATCCCCATCCCTCCCAGATTTTGATAGTTTTTCCAGAATTAGGTATGTTATTTTCTGAAACACAGTGGAACTGTGTATTCGTTGTTACTAACTACATTTTATAGCATAAGCTGTAATCGATTTCTGACTTGCCCTGTTTGGTGAAATTTCACTATCAGCTTGTTCAAATGTCATTAAATACAGTATTTTTAGTAGTTAAGCATCAGATTTCCCATCTCTGCTCAATGGATTATTTTTTTTCTGCTCTTTTAACGTAGTCAAAGCTGATCACTCTGAGCACTGCAAGACATTTAGTGGGAACATGCAACCTAGGAGGGATTGGGAACAACAGAGGAGTGAAACTTGCAGAAACAATAAACAAGCTGTTGTATTAGCTTGCGATTTCATAGAACGGTCATATTAGGCAGGTTCTTACAGAGCAACATTTAAGTATTTTGTTCAGAAGCTGTGACCTAGAGGTTTTATTGTCCTTATTGGGACTTAACTGGCTGCTGTAGTATCGTTTGAGATGAAGTAACGGACATCAGTGAGAAACTGAAGTTGTGAATGTACTGTAGTAACTTCTGCAGTAGATATTCTTATGACTCTTTTTAAAACATAGCGGTACAAGTATAAGCACAGTTAAACGAACCACATCTCTATCAGTGAACTTGGTACAGAGCAGTGTGCTTATTCTATAGCATGTGAGAATTATTTCCTGGCTGGAAAGGAAACAACAGAAAATAATTACTTCTAGAGTAGAGTTCTTTACAGACAGATGAAATGTGAAACTAGTGCACTTGGAAGCTGAGGGAAGAATATTACTGAAGAGGAAAAATAAGGCATGGAATGGTTGAAATTTGCAGGAGATTGATTGTATGAGAAGCTGGTGGTTGGGTCACAGATGGATCTAAATGTGAATCATTCTTATGATTAAGGACAAAAAAAATAGTCATTGCAATGAAATTAATCTGATAGAAAGGTAGTTATTTTCTTTACATCCTTATCAGAAATTATTGACTTTCTTGGCAGTTAATAGTGAAAGCTTTTATCTTATGCAGGCTTTTAATTTTGACGTTCGACAACTACATTGGGCAGAATACATGGAAAACTACTGCATGGGAACAAAGAAATATGTGCTGAATGAAGAAATGTCTGGCCTCCCTGCAGCTTGGAAACACTTGAATAAGTAAGTGTACATCTTATTTTTGTTTCTCTGTCCTTGTCAAGTTTTGCTTTTCCGTTTTATAATTTACTGTTCTTTATAGCACTTGTTTAGTTCCACCAGAGTTCTTCTATTCCAGGCATGTTGTCTAAAGCGTTTTCTAATGCTTTAGTCAGATGCCATCTTCTTTCATTTGTAGATCTTGCTTCATTCTCTGTATTAGTAATCCTAGTATGTCTGGGTTTATGGCTATAGCTCTGATCGCTAGTGTATACTGGAATCCAGGTTTCTGATGTTACTTGTGTATCCTTTTTGGAACATCAAAAAGGTACGCAGTAATACAGGGTCAGAATGGTTTGTTCAACTACGGTGGTTTAGTACAACAATAATTGTTTCTTTTGAGAACATGACTGCTGGAAACAGGCAAGTAAACAGGCATGGACTTTCCACCTCAGCGCAGGAAACTTTGATGTTGGTGCTATAAGATGAAGTCTCTTAGCCTCTTATCTGTGGCTTAACTCCTCCAATTTGAATGCGTTGTAATTATTCAGAACTTTACTGGCATAGTTCCAGTAAAGTTATTCTTGGGCGATTCATAAAGACAGTTGATAGTCTTTTTGATTTTTCTCTTTAAAGAAAGAAAAAAGAACAATTTATCTTGTTCTGCAATATTGCTTATCTGTTATGCTGACAACCTGAGGGAAAGTGGTCTAAGTCATCTTCAAAAGAGATTGGCATGGCACAATCTCAGTGAGAATTTTGGCCAGATTTGCCAGTGTTAACCTTACAATAGCATATTCAGAGAGACAGCTGTAATACGTGCTTGTAATATACACATGGTATAGCAACAAAGTAATCTGAATTTGTGAGAAATTATGGGTTTCAGCTAGATGTGTTGTGAGCCTGAATTACACGTTTGCAGGCAATTTTTAATGGGAATGAAGGTTTTCTGGATTTTCAGAGAATAATTCTGAATCTTGACTAGGACTTCAGTGACAGAATTAATGCTGATAGAAAAAAAGACTGAAAAAAGTGACGGATCTAGAGGACTAAGTGAATATCCTTGTATGTTTACTTTGACTACATTTTTCCTGAATTCTCTTATGATGTGGCTCTTGTCAAAAAAGAAAAAAAGATGAATAAATTTAAAATCTCAAATATACTCTTTAAAGATGGTAATCTTTGATAATGGTGGGCATAGCTGAAGAGGTGTCCCCTTCTAGTTTTGGACTTAGATGCAGTTCAGAAATGCGCTGAACACAAGTGACATTCTTTGTACAAAGAATCATGCCAAAATAATATGAGAAATAGTCTTATATTGGAATGGCATCTGGTCATCCTATGTAACGGAAGGCCTGGCTGTAATAACACCCAGTATGCCTGTACAGCAACATAAGGCCAGTGAGTATTTTCTTTAAAAGAGCTGCCTTTCAAATACAAATTGTTATGGTTTACTGAACCAAAGATGTCATGTTCTTTTTAATAAATCTGAGCAAATTCTGGTTTCAAGTAATCTTGGAGCTTCCATTTTTACATGAGAAGATTGCTAAAAATCACAGATACCCTAAAACAGCACTTCCTTTTTCCCCACTTCCTTTTTCCTAATCCTTAAAGGATTAAGGAGGAAGTTCTCTGAGAAGGAGGGATTTTATAATTTCCATGGAGACTATGAACTTTGTGGCTGGAAAAATCTTAAACTTTTTTGTCAGCAGTAATAGATGTTTCTACAAATACATAATTTTAAATGCTTGGAAGGGAGCTAGGGTGAAATTAGCCCGGTTTCGGGTGAGTGGCTGTCTTGAGGTGAGCCAATGTGTGTGACCTTGGCATTCAAAGGTTTTACCAAGCAACTATGAAGCAGTTGTATATGTAGTTAGCTACAAGGCTGGTTCTATTCCTGAATTTTCATGTTTCTCTTTGAGCAGCGAACAATCAAAAAGGCCTTCTCTGCTTGTTCTTCAACTTACTAGCTTACTTAATGCACTAACTTAATACCACTTTAATAAAGTATCTTGAGATGAATAGATGAACAAGTTAAATTCTACATTAGAAGTTATTTTAATGTTCTTTTCCCTGTAGTTCTTGGTACCTTGGCTTTTAAATTTTTTTTCCTTTCCCCACTTAAGTTAAGGAATATACTGCTATGGATTCAATACAGTTCTTGTGATCCTGATCTGGCTTATCTTTATTGCAAGATCACAAATGGCAAGAAATATCTGGTACTTTGTGGTTAGTCTGTGTTACAAGTTCCTCTCGTACTTCAGAGCCTCCAGTACTACGAGATACTGAAGAAGAGAATTGAGCACTAGGGCATCGATGCATACGGTGGTCTAACTACACAAAGCCTGTAACATAGTCATCTCACATTTTGTAAAAGCATAATTTCATCTTAAATTGGAGTGCAAAATATATGGTATGGTAGATGTAATGTTAGTTGTATATTTTCCAGAAGACATAGAAAATAAAACGGTCAAGTGCGGGTCTGAATTGGCGTTAGCCAAGCATTTAAATAACTTTAATTCACTGACCTGGGGAGAGAATGTTTTAGACCACTGACCAACATAACTGTGCAATTTGGAACATTTTGATTGAAATCTGCCTTAACATCCTTATTTTTTTTCTTTTAATTTTTACACCACATTGAGGAAGGTAAATATTGTCATAGTAATTGCTAGTTTATTGACCTATTTATTTGAAATCCTAGAACTGCAAAGGATTTTGAGTTTCAGAAGTATATAAATGCTGGTGGATCTCCTGGAAAAACTACTGGAGGACTTCTATAATTTGTCTTTACTTCTGCCGATTCTTCACTTCTCAAAGTAGGGTCATAATGGTGACTACTTTGCTTTTAAAAGGAAAAAAAAATCTCCCTTCTTCATTATGGAAAAGCCTTTTGTCCTGTCTGGTTTTCGGAATGCACTCAGTGATTCAGTTCTGTGCTCAAAATTGGCCCCGTTCTATTTGCGTTTGTCAGCATGAGCAATTTGCTTTTCCAAAAGGAGAACTGAAAAGATAAAAGGGAACTGAAAATCACTGAAAAGATAAAAGGGAACATTACCATGAGGGGGGAAAATAGTCATTGACCGTCCTCGTTTTTAATGATTTTTGTTGGGAATACAGAGCCAGCACTTGATAGTTACATTTCTGACTTCAAAAGCTAAATGTATTTTAAAAAAATTTATTATGCCTAGTTGATACTTACATTACTGGTAACTGTAGTTGGATGAAGTGTAGGCTTTCATTAAGAGAGAAACCTGTTCTTAAATTCTAAGTAATGTTAGCAAATACTTCATGAATTAATAGCTTTTCAAAAACTCTGAGCTATGAAATTTGATGCATGGATAGACCAAGGCATTAACACTCTCTCCTCTCTGCCCCAATAAAACCCTTTTGTTTCGCTGGGCAAGCAGAGCAAGAGGCATCTTGCTTCAAAATTTGAAACATGTTAACAGTTTTTCATCTATTCCTTAGATTTCTTCAGATTTAAACCTACTGATTTAAACTGTTTTCTTTCTGTGTAATTTGTTTTGGTAGGTAAAACTCAGACAAACAACAAGTTGTAAGAAAAGCCTGAGTCCCAGTTTAAGGCAATACATAAAGATTCCTTGAAGCTCTGGTTGCACAGAATTCTATTTGAGAACACTGTGATGTTCCTCTTACTGATGCACTGACCAGCACCCTTGTCCAGTGTTTGTTCGTTAAAATCAATTTATACTGTATGTGAATACGTTCTTGAATCTGCTTGGAAAGGCAAATAATGACTTAATTACACAGGAGCTACATTATACTTGCCCTTGGTAGTTTTTTGTCCGACTTGAATTAAGCATGTAAAGAACTTACTTTGCCATTCTTGTGGAAACTTATTTTAAAGAGAACACCTTTCATGCAGGTGTATATCATTTTGAAAAGATAATGGCTTCCTTGTTGAAGCTAAGTATTCTGTAGTAAGTAGTTAAACTGTAATTCCTTTTTAAAATGACCTGTGTGTGTGTGTGTGTGTGTGTGTATATATATACATATATATATATATATATATGTATGAAGCTAGCGATGGAAAGCCTAAATGGTCCAGGACCACACCTTATGTGAGAGACCTGACTGTGGCTGAAAATAAATTATGGCTTCTGTGACTGAAGATGTTATACTTTAACAAATACATTAGGTATGTTGCATTTTCAGTTACCTCCGCAAGCATCTTACTAGATCTGAAAGTATGCTTAAGCATTCCTGCACTGCAGACTTTTTTTCAGAGGTGCCTACAATCCAATGATGTCCCTCTGCCCGTGTTGGCATGTGACTGAAGTTTGCAATAAGACATGCATCGTATTCTGAAAATTATTTCTGTGAAGCAGTTCACTTAGAATTTTTGTTCTTTATCACCGTTACACGTGATACTTTAAATGTTGATTTGTTAATGCTCGGAACTATGAAGCCAATTAATTGATTATTTCTGATCCATGCTACTTAGGAATCTATTCTGTTGAACGTGTAACAGAAGAAAAGGATTGCTTCAAATGTAAGGATACTTAACCTCTACTCTTTAAACGCTTGGCAGTTTAGAAAACCACCTTTCTCTTTGGAGGCTGTGGTTATCCGTTGACTATTGCTATCTTAAACTCATCAGTCATTCTATTTAATTGACAGTAGATTCAGTGTCACACTTATTACATCTGTTGTTTTTTGTGGTCAGTCTGTGAAATTTCTATCTGAAGATAATGTTTTATTTCCATATCAGGACCCTGTTTTATTGCATTTCTTCGTAAGTGTTTGCACGTAATGGATGTTGGTCAGAAACAGACTCGAACTTTATTTTGACAGAGAAAGTTTGATTCACTGTACTGACTAGCAAGTTACAGAAGGTATTCTAATTGGTTAAATAAGAGAAGCAGTTGAAACAAGACACAACATGGTCACTTAACAGTTACTGGTATTTAAATTTGGGACCAGGGAAAAACTGCTTTTTCCTGTAATGTTTTTCTGCTATAGGAACCCAGGTTTGGAAACAAATGCTAAATCTGTGAGCTTTTATAAGACAAACAGAAATATTGGGTGCCTTTGTTTGTAAACCAAAAATAAACAAATCCCATAAAAGTGTTGTTAGTGTTTATTGTATTTTTGCATGGTTTTAGTGTAATTTGTGGAAAATAACTGAAATGTATAAATTCTGTCTTAATATACATATATATGAACATGTTCTTTCCCTTACAAGAGACTTGGAAAAATTAAGTTAATGGCTAAAATTGCATTTAAAAATAAAAAAAAGCAATCCAACAACACCTCCTTTCTCTCCCAGCATCCCCCCAAATCAACCCAAAAATAATCAAAAGGTAAAAAATTAAATCTTCATGAGGTGATAACGAAACACGTGGTGCATGGTCATGGAAACTTTTTGAACTTCAGGTAGTTTTCTCCTTACTGTTACTGTCATCTCACTTGTAATATCAATTTCAATTTTGCTTAAATAGGTAGGTGCTTTTTCACATAAGTTAAAAGAGAACTGTAGTTCAGCAGTAGCTTGTGGATTACCATTTCAACAACTGCAAGCAACCACGGCTGTTGTAGCATCTTCATTTTGTGGTGAGGCAGAGGAAAGTACTATTGTTATTACCTAAATGCTGTGGCTCAGTCTGTTTGGCTTCTGTTTAAAATGTTAATTTCTCAGAATTCTCAAACTTAACGGATAACAACTTTAAGTGCTATCCCTCATGTTTTGTGCTGTTAAACATTTTGCCCTTTCTGTGTAGTACAGTATTACATAATGTATTTTCAAAAATGATGTACAGGCTGATAGTGGTAACTTGAATCTGAGAAGTATTCTGTACAGTGTTGGGAAGCATAACTCTTCATAATACCTTTTTTTTTTTTTTTTAACATATTTCACAATCTGCTGAGCAGACAAAAAGAGAAGTGAAACAGTAACCGGAGAAGGGCTACTCGGGAAAAATGTGGGTTGCATTAAAATGTGTTTTGCTGTTTGTCCAACTCCGTGCTGACATATGTGAGATTTGTTTGGAGGCATTCATTGTATATTTGAGTAAATCCATAGAAATTTTAAAACAGCTCCAAAGGAGCTAATGTGAATTGTCTACCCCAATTTTTAATATATACTGTAACTGTAAACTTAAACACTGAAGTTGGCAGGTCTCACTCATTACTTTAAATTCTAGGTTTTCTTACTTTCTTTTTCTAGAGCATTCTTAAGAGCTTCTTCAGACACCTTTGTCTTCCTTTCTGTCTGGAGATGACTGCAAGTTAAAGGCTACTTAACCAAACTGACTTAACCAAACTGAGCTACTTCTGTCATCTTGACCTAAACTTAACCCTGTGCTGCTTTTTAGGTATTTGTTGTCTTCTCTAATGCTATCCTGGAGCTTCAGTGCATAGTTGATACATACTTTGGCTTTCTTTGCTTTGCAACCACTATGACTCACTGATAGTAATTATACAATTGGTGATAGTAATTATACAATTGTCTTTTCTGGAATATTGAACAGTGACAGCTTTGAATGGCTTTTCTGTATGTGTGCGCTCTTAATTCAGCTATATTCATTAATCACAAGTGTAGCGATTATTACCAGAAGCCTTTAATTTCATTGTAATTGATTTTTATTTTTTCAGGATGATAATTCTGTAGTTACAATCACTTCCAAAAAAAAAAATAATAATAATATCCTGGTGTAGAAGCAAGACCTATTAATTGTTTTTTTATGGACACAAGGAAAATTAAAGCATGAACTTTTATCCTGAATCATTATCAACTTTCCATAAGGTTCTTTGAGGAACTGAAAAGTTAAAAACCACTGCTTGATTAACCTTTTCTGGATGTAGGAAAAGGATTAAATCTTCAATTACTCTTGGCTCAGAAGGTATGGCATACAAAGGCCATATGGGACAGTTCTATCTGTACTGTAGAAACAGCAGTTCAGTCTCCTACGAGAAGGGTCAGAAAGTAGTTGTACTCTTGTTTTTTGTTGACAAAAGTCTGATTTACTAGTTGCACTTCAGTGCAAATTATTTAATGCTTAGCCACGATTAACTTTAAGTAGCATGTTACCCTTAGTCCAGATTCAAGACAGTGTCACGTACCTGAAAATTTTTATCCTTATGAAGGATATTGATCTGTTCCTTCATTTCTGATGAAATTATCTCAGAACTGTAATTGCTGTTTGACTGAGATAGAACAGTCATATATTTTGAGCATATTTCTTAGCACTGTAGTGCTGTAACTCCTTTTCCCAAGTGTTAAAATCAGACATTAGAATGTGTGTTCATTACGTTCTCTGAAAATCAAGTTATTTGTTGGCTTTATTTTGGACAATGTGTCTGTCATGCATCAATTTAATCAGATGTGTGCAATTTGATGAGATATGTTCTCCTTTTAGGCCTTGTTCTGTTGTATGTGTGCAAAACTGCAGACTGAGACAGCTGGTGGGAATGGAGGGCCTGTTTCTCCAGTGTCAACCGTTTATCTTTTGTAGTTGAGATGCCTGCTGAGTGGGGAGATGCCCCGTGCCCTTTGTGCTCATAATAACTGTGGTACAAGGCCTCGTGAGCACAGGTTCATTGCGTTTCAGGCTTTGTTCTTCTGGATGTGAGAGGGTGCTAAGTATAAATTCTAGATGCCTGCAGAGGAGGAAAAAACCAACCAACCAACCAACCAAAAAAAACAGTAAAACTAGTATGTTAGCTCAGCATATGGTAGTACAGTTGCATGAAACTAATGCTTTAGTGTTCCTACATTTGTTTTATGTTTACACTGAGGAGCTTCCACTGTTTTGGACAACGTATTTCATTAGTAACAATACTTTCCTGAAGGGATGCTATATGTCTGGGAGCTAAGCAACTAGGGTACTTCTGACCAGCACTGATTTCCTTAGTAGATACGGCAGTCTTTCCTTAGCTAAAAAAGGGTAGTATTGATCTTCTCTTACGAAGCATTTTGAGATATCTAGAGGCACAAATAGTTACTGTTTTAGACACATAACTAAGGTGGAATTCAAGAATCTGAAGTTAGGAGGCATGATTTCCTCTATTATAGGTGTTTTCTTAGTAAGATTCAGAATCATAAGGCAAATGCTTAAAATAAACAGGGTCTTCTCAAAAGCAGTCATACTGCAGGGTGGAGAGAAATATATCCTTTGGAAGTGGAAGGAAATAGTATTAAGACTGTTCCCATCATTAAACTGTCAGTATTTGTTCTCATTTTAATAGGTATGTGGTGTTGTGGCTGTATTGACACTGTTGTTACGTAGATCGTAATCTGCATTGTATATAAAGCTTCTTGTCCAAGAAGATAAATCAGAGAGCAGAAGTTAACTCTTAGTCTGAGTAAGTCTGTCATCCAGTAGGTTCTCACTTAATATACTCTCCTAGGACAGTAGTCATTCCAAGTTAAGGGACAGCAGCTAAGGAGATGCCTGTTTACAATATTGCTTACAGTGCATGGAAGCCTGCAGAGTCTGTGGAAGCTGAGATCATCTTTGCAATTTATGGCATAGAAACTTTCTTGCAAGTTTATTTACATGACATAAAAGGCAGCAGCGTGTTCCTCAAACACACATTAACCACTGCTATGCAATAGCTTTTCAAATGGGCTTTAAAAAATGTCATGTACTTAAAGGAGCTAACTAATCTTGAACAAATTGTGTAGGCTAGAACAAGACATCTTGGTATCTACTGTAAGTCCTTAGCAGGAAGAATGGACACTTCCAGATCCATTTGCTGTACTGTACGCTTTCTTGCTTCATGTCCTTTCAAGGACATCTTGTTCAACGCACAGTTTTTAAATTGTAAATTAATAGGTAAGTATAATTATTCAGTTGTTAGTCTAGCTTTTTCTTTGCCTGTATCTTTCAAATCCATCTTACCTTTTCAATTTCACACAGGCCCTCCCAATTTTCATCAGAGAGATGCTTTTTGTTGCATAAAGCACACAGCACATACTTTCAGAGTTTTGTGCATAGTAACTAGGAAAAGGATTCAAGTCTAATATAGGCCAGAACAGCACAATCCTTCTGAATCTGATGAGCCTTCACAGAGTAAACTGTGAATCAACAACATATGCTATTCTGACTGTTAATGGGATGTTTTCCAAAACTGCAAGTAAAAGACCTCTCTTCTAATGCTGTGTTGAAGGACTCATAAAATCATTTCCCACTACATTGTTTGTTTGTTTGTCAGAGCACTTGTCTGTAATCAACTATTTAACAGTAGATAGCTTAGGACTCACAATTATCACTCGTCTCTGTATCATACTGTACAAACAACAAGCCCGTAGGTTGCTTCTGTGTTTGGATTTTTACTCTCCCATTTCCGAGGGGGTGCTTTTTATTGTCTTCTTTGGTTTCTTCCCCCACTCAAGTTCTACCATTGGTTCCTATGCTCTTGCCACCCACTCAGTTGACTGATCCTAGCCATAGTGCTAGGGCTATTGAGATTAAAATATTGTATGCTTTTGATTGTAAACGCTTCATTAATTCCAGGCACTGAACACATTGGGAAATTGGCCAGTTTGTTTCTTTAAGAAAGAATATTAAATTCTGACTCTTGGAAACAAATGAAAGACTTCTAGTTACTCTGTGATAACAAATATCAGTCTAAATTATACACTTGTATGGTCACAGAGCAGATCCCTCTACTTTTCAATCCATGTGTGTGGTTTTAAGCTACAACTAATCTTTCCTTATCAGTGACACCTGTGTTTTTCCTCTGTTAAATATTTGATTTGGAAAGAAAAACATGCAATGTAACTTCCACTCTTTGACTCCAATTTAAAACCAAGCCTATTTATTTTTAATAGGAATGTGCTGCTTTTAGGCTAGTAAGTCAGTTTCTGGATGAATTAGTTACTTCAGTGCTGTTTTGTGTGCCATGTAGTTTCTGCATTTCAGAACCAATAGGTGCTTAGCATCTATATATACACATTCAAAGAGTATGAAATAACGTGAAATTAGAATAGTAGGCTGCTGAAAATATTTTATAGTCTTTCCAACGGTATTCCATGAAGGCTTTCTTTGTAAAAACCTTGGGTTAGAGAGAGGCAAAGAACACTTGACTTTTACAAATGCTAAGTGATACCACTTTTAGATCAGTCTCCACTATTAGAATGGAGAGAGAGTTAAACCACTAGTAGGAAATACTAACTAGCTATGTCTAAATTAAACTATTTTTAGCTCATTAACCCAACTTCATAGAAGAGAAATACTGGAAAAATTCAGAGCTGCAAAACGTGTAAGCAGTTGGTGCTTTTCTCTTTAAACACGGTGCCAATACCTATCAAATAACTTTCTTTTCAACTAGAGCTTTACTGTTACTTTGTTAGTTTTTTTCCTTACAAACCCAACACCAGAAAGTAAGTATTGGAGGGTGGGGTAGAAATCAGTCCTTGACACTTTTTGTTCTTTTTTCTTCTAGAATTAAGTGTAATCTTCTCATTTTAATCATTCTGTTGTAGACTCAGATTTTGTGCTTCTTGTTTTTCTTTTGTGGAAATGTCAGAAGTTATAACCCTGTGTGCCAGCGGTGATCACTTTAGCTGGCATATTAAGCTGAATGGGGAATCTGAAACAGGTGCTCCCTTCACTCATGGTAGCTTCACAGGTGCTTGGCATGCAGGTTTAGTAATTAACCTTTTTATGTCTTACATCTCGTAGAGTATACTGGATATGAAGCTGGATGTCATGGTAAGATAGCTTGCCTGAAAAGGCCATCTCTTTCAGTCACCTGTGGTGGGGAGAGCAGAAAAAAACAAAACACCTAGAATAGCCATGCAAAGTGGAAAGCCAGTGTCAATGCAGTGTCACCGTATACTTAAAGTAATACCCTTTCTAACTCCTGAGGTGGTGTTACCACCCATGAATGTTTTTGTATTTGAATGTTTTGCTCTGAGACCTGTTAAAGCGTAAGTGAGGATGATGACTTGCATCTCGATTATAATATTTAAAACATGAAATCTCTTTCAGGACATCTCTTTCTTAATTCTTCTTCCCACCAATGAAAGCATTGGATGACTCCTATGTTAGGACAGACTGCCTTAGAAACCCGGGTGGGAGAGTTTAGAACAGGTATTTAGCATCTGTTTTTGTAACAAGGCACAGGCATTGCACATAATTAACTGCCTGGGGCTCTGATATGGAACAAGAAGCCCACCTGGGCCTCGAGTCCTGGTGACAGAATGGGCTGCCACTGCTTTCAACTGAAAGTATCTGTTGTTAGTCTTTCTGCACAGTTTGCTTCCCATTCCTTTCATTCCTTGATCTTCAAGGTTGCTTGCTGCTGCATCTTCTCAATCGCTCTTTTGGAAGCTTTCGCTTACTGTCTTCTTCAGCAGTTTCATAAGGTTCCATAGGAAGTTGGTCTGGAGATGGACACAGGCTTTCAGGTAAGGCAGAAGCACAAATGAGTGTTGTCTCTCCACAAGGAGAGAACAGAGAAAGGCTGAGATGTTCTTCTGAATAGCAGCTTGGTTGAACTGACCCACGGTGAACTCCTTGCTGATCTGCCTCTCTATCTTTTCCACATAATGGACACGCCCCTCCTTGCTGGCTTGTAGACAGTTGCTTCCAGAATGACTGTTTGCTTCCTCTACTTCACTGCATATAATTAGAGCATTTGTTCTCAAATGCAGGCCTTTTGGCAAGCATAGCTCTTTTGAGATGACAGCATTTTTTTTCTGTTGGAATATATATTGTGTTAGCTGGCATACAAATTTATTTAATGGATTTTGGGTTTTGTAGAGCTTCTCAACTGTCCTAATAAATAGACTGCAAATGACTTCCTTTATGTAGTCCTTTATCAGTTCAGTGCTTCAGCGTCCTTAGCTTGACTGGCCGTGGAGATGTAGTTCACCAGAAAAACCCTGATGTGATTTCTTGTGCACAGTCAGCCATCTGTAAGGTAAAACAGATTTTTTTTAACGTGCAATGTTGTGTACTGAAAAATGACTCTTTGACTTCTTTCTTCCAGAAAGAAGTGTGCTACTTCTTAATTGTTAGGTTTTATGTGACATGCAGTACATATAGTTTCTGTTGTCCAGCCTTCTGGATTATTGCTCTTCTATTTACACTCCTTGGAAATAGTCTTTGGCAGAAAATAGTCTTTGGCAGACCTTGATTTAGAACAGATATATCCAGAGCAGATTTGAGTTGTCTTGTTTCTTTGAAGTATTACTCACCTGCGTTAATTACAATGCAGAAACTAATACTAATTTGCACACATAGTATAGTAATTTATAGAATCATAGAATATCCCAAGTTGGAAGGGACCCATAAGGATCATCAAGTCCAACTCCTGGCACCTGCACAGGTCTACCCAAAAGTTTAGACCATGTGACTAAGTGCACAGTCCAATCTCTTCTTAAATTCAGACAGGCTTGGTGCAGTGACTGCTTCACTGGGGAGCCTGTTCCAGTGTGCAACCACCCTTTCAGTGAAGAACCTCTTCCTGATGTCCAGCCTAAACTTCCCCTGCGTCAGCTTCACACCGTTCCCACGGGTCCTGTCACTGGTGATAGAGTGGAAATTTCTTAAATTTCCAAAATGTGAAATGGGTGCATGTCTCATCTCAATATTCATGCACTGTGCATATGAAGAACAACATATATATGGCCAGTTTCTTCTCTGCTCTGTTTTTATTCAGGGCTTCTGTTTTGCTATTCTATCAGGGACTATTTTTGGAAATAAGGGAGGAAACAAACATTGTTTTCAAAACCTAGTTGCTTTACTAGAAGGCTACTTATACAATGCCTATGGTAACTCGTGTGAACCGTTGGATTACCCGGCTTGTGTCAAAACTGCAGTAGTCTGGTGTGCTTTCTCTGTGTTGTATGAAAGAGCACCCTCTGGTCTGAGGAGAAAACACGAAGTTGGCCTGGGCACGGCATTACTTGAAACTTCTGGGCTACTGACTTGATGTTGTGATGTAGAATTAAATACTCTTAAGCATGTGCCTGCCAGTAATCTTCTAAAGAAGGCCTTTGAAGCATACACAATTAATAGATGTTAAAATGTTAATAGGTTTGTTTAACTGTTAGTTTACTGGGGGCATCAGAACTGAAGTGTGAGGGAAGCACAGATTGTCACCTGGTATCTCCAGTATGTTGATGTAAAGCGAAGGAAGGGAAAGAAGCCTTTTACCTTTACTGCAGAAATTACTTCCCAAGACTCCTGTAAAGCCTTCTGCCCTGCCACCTTTTGAAAGTAAGAAGCGCGGGAGCTTAAAAGAAAAAATTGGGAAGTGGTTAGAAAAAGTGTTATTTTATACAACTGGATTAATACAACTTGTATAGCTCATGGTAATATCTTCACTTGTCCAAAGGAGAAGTGGAAAATGCGAGTTAAAATGGAAGCTGGATGATGAATCAGCTCTTAAAATATTTCTACTGTTGTTCTTTTAGGGTGGACAATATGAGATTTGTTTTGAAAGTAAATACTCTTACTAAGTTATTTCAAACACTGATTTTGCTCAATCGTAGTTCATTACTAAAATTGCTGTTGGATGATTTTTCTTGGGCTTTTTAGTTCTGTTCTGCCAAAATAAGGTATTTGTTGGAAGATAAAACTTTAAAAGGCTGTAATTGAAATTTGGATTGTACGGTCGGTTTTGATCAACAGACTTCTGGGCACAGGCTGGGATTGCTTGGAGCTAAAGTAACTCGCATACGTGTGGTGTTAATTGGTACACTCTGCTTAGATTTAACTGCTGTATCAGTTTGAACTGCGTGCATTAATAAGCATACCAGAAGAGCAATGTTCAGTGTTCTAAGGAGGCAACACACAATAATTGTCTTCATGAACTCGGACTGTAAGATTATCACAGTAGATTTTCTGACATCCCTGTTCTTTCACCTTTTTTTCCGTTAGAATAAAAGAATGACTGTGAAGATTAGTTGTTGGAAACTGTAAGAAACAGATCCCAGATCTCTCTTACCTGGCAGTTAACCTCTTTAGGAAAGACTCTTGCTTCAGAAGACTGTAAGGGCAGACATGCATCACTTACAAGGTTTTTAAAAGTACTGCAATAAGTCACCTATACAGTCAGTATTTTTTCAAATAAATTGAAGTTTAGCACTGTATGGACAATACCTGCTGTACTGTGGTTTTGGCAGAAAGCTCTAACTTTAATTCAATTAAACAATTTCCACGTCATTAGTGACTAAAATAGTAGCCCAAACTTAAGTATTTCCAAATAAAAATCATCCTCTAAAATACATGACTTCCTTATTTTTGTCTGAACTCTAAGCATGTGTATACAAATAGGAACGGCTTTTCAGTGTTGATCTCTAGCAAAGTCTTAAATGTTTGCAGTGCAAGGTGTATGAGAGGATTTTCACTGCTTTACAGAACTAAGAGGTTTATCATTATAGGTATATTAAATGTAGTATGCAGTTTAGACCATATCGTTGTATTTTTATGATATATTATTAGCTATTGCATATAGAGACAGTGATGCATATAATGTTGGTAAGTTCTGCTCCAAAACAATTGAATTTTGAATAACAAAGTATCAATAGAGCCTGGAAATATTAAAAGCTGCAAGTGATAAGAACTACTTTTTTTTTTGGACTGCAGTAAGATATGTAGGCCCTAGTTTATTTACCATTGGGTTTGAATGTTTGATGACTAGTAAGTAAACCTGCATGGAGGCTATCAGAATTTTAAAAACATTTGCTACGTGCTTAAGCAGGTAGCAACAAATGGAAAGGTGAGAGAAGAGTAGCAAGTTCAGCTGCAATCCATGAAAGGCACTTTTCCTGCTGCCAGTTAATGAAAACAACCTGGGAGCTTGTAACTAACTGCACATGCACACCTTGTCTGTGTGTATCATTTTAGTTTTACTTTTTCCTACAGCTCTGTAGAAGCTGTATTCTATGATTAATTTTTAGAGCAATTTAAGTGTACATCTAAGCAGAAGCTGAGTGAAAGTGCTGATACACCAATAATGATATTGCAGATGCTGTTGCTTCAGTGAGTTTGTGGACTGGCAATTCATTCGAATTGAGACAGCATGCCAGAGGAGGAGGTTTTAAAACAGGGATCATACAGTGGACTGTTGTTGCACTGCAAACTGTTAGGTAAGCAGTGATAAATAGACTGAGTGCATGTCAACGGCAATTACTGCGTGCTGTTTTGAAAATGTGTGTTAAAATCAGCCCGGTTCAGTCAGCCACTGCAGTAGGAACGCTGTATTAAGACTGTTGTCTGACTTCCCTGGTGTAACAGAATTCCCTGGTGTTGGATACCTTGAGACAGGTATTTAATTTTTTGCTTCATACCTGTTCATCTCTTGTTACATGGTAATACTTACACTGTTAACAGCTGGCATGACTGTGAATGTCCTGCTCCGCAGAGATGAGAAATTCGGATGTCTGGCTTCAAGTTGCTTATGTTTTTGCGACGTCGCTCCAAGCCCCCTGTTGTTACAAAACTGTTTCTATAGTAAACTCCAGGTCTGCTGCCTGCCTTCAGGGTGGAACTTGGGCAGGCCTGATTTTGCTGCCACTGATATCAACTGCAGGATCATGAACCAAAAGAGGGAGTAGGGTCTTCTGAGAGGTTTGACACAGATTCTGCATCACGGATACTTTATATGGCAAAGCCAGCCCTTTCCAAGATTTTGTGTGCATGCACATGCGCACACTAAACATCTTTTTGGGGAAGAGGATTGTTCTGATTAAAGGTAACTTTCCCAATAGAGGGGGGAGGAAAAATGACCAAGCAGGCAAACAGCGCAACTCAAATGCTGTTTGAGGCTGATGGCTGAATAAAGCCACAGTGCAGCAGATGACTTTGCCTAGCAAACAGTGAGTCTGCAAGTATCTTCCGTGACTCGAGGAATCATAAGCTACTATAGAGAACTTCATGTTAGTGAAGACTGCAGTGCTTGCTGGGAGTTTGTGTACACAAAGTATTCCAGCTGTGACAAAATGGAGCTTTCTGTGGGCTTGATTGTTCTGATAAGAAGTCAAGATAATTAGCCTCTGAGCTTGGAGAGTTTGGGATATTGACACTTCTGGGTGATCAAATGGTCAATGTGTGTAAAATGACGTGCAACATAAGAGTGATGTTACAGTGTTTCTGAATTGATGGGTTTTTCTTCTCTCTGATTCTAAGTTAATTTAGCCATTTGTGCTATTCTAACCTTTGCAGTGGCCACTCACGCAAAGTTAATTCTGAGAGATGAAATTCTGGCTGTGTTTAATTGTATCCTTTAATAATCGGGTTTTGTACAGGAAACCTTGGATATTTCAACATGAGTATGTGAGGAATGAAGGAGGGTAACTTAAAAAAAAAATAAAAATCTCAATTTTAAGAAGTCTTTAAGCTGAAGTGTTTCTAGATCCTGTTCTCAATGTTTTTGCACATTTGTGAAGTTTAAACAGTTGCTTTGTGCATTTCAAGCTTATTTTTTTTTTCTAGGAAGTAGAAGAATCTAGGCTAAACACAGCTCACAAGTGAAGGTCTGTGAAAGCACAGAAAACTGGAATGTAACTGGAAGCTTCTTGTTCTCAGCGTTGCATCCAGTGCATAGGATAGGCTCTGTGGCCCAGCAGTGTCAAACACACTGATTTATCTTGGGTTTAGAAATGACTCACAGTGAACACATCTGTTAAGTAACCAGTAGTTTCTTGCATGATTCTTTACTGCCTGTAACAATGAAAATGCTGGACACTAGTTGAATTATTAACTCTTCATGGTCTTAAACCTGGAATCCTTCTGGCAAGGTGAGATGAGGGGCTGAAACTACAGAAACCTTTTGGTTTGCTTTCTTGCACGTGGCAACAGTTCAGGACTCCAAAGAATGTATTAGGTGCGTGGAAGAACTCTCAAATAGTCAAAACAGTGTGGGAAGAAAATGGCTCTGTTTGTTTTGGTGGAGAAAAGCATGCAAAATCTGCTAACCTGATGGGGTTGTCTGTTTGTAATATCTACTTGAATGTCAATGGCAGTGCTTCCATTGGCTGTCTTCTGATGTTTATCCCACAGCCCTGGTACATCTCCAGCTGTTTTCAACTCCATATGATTTCAGTGTCAGGAAACTTTTTCGGTTTTGCTTACTCTGGAGCTTAAGATGTGCCTTAACTGAAATTTGCTTTACTCAGGTTACAGGTTTATCTAGCCTATCCCATTTCCGTTCATCCATTCCCACATGTACACACGCAGTTTGAGTGATATATATACATATATATATATATATATATATGTATATACACACTCTTTGTTGAATGAGAAAATAAAAGCTATAGCTTACCTCTGTTCTGAACAAGGCAGAAAGTTCATGACTCATGAATTAGTGATCTAATCCTATGCATATTGCATTAGGGCAAGGAACAGTGCAGCAAGTGATGTACTGTAATTCAATGTAACCTAGCATGTAGTGGCACAAAACTACAGTATTCCACAGTATTTGTGAGCTGCAGTGTTCTAGGGCCTTGACATGGCACTTTCTTACGTGAGAAGGGTTGCATTGTGCACAAAGTTGTAAAAGAAACACTGCCACTCAGTGTTTTTCAGCTGTTTATCTGTAAGGAGTTAGTATTTGCTGTCTAGTTTTTTTTTTTGTAGAATTGGCCAGAGATCTTGCATGATCAGCATGGTGCTGCTCACAAATGTGTGGCAGACCCCTGTGGCAATGAAGTGTAAGTCAAGCATGTACAGAATTTGTGGGTGTTTTTGTTCTATCTCCTCTTCTAGTTTTTATTTCCTTAAGATCAACTTAAGAATAAAAGTTGCTTATTCTAATTGAAAACTGCTTCTGTATTGGTTGAATTCACATCGTTTTGGGCTCGTAATAAATGTACAAACTGGTCTCCTACTGCCACATAGCATTATTCCAGAAATATTGTAAGTTGAAGACAGGGTTGACATTAAACCTTAGGTGGCCTATATTTCGGTTGTTCTGTGTAGAAAGAATTTTGCCGCGTAAACTATTGCTGATTGTGTGGAATATCACACATCTGCTGATTAAAGGCAAATGCCACTTTGAACATAATGTGGTTTTTGTAGCGTTGTGATGTTCATTAAAGGCCTTCAGTTTCTGACTCTAGTGCTTTAACAGAATTGACCGGTGATGTGGTTCAATTTTTATCATACTGAGGTCTCATATCAGCACTGGAACTCCTTTAAAGTTGATTTTCTTAAGCTATTAAGAATCTCCTATGATCATTTTGTTGCCATGTGCTGCTTGGAGCTTGTTCTGGCCTGTCATTGCAGTTATGACGGCAGTAATTTACACCCTCAAACTCTGTCATCTGCCAAATCTTGCTGAGACAGCTGAAATTCACCCCCTTCAAAGCAGGGTTGAGATGGAATGGCTGTACATCCATGTCATCTCTTCACAGCATGCACGATCACACTTGTGGTGTACAAAACATTTTAGTAGCTGCAGTATTTAGCTCTTTCATATTGCACCCAGAGTATTTGATGGAAGCTCTCTGTATTTACTGTCTGTTCAGCAGCCTCGGCGTACTCAAATGCTTTTTCTAGTGTTCCCTAAGCTCCTCTTTCCAAAGAAAGACCACTGTTTGTCTTGAATTCATTAAGATATTCATTAAGACATTCATTAAGACACTTACCCAGTGTGTAACAGACCCGAAGTCTCAGCTCTGCGTGTTTTAAAAGCAGGGACCTGGACTTCATCCCAGATACCAGTTCTTGCTGCTGGTTGTTCTTGCCTCGTCTCTCCACAATTCTTTTTGCAAAGACCTCAGTTGTTGTGTTTACATATCCAAAAGACTTAAAACGCTTGATACCTTGTAAGACAGACTTCTAATTTCCTTCTTTGTACTCATAGCTACATCTACTACTGCAGAGACAGGGAATCTGTCTCCTTGGCTTCGTTAGAAGGGTTTTGTACTTCCCCTCTTTAATCCTCCTGTGTGGTATGTACCGCAGCAGAGCATGCGCAGCACATTTCACTAAAAGGGAGAACTAGTAGTTCCACTGCTGGTTGATAATACCTAAGCAGTGAGTGCCCTGTGGCAGAAAATACTGCAGGTGGTTGTAGTGGTAGAAGCAGCTTGCCACGTCTTTGCTTCTTGGAGGCAGAGGGCTAGTTACGGAAGTGGGAAAGTAAGCATGTTAATCCAGTTAGGAAATTTTAAGCTAGCTAAAATTTAAACAATTCCAGAAAACTTGGACAATGCTGTTTCAGTGCATATCCACATGCCAGGATTATCCACGTGCTAGGATGAATCCTGCTAAGATTTGTCAAGGGGAGAAACGATTCAGGAATGACTGTCACTTGCAGTCAGCATGGGTAAGATACAAAACTGGCAAAGCCATGCAAAAATCATGGAGGAAGAGCTGTGTTGATTGTGTCACTGTTATTTGTAGTAATTTTCCTTTTGATTAGATAGCATTTTAGGCTTCTTGGTTTTCTTCAAGCTCTCTCTGCTGTCATGGAAACAGTTTAGAACTGACTCTTTGAAAGTCTGTTAAGAGGATTATGAACGAGACTTCTGATCAGTCTGACATGACTTTAGATATTTCACTGGATTTAAATGAGGTTGGTCTTGCACAACCAATAGCAGTACAGGAGGGAGACAACTTTTTTCTACAGATGCTTTCATAGCTGCGTGTTTGCAGCAACTGTCAGACTGTCAGATGTAGCTCAACTACACCTATGACAGAAATGGTGTTGCTCTGCCACCTTATGGCAGAGCTGAAGCCAGAACGCACCACTTCCCACTTCAGTTTCAATGGAGATTACTGTGTGTGTATTAATGTGTGGAAACTAGAGCAATAAATATGAATGCAGATGCTTCTGAAAGGGGCTGTGTTTTAATTATAAATAAACAATTTTATATTTTGTCTTATCAGTGTTCTTACTAACTTTTCCCATCTCTACTAAATGGCCTGCTCTGTGGGCTTGGGCTGACCTTCCTTGTACTTCCTGTATTCCTGTGTTACTACGATAGTGTGAGATAAAAACAGAACTGTCTGCTGGCTCCATTACAGATTTCTTCTCTGGCTTTTCTGTCTCCGTTTCCCTGTTTAAATGTAGAGACTGTAATTTCTGTCATCTTTCACCAAACAAACAAACAAACAAAATCTACTGCCCCCCCCCCAAAAAAAAAAAAAAAACACCAATAACAACAAACAAAACAACCATCCTCCTCTGATTTCAGTCTGAGAATTACCCCTAAAATTTTAAAATCTGCCTTTCTACAGTTCTGGCACAAAAAGTTTTCTGGGCATGCTTCTTTCGCCTTTCTCTTCTTTTCTTGCTGGACCTCTTGGTCTAAACCAGTAGCTGCAGGCTGTTACCCTGCTTCCTGCTTCTTCCTGGGCTGACTGCATTGCATACTGGGTCCTGAAAATAAGCTATTAAGCCACAGAGACCAAGTGTGGTCAAGAGCACGTAGACCATGGTTATGTGCCACTTTTCTGTGATAGTGGAAGCTGTCTCATCAACTGCTCAAGAGCAAATACATGGATTACCTTAGGATTTCTTGCTCCTGGAATTTTAATCTACTTTGACAAATCTTTCATCTCTAATACCATATCATTTGGACTTGGTTTCGCCTCTGCACTGGTAAAGCAGTGATACCCTCACTGAAATCAGCTGCACAGTGATACTGAGTTTTAGACTTAGTATGTTGGACTTAACGGGAACATGGAGTGTGGTCCTTTTGTGTCCTCATGTTGACGTGATGTGAAGTACAGACATCACACTGGCAGCATGTCCACGCTAATGTGCTACACAGTTATCTTTAGTATGTTTCTGAAAAAATATGCAAGAATTTATCTAATTGCTGTTTGACTGAGATGGAACAGTCATGTATTTTGAGCATATTTCTTAGCACTGTAATGCTGTAACTGCTTTTCCCAAGTGTTAAAATCAGACATTAGAATGTGTGTTCACTATGGTCTCTGAAAATCAAGTTATTTGTTGGCTTTATTTTGGATGATGTGTCTGTCATGCATCAATTTAATCAGAGGTGTGCAATTTAATGAGAGGTGTTCTCCTTTTAGGCCTCGCTCTGTTGTATGTGTGCAAAACCGCAGACTGAGACAGCTGGTGGGAACGGAGGGCCTGTTTCTTCAGTGTCAACCATTTATCTTTCGT
The DNA here is from genome assembly GCF_013377495.2 of Cygnus atratus. NCBI lineage: Eukaryota > Metazoa > Chordata > Aves > Anseriformes > Anatidae > Cygnus > Cygnus atratus. The sequence continues at coordinate 84,550,560 of NC_066396.1, forward strand.
AGTTGAGATGCCTGCTGAGTGGGGAGATGCCCCGTGCCCTTTGTGCTCATAATAACTGTGGTACAAGGCCTCGTGAGCTCAGGTTCATTGCGTTTCAGGCTTTGTTCTTCTGGATGTGAGAGGGTGCTAAGTATAAGTTCTAGATGCCTGCAGAGGAGGAAGAAACCAACCAACCAACCAACCAAAAAAAACAGTAAAAACTACTATGTTAGCTCAGCATACGGTAGTACAGTTGCATGAAAGTAATGCTTTACTGTTCCTACGCTTGTTCTTGGACTACGTATTTCATTAGTAACAATGCATTCCTGAGGAGATACTATATGTCTGGGAGCTAAGCAACTAGGGTACTTCTGACCAGCACTGATTTCCTTAGTAGATATGGCAGTCTTTCCTCAGCTAAAAAAGGGCAGCATTCATCTTCTCTTATGAAACGTTTTGAGATACTCTGGCCAAATACTTAAGCTAAGCCCAATTTTGTTCCCTTTCTCTTTCTTCATTTGTCCTTTACCAATTAATCAGTTATGCTCTAGGTCTAAGGCTGGACTTTATCCAAGGAAAGCTTTGGCCTCTTTCTTAACATGTCATGCTTTTTATAGTCTGCAGTGTTTTTGCATTTGTTGACGTCGTTCATCTTGATTGGTTTTGATCTTGTTTACTCTGAAGGGTAAAATCATCATCAGTTAGAAGGCTTAGCTACAGAGGGAAAATGTATTTCACGGCATTATCCATTACAGATACAAGTAACTGAGCGTGCATCTAGGATGCTCATATACTGCTGAGTTCTGAGAGCAGGAATAACAGAGCTACTGTGAAAAGTGGGAAAATGCTAGCAGGTGTTGTTTCTTTTGGTTTCCAGTCACTTTTGGCTAGTATAGCAACTATTCTGCTTTGCTTTGCATAATGAAAAAGAGCTTAATGCGTTTTCTTTTGAAGTTGCACTTTTCCTTTGCACAGGAAACTCAAATAGATTTTGATGCATATCCAGAAGTTTGAAATAAAGACTAAAGTGTTCCGAGGAAAGAAAGTTTTGGGGCACTTCTGTGGGTTTTTATTCCACCAAGCACTCATTTGAACATTCTTGCTATTGTGTGCTTTGTTTTGTGCCTTGACAGGTCAACTTAAGAATTTAGAAGGATGTAGCAAGTTAAAGTAAAAACACTATCAAAAGCCAGCCTTTCTTGTTTTACTGCTCCCTCCGAGTCCTTGCCTTAGTTAATTAGAAGCAATAAAACATAAGTAAATGTCTCTGTGAGGCAAGAACGCTGGCCCTTTCAGTTGTGCTTAAGGCTGTAATGGGAGCACAGTGGTAGTGGGGGAGGAAATGATGAAAGCACAAAGTCTTAGAAAGTCGTCTGTACCTAAGGGAATTTGATATACTGGGCTGACTAATACTTGGGAGGATGAGGAGTGAGTGTAAGCTGTGCAGGGGTGGTAGCAACTATCCTGTTGGAGCTATGGAGATACGGGGTGACCGTGCCCTTTAACTTTTGTTACGCTGCTAAAAATTTATTAGGATGCTTTGTCCTTTCAGGAATCTTCACGCTCTAAGAAAAAGAACTTTTTAGTTAAAGAACTTTTTAGTTCCCAGA